>NC_134466.1:69047944-69376278 GCF_047948215.1 Lycorma delicatula
ATTAAATTACATATACACATTTTTAAAAGCAAAGAAAATTTTATTTAATTAATAACTTCTGATATTTTTTTCATTTTTTTTATTCTTATTGAATTATTACTTATCCTAATTTTTTTTTACAATCACAGGTTAATAATTATTAATAAATCAATATATTTAAATAAAAAAAAAAAAATGAAGTCTGATTCGAATCGATGTGCCTTACCTTGTATGATCCAAATATTTCATTAATTAAAATTTTATTGGGTTATAACTCTGGAACCGATGAAACTAAGTACCACTTATGATACATCGTTGAAAAGCATTATTACTGCAGTTAAGAAAAGGTCCAAAATCCAATTTTTTTGGATTTTGGGCTTTTTTAGACACTTTTGATTCAGTCGATTGCAATCAAAAGGGGAGGTGCATAAATAGATCTTACAACAGTCCTAAATCCTAAATTTCAATATCCTACGGTAATCGTTTTTGGGTTATACGAAATACATACGTACGTATAGACGTCACGCCGAAACTAGTCAAAATGGATTCAGAAATGGTCAAAATGGATATTTCCGTTGAAATTTGATAAACTAAATTTTTCACTATCACAATACTCCCTTTACTTCGTAAAAGGAAGTAAAAATATTTGAAAAAAATTTTTTTTTCATATTTTAAATAAAAACGATTTTTAAAAATTATTTTTTTAGTTTTTAACTCTTTAAAATTGGAATTGAATTAAAAACTACAAAAATTCTTTGTCTTCGACTACAAAAAAGTTGTAATTTAAAAAACCTATTTTTAAAATTATTTTTAAATTTCATATCAATTTAAAACAAGTAAACTTTTTTAATTAATCTAATTACATTTAGTGTCAATTATTTGTAATTTTTAAATGAAAATTAATTAAATGTGAGGGTTTTTTTTTGGTTTTTCTTTTAAACATAAAACTCATTGCGTGAACCGTTAAATTTTATGCTCTATTAAAATGCCGGAAAAGTTTCAGTAACATCATTGTCGGTTTGATTTTTTTTCATATTTTACATGTTAAGCAATAGTATATGATTTAAGGGAAGAAACGATTCAGAGGTAAAACGCTTTGAAGGTTAAATTAAACAAGAAAAGATCTCAAACGCAAATCTTATGAAAAACGGAAGATTGAATAACACCGGTACGGAGAAGATTTCAGTCAATCTACTGGTTAAGTACAGAAAAAGAAGATGAAAAAGAAAGAATAAAGGAGTGAAGTTAATTAAATATTATTTATTTTTAGTTCTTCAAATTTTTGAATCGATATTTATAAAATTTGTTTTACCTATATTTAACAGAGGTGATAGACAAAGTGTTAATAATTATTGACCTACATCATTATCTGTGGTTTTTTAAATTCTAAAAAAACTATAATAATTAGATTAATAAATTTCCTTGAAAAAACTAAACCTTTCAGTAGAAATCAATATGGTTTTCGCAGAGCAAAATACTACGATACCCTTTTGAATTTTATGTCCAGTATATAGAAAGTAAAAATAAAGAACAGTAGCGTGTTTGTTCTTAGATTCGAGAAAAACATTCGACGTCGATCACTATATTTTTCTCGACAAACTACGGAACGCTAGTTTGAACCGTTAAAACGGTTCTAAAAGATCTCAATAGGTCTTTTTTTTTGTCTTCAGTCATTTGACTGGTTTGATGCAGCTTTCCAAGATTCCCTATCTAGTGCTAGACGTTTCATTTCGGTATACCTCCTACATTTTACATCCCTAACAATTTGTTTACATATTCCAAACGTTATCTGCCTGCACAATTTGTCCCTTCTACTTGTCCCTCCAATATTAAAGAGACTATTCCAGGATGCCTTAATATGTGGCTAAGTCTGTCTATTCTTTTAACTATATTTTTCCAAATGCTTCTTTATTCATCGATTTGCCGCACACCTCTTCATTTAAAACTTTATCCACCCATCTGATTTTTAACATTCTTCTATAGCACCAAATTTCATATGCTTCTAATCTTTTCTTCTCAGGTACTCCGATCGTCCAAGTTTCACCTCCATAAAAAGCTACGCTCCAAAAAAAATACTTTCAAAAATCTTTTCCTGATTTTTAAATTAATTTTTGATGTAAAAAAATTATATTTCTTACTGAAGGCTCGTTTTGCCTACGCAATTCGGCATTTTATATCGCTTCTGCTTCGTCCATCTTTAGTAATTCTACTTCCCAAGTAACAAAATTCTTCTACCTCCATAATCTTTTCTCCTCCTATTTTTACATTCAGCGGTCCATCTTTGTTATTTCTACTACATTTCATTACTTTCGTTTTATTCTTGTTTATTTTCATGCGGTAGTTCTTGCGTAGGACTTCATCCATGCCGTTCATTGTTCCTTCTAAATCCTTTTTACTCTCAGCCAGAATTACTATATCATCAGTAAATCGTAGTATTTTTATCGTTTAACCTTGTACTATTATTCCGGATCTAATTTGTCTTTTAACATCATTAACTGTTCTATGTAAAAATTAAAAAGTATCGGGGAAATTACGTTAAATTAAGAGAAGAAATGAGTTCTCAAATGTTAAGCAGGGTATCTCACATGGTTCTGCACTCAGAACTATTTCATTTATTATATACTTAAATGATTTACGTAGTGGAAAATTTAACGGTAGAGCGACAACATTTGCAGAAGATTCAGCATTAGATTGTGAAGCTAAAAGCCTATTCGAAATAAAGAAAAATAATTAAGAAGACCTTATGAGAATTAGGCTGGGGTAAATAAAAAAACGGCTTAAATGTAATGTAATGAAGACAAATTATATAATTTTTCAATTAAAATGTCTACCAGAAGTGTTATACGGCATAAGAAACCATAATTTAAACTTTAATACAAATGTATATGTACATGACAAACTATATCGCAAGTAAATAAGGGTAAGTATTTGGGAGTAATTTTAGATGTGAATCTTTCTTCGAAGGAACATATAAATCGGATAAAAAGAGAAATCGGATTAAGTATATATAAATTTTATTTTGTTAAAGAAGATTTGTACAAAAAAGTTACCTTTTTCTTCCCCCCCCCCCTTCAACCCCGAGCCGGACATCCAATTACATATACTCGCCTTGCGACTCTAAGAGGGCCTCCCCATTCACCGGTTATCAACCCGGTGCAGAGGTCAGCCCACCCCCTCCCCCGGTTCCGTATCTTTTAATTGCCTGCCTCTAATCTCCGACGGAAGAAATCAGGCCCGGCTATGCCGTTCCCAGCCCCCCGCTGGAGACCGGGTCTCGGTCTTTCCTTTTGCCAGCGCCAAACCGACGGCGCAGGAGCCGAAGCGTATCCGGGAACCCACACCGCCGACCGGGTCTCGGTCTTTTCATTAATCCTCACCTAACGGACCCCAGGAATCTCCGCTCCATCACGGCAACCCACACACCAGGGCACGTGAGCCCTCATGAACGGGGCTATCCGCCCTGCCCTGCTATAATTTAAAACCCTCAGTATCTCAGTCGTCTTGCATTATTTTATTTTATTCTGAGGACTGCTCTTGCAAATATTGCAAAATTATGCCGGTTTCCGGACACGGCTAAGAGCCACTTCGAGAGCTGCTCCGATCGGGTATGTATCAATCCTGCATTTATACGATGTTCCTCCCATCGTCCATATGAAAATAATGTGTTCGGCATCGTCAACCGCATCGCAATAACAGCAGATGGGTGACTCTCTCTCTCCTGTCAAACCTACGCAGGTATTGTTAAAACGCACCCTGTCCCGACATGAGTTGCCTAAGATGTTGTACCGTAACTCCGTGATCTAATCGAGATTAATGTACGATGTAACTTGTTAGAGAGGTATGTATTATTCTAAAATAAAGCCGCATTATTGGTAGCACTAAAACAAATAATTTAGAATGATTTCAAATAAAAATAAATTTGGCGAATCTTTTTCACTTTTTAAAAACTTATTGTCCGTAAGATATTTGTATGTCTTATAGTCGTAATTTTTTTATTTATAAAAGGTGTAAATATCTATAGAGTAACGCATAGTTGTGGTAGGAATGATACATTTGTGTTACCTTTGCCAAAATTGTGTATTGATAATTGTATTAATTCGCATTACCTACTAATAATATAAAGGAATCAACAAACTTTAGAGAATACAATGCTCCATTATTTGTATGTTTACTAGAAATCGATGAAATTGTAAAGTTATTTTTCTAATGTAATTACTGAAGAAATTACAAAGATTACAATATTTATTTATTGTCATTGTTGTTTTAAGTTGCTAGCGGTGTATCTCAGCGTTTCTATTTCACTTTATAAAATATTAAGGAATTTTATTAATCTTCAATACGGATTTCTGTAGTGAGGGTACCTAAATTTTCATAGAAGTTACATATTTTATGTTATATTTCAAAAATTCTTTTATTGAATTTTCTTTTTATTATTATTAAAAATAAAATATGTAATTGTGTTACGTTTGTAATTGCGTGTGAAAATAAATAATACATACATTTTTGAAATAATTTCCAGATTAATTTGATTATGTTGTATAAATCTTCAAAGTTTTGTCTTGCCGTTTTAAATATGTACTAATACGTATATGTAATAATAAAGAAAGAAAAAAATATTAATACTAAACTGTATTATATTATTCACGATTATAATAATTCGAAACAACGGGTACTAAAGATAAAAATGTCTCCGCTGTAAACATTCTTAGAAATATATAATTTTTCTTACGATCTAGAATTCTTTATATCTATTTACCACGAATTTATTAAATGGTTGCGGATTTATTTTAGACAAATAATTTTTCTATTTTGAATGAAATACTAAGGTTTATTATGATTTATGACTTTAAAATAAAGATTTTCATAGATTTTATTTTAATAAATAATATAATATTTTTTTTTTATACCGATTACTGTAGGACTACATAGAATAGTTAATTTCTGGCTAAAGTTTAGCTTTCCAATATTCCATTCTTTCATTGTACTGCATTCTTCAGATCGCTTTAGGTTAGTTCTCCTTCTGGATTCCTTTGAATTCTATGATTTTTTTCCTATTCATCCTCGAAAAACGTCTTCGCGTTATCAATCTCCCGGACACGTTAAATTTGTTGTAAAAAAATGAATGCTAAAAAAATTAAATAAAAACTACAACCGAACATAAAAATACATCTTAAAAAGAAAAAGCCTGCAACGTATGCTAAAAGCGAAATAAAAACACATAGATATATCGCATTACTAATCTCATTTTAAATAACAGAATTACCTGCTTCCTTTAAATCCTTCACGTTCATTTTTTCTTTCACCGAGTAATTACGGTATAATACGATTAATAAAATACCTGTTATGTTAAACGGAAATAACGATTAATAGTGTATTATAACAACACACAATTATTGATTCTTTATGTGTACAGCGAATTAGCTAAATATGCCGCATTCGAAGCCTACATTATTTGAAGAGTTGCAAGTGGATTTTCATTCATTCGAGCTGTCATCTACGAACGTTGCGATGACGGCCTCATTTTCTAAAAAAAAATCGTAAATAATATGTAAAAAAAACAACGGTCCTATCTACCCACCATTCATAAAATATACAATTTACTTCAATCAGTACATGCGACTTTCTCCGGAGAAGGGAGCGAATTGCTTCCTCCAAAATAACTAGGGCCTTAGTAGGCGTATTCCTGCTAGCCCGAAAGGAGTATAGCACCGAAAGGATATCAGCGGATGGATTAAAGGGGAACACGCCGGGAGTACCGGGCTTAAAAGCTTAGTCTCCCACGATCGCCCCGGTAAATAATTTTCACGTCGGTCCATACGGATAGGAACGCAAATCACCAAATCCGTCCATAAATAAAACTTAAAATTCATAACCGCCATTAAATAACCAATAACCCGCCCGATAAAAGAACAAGGAACTTTGTCCAGACTCTGCGATCTGTAGGGAGAAATAATTAAACTGCCGCTATTCTTGCGTACCGTTCCAACGGACCAACTATATTTTCTAGGTACACCATTTATAATATAAGATTTTATATTATTTTTCACGATAAGATCTAAGGAATACCCCCAAGAAGAATACTGGATCTGTTATTTTTATAGACTTATTTACGACAATCAAGGAAACGATAAAACCGTTACCCGTAAGATTCGTAACGGTTATAATTTCTTTCAAGGCTACCGATAAACGTCAAAAAAATTTCAAAAAAATTCACGAACCGTATAAAATTAGGAAAAATTAACATAATTACATGAGTTTAACTCTTGGAAATATTTCCTCTCGGATAGGGTCTTAATAAAAGTCTAATATTTTGATATGTCTAATATTATTGAGATCTTCGGCGTATCTACTACGAAAGCGGTTAGAATTGAAATCGTAAGACCTATATCGAATGATGAACCGAAGAATCAAAGTTCTCTTTTATAATTACAGTACTGCTGTACCGATTATTATTAAAATCTATACGTGATTGTAAGATATAATTTATAAACAGCGAGTAACAAACATCGCAAATTATCCGGGTTGTTGAATACCGGTTAAAAGGCTTGAGAATGATCACTAATACCACGTTCTACGTCACAAATGACGAAAAACTTTATAAACACTTAAGTTTATAACGGGTTTAAGTTAACGGTTATCGTAAATTATGAAATTACAGCGTGAAATGTTGAAAAATCATTTCAATGATTTAGAATAAATCGTATGACCTTCCGTTAAGATACGATGAATAACACGACTGAATTTTTTAAAGATAGATATTATATTATTTATATATCTTAACAATTTATTTAGGCCGATCGGTCGATTACGGTTTTTTTTGTACGATATAGCTGAGAAATTAATTTTTGTTGAGTATGAAAAAATGTCGAGCCTTAAACCGACAATTTTCCGAAGACGCCGATCGCGTAGGCCGGCAAACGGCAGGGAAATCTGCAATATTATAATAATAATATTTCTTTCATGAACTGGAATAAATCTAGCTTGTCTATGTTCAATGGATAAGTCTAAAACCAACACTGTTTAATATTTTTTTCAATTATTTCTTATATAAAAAAAAAAATTTTCACAAAAGAGCTTTTTTAAAACCTTTAATATTCATAAATTATTTATAATAGAAGTATTAAAACTGTTTACTCCCTTTAAATTTAAAAACGGACCAGTAAGAAAGTAATTATAATCAATTTGGTAACGTTTAATTAGAATTAATAATTTACGAAAAAACATAAATAAAATATTTAAAAAACTTATCAGTCAAACGTAGAATTAATTTTTTTTTTAAATAATGATAAAAATTAATGAAAAAAAAAACAGAATTAATTACAGTTCTTAATTAAAATGAAATATATTTGGTATTTTTTATATTTTTTATTATTTTAATTAATCAGTCCAGTACATTTTTTAAATAGGCCTATAAGAAATTCTATTTAAACAGCATATTAGTTTGTTTTTTTCTAGTTGAAAATACTGACAAAATATTTTTTATTAATATTATATTCAGTAACGAACTTTTTAAATATCATTTAAAAAAGTACAGGTTCTCACTTTCACAGAATATGTTCAATATTTCTTTTAAGATAAAAAATATATTTGTCGTAATAATTATTTAGTATTTAATTTTTATAATTTAAATATATATAACATTAATTTTATTCTAATATTTAAAATATTATGGCGTAAAATTTTGAACAGTTTAAAATTTGAATTACAGAAAAATCATATTCTTGTAACGTAACGTGGTTTTAAAATTTATTTTTTGTAATTTTATAAAGACATAGATAGCCTTTACGTTTCTTACGAGATTTTTTTTTTAGGGCAATAATTTTTGTGGACATATACAAATTTTAATAAATCTAAATTTAAAAATAAATATATTTTGTATTTTCGATAAATCAATTATAAAAAGTTAACTAAAAACTTGAAAAAAAACTTTTTTATTATTTTTTATCGTTCGACTTTTTGAAGTCTGTTTTAATTTTTGTGGACATACACAAATTTTATTAAATTTAAATTTAAAAATAAATATATTATCGATTTTAAAAAGCTAAATGAAAACTTAAAAAAAAACCTTTTTTTTGTTCAACTTTTTGAAGTCGGTTTTAAAATTAAGTGCTAGTAATCTGATGATGATTATTTATTTTAATTTGAAGCCGACTTCAAAAAATCTTAATTTAACAACGATTGAAAACCGTATTACTTCTTTGGTTTTTATTACTTTCTTTTGATTTCTTTGTTGAAGATGGACTTATTATTTTTTTTTTACACTTTTTAGGATAATTTTTTTTTTTATTAACTGAAAAAGAAAACAACATCCTGTTTTAATCTGAAATTCTATTTTCCCAAAATTCTTTAAAATATAGAAATAATTTAAGCGTTTGTTAAAATCGAGTTATAATTTTATATATTATTTATTCTAAAATATATTTGGGAAAAATTAACTTCAAAAAAATATATTAATTTTTAATAAATAAAAATGTTTGAATTCTTTAAATTTATTGAGGTTGGCGCTAAATTAAAATCTACCGACAAATTAATACCTTTAATTTGGCACCGATTTAAAAATAAAAAAAAAGATTAATAAGAATAAAGAATTGAAAATATTATTTTTTAAATTTTACTTCAATTTATTACTATTTTTTTTTTTTATATATATTTTTATTTTGTTTGTAATATAATATTTTTCTTGAAGTACGATAAAAGCACTGCTCCGTAAGAAAAAAAAAATAGCCTTATAGAAAAATCATGCTTATTATACTTGTTAATCATCTTTAGAGAATTCAAGGAATATTTTTTATAATTATTTTTTTTTTTTTAATTTTTAAACGACATTACTATATAAGAATGACATCAGACTGTTCATCATTACGTTGTAACAACCAAATATTAAGCGATTTTAACAGAACAAATTATTTTTTTATATTTTTTTTATTTTTTAAATAAATTATTAAAAAAGAAAAAATTATATTAAAAAATAATTTTATATGTATATATATATAAAACAACTTACGAATAGTATTTTTATAGATTTTTTTAAAATTTTTTAATTGTATTAAAATTAAATGAAAATTAACTATTTGTTTTTTATATTACAGCAAAAAGTAAATAAAATAAAAAAATGGAAAATTTTTAAATAATTAAAAAAAACGAATTATTTTTTAAACAAAGAATTTTTTTATATATTTTTATGTATATTATTTTCATCTACTTAAAAGTTAATAATTAAATATTAAATAGCAGTTTAAAAAAAAAATTTCAGAAGTTATAAATTTAAACCGATTTAATTTAGTGATTGTATCAAAATAAAATTTAACAAAACTTTTTAATATATATTCATATGTAATCTGTTTTTAAATGAAAATATTTCATATTTATGGAAATAATATTAATTAAAAATAATATTCCATACAATGCAATAAAATTAAAATGATAATAAATTATGTACTTACCTTTATAATAATAAAAAAATGTATCTACATAAAACTCTTGACTGTTTTCCTACGTTAAACTTTTCTTTTTGTGTAGTTATTTCAAAATTATACTCTAAGATTTAAACGAGCCCGTTTTTATTTTTACGTTAGATAGATAGCTTAGCGTTTTTTTAAATTAAAATAATATATATTTTTAATAGTAAGACACAAAACATTGTTTTTTATTACACTTTTATTAATAAAGCTGTATCGTATTTCATACTTAACGTACATAAATGTAATATAAAAATTATATAAAAATTAAATTAGTATTGTTCCATTTTATTGTAATCGTTTAATTACGTGTAAAAAAAAATCAAATAATTTGATAATTTTATCCTTTTTTTGTCATAAAAAAAAAATAATGATAATTTATTTTCATTATAATAAAACTATTAATCAATTACTGATAATTTTTCTATTTATCCGTCGAGTATATATAAATCTACTATTTAATTTACCGATAATTATAAACCGATTTGTTTTCTATCTTTCATTATCTACATTCTGCGATAAAGTTATATCTGGTTTTCACATATATATGTGTGTGTATACACACGCGACTAGTTTGTGTTTATAAGTATACAAATTAATGTTCTTAAAAGAAAACGATTTTAATTTTTTTAAATAGATTTACTGTTTCTGTATCGTTATTATCGGTTAAAATAATAAAAATGGAAGGTAGAAGTAGATTTTATAGATTAGATGTAAGTATTTAATACCATCGGATTAAATTTATAATTAATAATTTTAAATACGCATCTAAAGAAAATAATAATAGAAAAACTTATTTATTCATTAATATTTTTACCGGAAAAAAAAGTTTAACGAAATACAGTAGATAAAATTTTACTTAACTATACACCATAATGAAATGCCCCTCCACTAGCGCTTATTTCTTGGAGCTTATAATATATAATCGTATAGTATTTTAAAATAATATTATTACTTACTACTAAAAAATCGCCGTAGAAAAAATCGTACCGTATAATATTATAATAACAATAAAATAAATAAAACTAATAAAAATTCCCACCTATTTTTCGTTAAAATAAAATTTAATATTAACAGTCATAAATGAAAACAAAATGAATAATAATTCGACGTCGACCAATCAGAATTGTTTATTTAAAAAAATAATCCATTACACCGTTCCGTTTTCAGTCGTTCCTTATTCGGTTATTTTAAAACTTAACACCAGTTCACTGTATCGCACGTATTATTGTTAATATGCTAGCGCTACACAGACGTTTCTCGTTTCAAACGAAATCCTACTAAAGAAAATACCAGTGGTAGGGATACGACTAAGTTATTGCTGTATTTATTGTTTTTATTAGGTTACAAAGAACGAACGGTGGGGGAAAATTTTTAAACTTATAATATTCTACGTTTGTTTTAAGGCAGCATAGATTATTACTTACGTGTACACGTACTCGTCACTTATACTTCTCGCTCTTCCTTCTCTATGAATACATATCCTTTTTTTCCTTATAGAAATTATATTAAATACGAGTAAAAGCAGTCTATATATATTTTTATATATACGGTTGGTTAACGCAAATGTCAGGAACTGCATTTTTCTTTTACCGTTTTGCCCGTTTTATTTTTTATTGATTTTTAATTAATCTTGCCGAAAGATTTAAAAATAAATGTATATAAAAAATAAATTAATAATCGATAAATAAATTATACTTCGTTATTTTATCGTACTGTATTTAACCGTTTTCCTTCAATCGACTCGAAAATTCTCATAAATTCAACCTATATAAATATTATTTTTCAGGATTTAATAAAGCGGACAAGTTTAGTGTTTTATTCAGATCCTATAAGTAATATTTACATAGGTATAATATCATCGCTTGAGGCTCCCTTAAAGAAAATCAGAACGAGTTTTTTATAAACAAAAAATAGGTTGTCACATCGTTATCTGGCGTCGGTAGATGTAAATCATGTAGACGATATTTAGAAACTGAATTATATTAACCTATCTTCGTGTTTATTTATTCTATATTATGTAGGATTAAAAAAAAAATAAAAAATATCCAGTTTTATTAAACCGGACAAAGGAATCGTTTTCGTTTAATTCGTTACAATACTTTGCACTTCGGCTTAAGAGAAATAACCTTATTTTTCCGTTATCGTTTTTAATAAATTCCCGAACTACGAGTATTTGAGAAATCTTCCCGTTAATTTATGTAAAATACAATTAAAAAATTCTTTTGTTGATGAAATAAAAAAAGATATTACTCTATCGATAAATTTTGAAATAGTAGTATTTAAAACATCGGCAAAATCAGGCACTATACAACGGTAATTCGAACAGGAGTATTATACGCGAAAGCGTAGCTCTCAACCTAGGGGGAAATAAATACGATCTAACTTTTCTGAAAGACGGATACTAAAGAAAATCCTACGGTCCATACAAATTAAAGACGGTTGAAAATTGAAAAAATTTACCGGAGAATCAAAGAAGCGATACGTAAACGAAGAGTGGCATTTTACGGGCATCTGACAAGAATGATTCAAACAGACTTACGAAGAGAATTTTTGATGAGTGTAACAGTGACAAGACAAAACTGTTAAAACAAGTTAAAAAGGACTTAAGAGAGCAAATATAAACGTGATGGATTTAAACGAGAAAAGGATGCTTAGCAAAAAATCGTATAATTCAAACTGATCTTTTTCTTTTTCCTGTTTAGCCTCCGGTAACTACCGTTTAGATAATTCTTCAGAGGATGATATGTATGAGTGTAAATGAAGTGTAGTCTTGTACATTTTCAGTTCGACCGTTCCTGAGATGTGTGGTTAATTGAAACCCGACCGCCAAAGAACACCGGTATCCACGATCTAGTATTCAAATCCGTGTAAAAATAACCGGCTTTACCAGGACTTGAACGCTGGAACTCTCGACTTCCAAATCAGCTGATTTGGGAAGACGCGTTCACCACTAGACCAACCCGGTGGTCCAATTCAGAGTGATCTAGTGGGAAGAAAGAATACGCTAACCTAAAGCGGCCGGAAGAAAGTAGAAAGCGGCACGGTGAAAGAATGAAGCGAACACCAAAATACACCGGTATCCAAATTCTAGTATTCAAATCCATATTAAAGTAACTGACTTTTACTAGGATTTGAACCTCAGAACCCTCAGCCGAAAATCAGCTATCAAACGGTTAACCGATTTTACCACTAGCCCGGTAAACTAATATTTATCTTAAGATTATAATTATCATGTCTTTGTATTTAAATAAAGATTAATATGGATTTTAAATACATTTACTTTTTATCTTATAATTTATTTTATACAGAAATGATTTATATAATGTAATATTTTGTATCGATCAGAATAAAAGAGTTAGTTTTTATTCGACTCGTACTTTTCACCGAATGAATCGGTGTACAATGATTTTTCATTCTTTAAATTTTATCTGGGACTTTTTTTGCGGTTTGTTTTAAGATTTTCTAGTTAAATAAAATAAAATTATTAAACAAAAGCTTGCATCGTTTACTGTTTAAATATATTTTTTCTTTATTTCTCAAGAAATATTATAAAATATGTATACATATTTTTCAATACGTTTTATACCTTAGCTTACGCTGCATAATATATTTTTACGTAATATCTTTATATTTATTTACTTTTTTATATCAAGATATAAGTTTTTCCCCTTTTAAATTTTTTGTGAACGATTTTTCACGCGGTTACATTTTTCTAAAGGTCTACGTATTTTAAATTTCAAAAAAGAAATATATCTTTGGTGGAGTAGTAACGTTAAAACGTTTCATCCGGAAAGTCCTTTTTTTTCGTCGGAGGAGGGAAAAGCTCTCTCTGCCGGCTGCCAGCCCGTATAGACGGGGAAGCGGCGGATTCTCACCGATTAAAGCCCCTTCCCCTTATACAACATGCCCTGGAGTCCTTGGGAAGAAAAAACGAGAAAAGCCTGTAACCTTGACTGCTACTTGAGCTGGATGGGAAGAGGACAGCCAGAGCAAAGAGGTATTTAGGGACTAGAAGAGCTGATGTGGACTTATCAGTAGCAGCAAATACATAAGGGCCCGTAAATACCTCTTTGCTCTGCCTGTCCTCTTCCCATCCAGCTCGGTAGCAGTTAAGGATACACGGATTCTCTCGTTATTTCTTTACTTCCTCTCTGTATTAAACAAGACATACTTATAATGATATATATATGTTGCAGGGAGATGATAAAAACGGACATTTGATCAAATCCCTAAGGTCACGAAAGATGTTAATATTATTAACAAGTCAGGATACAATGAAGCTGTCAACTAATCACCTAAATAGGTAAAATATATATATATAATTTTTATATTTAACCTTAAACAGACGAAGTTACCGAACGAAGCGAGCGTAGGTTATGTTTTTTAGGTTATATTGATATAGTGCGTGATGTGTCATTACACGGAATCGTTTTTTTTTTTCTCTTCAGTCATTTGACTGGTTTGATGCAGCTCTCCAAGATTCCCTATCTAGAGCTAGTCGTTTCATTTCAGTATACCCTCTACATCCTACATCCCTAACAATTTGTTTTACATCTTCCAAACGTGGTCTGCCTACACAATTTTTTCCTTCTACCTGTCCTTCCAATATTAAAGCGACTATTCCAGGATGCCTTAGTATGTGGCCTATAAGTCTCTCTTCTTTTAACTATATTTTCCAAATGCTTCTTTGTTCATCTATTTGCCGCAATACCTCTTCATTTGTCACTTTATCCACCCGTCTGATTTTTAACATTCCATATAGCAAAGCATTTCAAAAGCTTCTAATCTTTTCTTCTCAGATACTCCGATCGTCCAAGTTTCACATCCATATAAAGCGACACTCCAAACATACACTTTCAAAAATCTTTTCCTGACATTTAAATTAATTTTTGATGTAAACAAATTATATTTCTTACTGAAGGCTCGTTTACCTTGTGCTATTCGGCATTTTATATCGCTCCTGCTTCGTCCATCTTTACTAATTCTACTTCCCAAATAACAAAATTCTTCTACCTCCATAATATTTTCTCCTCCTATTTTCACATTCAGTGGTCCATTTTTGTTATTTCTACTCCATTTCATTACCTTTGTTTTGTTCTTGTTTATTTTCATGCGATAGTTCTTGCGTAAGACTTCATCTATGCCGTTTCTTCTAAATCCTTTTTACTCTCGGCTAGAATTACTATATCATCAGCAAATCGTAGCATCTTTATCTTTTCACCTTGTCCAACAGGACAAGGAGTCCTGTAGCCCAATTTAGATTCGGAGTAACAACTCCGAATCTAAATTGTTCTTTAACTTCATTAACTGCTAGTTCCATGTAAAGATTAAAAAGTAACGGAGATAGGGAACATCCTTGTCGGACTCCCTTTCTTATTACGGCTTCTTTCTCATGTTCTTCAATTGTTACTGTTGCTGTTTGGTTCCTGTACATGTTAGCAATTGTTCTTCTATCTCTGTATTTGAACCCTAATTTTTTTAAAATGCTAAACATTTTATTCCAGTCTACGTTATCGAATGCCTTTTCTAGGTCTATAAACGCCAAGTATGTCGGTTTGTTTTTCTTTAATCTTCCTTCTACTATTAATCTGAGGCCTAAAATTGCTTCCCTTGTCCCTATACCTTTCCTGAAACCAAATTGGTCTTCTTCTAACACTTCCTCCACTCTCCTCTCAATTCTTCTGTATAGAATTCTAGTTAAGATTTTTTATGCGTGACTAGTTAAACTAATTGTTCTGTATTCTTCACATTTATCTGCCCCTGTTTTCTTTGGTATCATTACTATAACACTTTTTTTGAAGTCTGACGGAAATTCCCCTTTTTCATAAATATTACACACCAGTTTGTATAATCTATCAATCGGAATCAACATAATCTAATCAAACTACGCTCGCTTCGCTCGGTAATCTCGTCTGATTAACGAGGTTCTTTATCATGCCGCTTCTTCAAAATCACTTACTTTCTTTAGGGAAATCACCCCACAGAGTTGTAATTTTAACATCTTCCTTGAATTGATCATTTCCCTTAGGGATTTGATCAAATCTCCGTTTTAATCATTTCCCTGTGTCATATATATTGTCAATAATACACACCGTAAAAAAAAATTGATGAAGAAATTAGGAACTAGTACATCGAGGATTTTATATTTTATCATCTTCTTCCTCTCTATTGCAGTATTGGCCTGCTCATTTCTGCAACAGCATTCCAGTTTTCTTCGTTGCAAAGAATCGGATCGATCAAATTATCAGTACCAACCTTCCAGAAACAGGTCTGTCCTCTACCCACCTGTCGCACTCGTGAAAGGTGCGCCTGACTGTACCCTCCACTCCATAACACACGCACCCGGCGTCTTCCCTTCTATTCCTGCTCGCCAGGTAGGCATCGAACGCTCCACGGCCTGTCAACATCCGGGTTAGCCAAAAGTTGACCTCCCCGTGCTCCCAACAGATTTGCCTACGTACATTCTGGAATGATTCCGTACATCCAGAGGCCAGATGTAGCTTCATCCCATCTCATTTGCTACCTTTCCAGCACGGTAACCCAGGCTTGCTTCTCTGAGATCCCCGAATTCCAAATTCCGGAAAGTCCTGGATTCACAAAGGTTACTTTTAGAATTTTTCGTGCGTTACAAAATGTTTACTTTACATACCTAGGCGTAAGCTTATTATCTTTAATTACGATCTCGAAATAGAACGGAGTTAAAAAAAAAACATAAACACTTGCACGTATATTCTAAAAATGTAAAATAGAATATTTTTCATGCTTATCTTTATTTCGACCTTTACAAGTCGATAAAAAATGTAAGAATTAGACACTTATTGTTATCTTTTTATCTGGCGCTGACCTCTTCGTCTGCTTCTGTTACTGGGTTATTGAAATCGTTAATCTTATCTCGGTCGTAATAGAAATCTCCTTTCTGTTTCATTAAACGAATACCTTTGTTACATTCTTGTTTTCTTTTGTAGAGAATTTTTTTCCCTATCAGTCAAACCGTATAATCTACTATTTTATTCATATAATATAACAATTCCGTCCGCAAATTTTTTTTCTACCTTTCCGTGGTATGTAACTTTATCCTGAAATTTTTCTTTTCGTTTTCATTATTTTATGAACAAATTAAAGTCATAATTATATTCACATAGTTATAAGTTAAAAAAGTACGGTTTTTATTTTTTTAATTTTATTTTCTATATAGTTCTAAGCGATTACGTTGAACTAATCTTTTTTTATCGGTAGAAAGAAACATCGATTATTTATTTCCGACGACGAAAAAAGTCAATTAATTATGTAAGTGAAATTTTAAAATTTACAAGTAAATTGGCCGCATTAAAAAATGTCTACTGATTAAAATAGGAGAATATTCAAAAATTAGCTTAAAATTACGAATAAACCCTACATTAATTTATAAATTATATCAACAAATTTATCGGAAATGCAGAAAAGATTATTTTATAATCTTTGGAAATAAAAGAAGAGATCTTCTTAATATTATTAATTTGTCTTTGGTTTTTTTTTTGTTTTATCTTGTTTTCCTACCCCTCTATGCTGGATTCACCGTGAAGCATAAGCACAGCCCAGGGGATTGTCCACTCTAACGGATCGTTTCAATGCCTGTCCGCTAATCGGAGAGTGCTTGGAGCCATCATGACCGTTGCTTCCGGGGAGCTGTCTGTTAAATGCTGGCGGAAAACTGAGAAAAAGTGGTGGTCAGACCTTAGCGTGCTGCGTGCAAGAGTTAGGTCCGCTTGGAAAACATATCAGCGTCGCCCCCTAACGGGGATTATCGATGATGATATGTGCGCTGAGGGTCTGCGGATCTACCAACGCGCCCGTAAGGAGTATTTTCATGTCATCAAGGAAGCCAAATTCAAGTTTTGGCAAGACTCCATGCGCGAGTTGCAATGCAGTCCCTGGCAGCTCGTGAAGTCATGTTACTGTTACCGGCCAAAACCATTGAACGTGCTGTCCAGTGTTCGATGCGGGTTTGGTGGTCGTGACCACACTTTAACATCTGTGGTGACTCACCAGGCGTTCCTGGATACTCTGTTTCCAGATGCTCCGGAGGGTGAAGCAGAAGTCAGCGTTAGGGCGGATGAGACACCATTCCCTAGCGTACGGGTTTTGAAACCCGTAGATATAGACCACCGAGTGGTTTCTCGAATGCCACTGAGAAAAGCACCAGGAATTGACCAACTTGACCTTGATATTGACTTGACCAACTTGATATTTTCTATCATCTGCTGCCTGTCATAAGAGAGCCGCTTGGCAGGCTGTTCTCGAGGTTCCTAAACTGGAGTTGCTTTCCGTCTTGTTGGAAGGTGACTTTGGTGAGAGTGCTCTTAAAATCAGGAAAGGATCCGAGTGAGGTCAGCAGTTATCGAACCATCAGCCGCTTGCCGGTAATCGGCAAGTTGCTTTAAAGACTGGTTGTGAAACGGCTCTGGGAAAACATCGATATGGACTCGCTTCTAAATCGAGGCCAATATGGCTTCATGAAAGGGGTTGGCACCGAAGATTGCATCTTAAATGTTCTTGTCGAGCTGGAAGGCGCCAATTGTAAATATGTTTTGGCAATTTTTATTGACATAGAGGTAATATTTCCTTCCTTGTGTTGGAGTTCTATCCTCTATGAGTTGGAATGCCGCAATTTTCCCGTAGCCCTGCGGGCCGTAGTACACGACTACTTGTCTGATCGCACGACTTTGTTTAAGGATGCGCACCTAGTTGTGGAAAAAGTCCGGCACAAAGGGAAATCCACAGGGCTCCGTGGTCGGTCCCTTGTTGTGGAACCTGGTATTCGACGGATTTTTGGGACTGACATTCCCGGAAGGTGTCACGGCCCAGGCTTTCGCCGATGACTGTCTCCTGTTGGTTCGTGGTAACTCACGACCACAGCTAGAAGATCGAGCGTAGACGGCTTTGTCAACCGCAGAAGGCTGGATGGACATTAATAATTTAAAAGTTTCTGTGCCCTAGACGAAGTTTATGCTTCTCTAGGGTGCAGACAAATTATCATGCAGTCGTAATTATGTATAAAGGCTGTGCAATCAGCCGAGTTCGAGTTCATAAGTACCTAGGTGTTTTGTTTGATGAGAAGTTGCTGCTTAGCAGTCACATTATGCAAGTAGCGGCGGACGCCGTCTCTATGATGCACAAGCTTAGGAGAATTGCTCGAAAGGATTACAGGCTGTCGGGCCGTCATTTGTACATGGTGTCCCGAGGTGTCTTCGCAGATCCTTAATTATATGCACTGGTGTTTTTAAAACAACCTTCTACGAGGCTACCTCTGTGTTGGGAAATATTCTCCCGATCGATTTAGTGGTGAAAGTTCGGGCGGCCGTGTGGAAATTACGAAAAGGCAGGGAGGCCGAGATTTGTTCAACCGACATCAGTAGTTTGCCTAAGGGAAAAGACTCTTACCGCGCTGCTGTAGGAAGCTAACCGAGAGATATGGCTGGCTACCAACCAGATTAAGGCTCTAAATGTTTTAACGGTGGACAGGTAGTTGCTGGCATTCAGCGGCCTAGGCGTGGCAGCGAATTGCTGTCTTCGACGAAATGAATTTAATTATTGATAGTCATATATAAGTTGACGGGGTGCGCCTACCCATTTTAGCGATATATGACAAGTGGGCGGTGGGACACGCAAGCGAGTGGTGTATGATATACCACGCTTATTCCGCCCACGCCTTTAGATTAGCTCTAGGAGCTAGTTAGGACAGCGGTCGCTAAACTGTTTCGAGGTTCAGTAGCCGTTTGTGGCACAGACATTCGGTCTTACGCTTTAGGGCGACCGAATAGGGTGGTGACGGGAGAAATGCCAAGCAAACCGATTGCCTGCAATGTGAGTATCCCACAAAGGAGGCCCACACTAGGTATCGGTCTTTTAACAGCTGGCCTGCCTCTAACCGAGTCCCCCCGAGAGGGTCCCAGCCGGGTCTCGCTCTTAACAGATCGAGGGCGACGGAATCCTCGTGTTTCATCGTCGCCGCCATCCCGGCTCGCCGGGACGAACGATGACTCCACAGGAGGTTATCCTAGTTGCTACCTCTTCGTCTCTGACTTTGTGCTGTAGTATCGTTGTTATATATTCTGACACAGCCCTGACTGTCTTTAAGTCTTATCAAAAATGGAACCGACGGTAATTTTGTATTTCTCGAAACCGAAAATTTTGAACAAAAATAATTTTTAACAAAATATACATATATTTATTGATGAAATTAATAGAGAAAGAATTTCGATTAATACTAATTTGAATATTAAATTTAATCTCTTCGGAAACATTCTTGCTAGCGACAACATTTTTATAGGAATGACTTTCAGTTCTATCGTATGGTCGGTTAAAGTAGTTTTTCCTTGTAAGATGTCCTCTCCGCTAAAAGAAATCGCATTCTAACCGGTCAAAGGATGTTGAAGGATTTTAGAAAGCCTAAAAAGACGTGTAAGAGAGAGTTTAAAAAATTAATATTTTTATTCGTGCGAAATAGGTTATTTTAAAGAAACACGCATATAATACGGATTATATCATATGTACGTTTAAGATGATTCATTAGGCGTCTACTGATGAAAATAGATCAGCTTTTCTCGAGATATACAAATAAATGAATCGACAAACAATCTCCGACCTGAACTATTGATTTAATCAGATGATTCAAATTTAAAATTTTCTTTTTTTAATGTAATGTTTTAATAGAATACGTACGGTTCTTTATTAATACGCTGACTCAATCGCAAAAGTGAACGTGATTTGCTGATCGAATTAACTTCCTTCTTTTTATTATCCAGCTGTTTAATGATCAGCAGAAATAAAACCTGACCTTCTCTATGGAAATATTATTACTGTTACTATTATTATTATTTACTCATTCATTATGTCATCTTTTTTACTATAGTTCTTTTGTGTGATTAGTCATGTACGTATTTTTATATACTTTGTTTTTTAACTTTACATGATACAACATGATCGATTTTGTAACTATTCTTAGCTGTGATTTTATCTGATCGGTTTTAAAAATACACATTAAGGAAGTAATCTAAAAGGCAACAATTGTTGTATCTGTGGCAAACCGAAGTTGTTTAATATAGATATTTTTTATGTATTAATTTTTTGGTTAAATAGATATTTACATTATTTTTAAAACTGTACGGATTTAAAATGTATTAATTTGTTTAGAAGTATTGTATTTGATAAACAAGACAACATATATGCAATTTTTTTTTCTTCAGTCATTTGACTGGTTTGATGCAGCTCTCCAAGATTCCCTATCTACTGCTAGTCGTTTCATTTCAGTATACCCCCTACATCCTACATCCCTAACAATTTGTTTTACATATTCCAATCGTGGCCTGCCTACAAAATTTTTTCCTTCTACCCGTCCTTCCAATATTAAAGCGAGTATTCCAGGATGCCTTAGTATGTGGCCTATAAGTCTGAAAAAATATAGGAAGGAAATATAGTCTGGAAAAATATAGTTAAAAGAAGAAACAGACTTATAGGCCTCATACTAAGGCATCCTGGAATAGCCGCTTTAATATTGGAAGGACAAGTAGAAGGAAAAAATTGTGTAGGCAGGCCTCGTTTGGAATATGTAAAACAAATTGTTAGGGATGTAGGATGTAGGGGGTATACTGAAATGAAACGACTAGTACTAGATAGGGAATCTTGGAGAGCTGCATCAAACCAGTCAAATGACTGAAGACAATAAAAAAATAAAAATAAATATTTTAAGTATTTAGGATACTGTTTGCTAAACTGTTTCGAGGCTCAGTAGCCGTTTGTGGCACAGACATTCGGTCTTATGCTTTATGGCGACCGAAGGGTGGCGAAATGCCAAGCGAACCAATCGGACTGATATTTTTTAGGATTATTGTAATGAGCCCGTACAACTTAGACTAATTAGAAAATGTGGTTGTTAGCACATTTTTTCTTCCAAATCAGTGAGTATCTACAGAGAAATTAACCAATTATAATCTAACCAAACTTAACCTTCACTAATTTTGTTCCCTAACCTTGACTAGCGAGCGAATATATTTATATATAATATTAATTACTTATAATTAATAATATATTTATAATTACAAACAATAATGCTTATATTGGACCTCTATTTCTCTGTAATGAGATAACAATTGCATATTTTCTAATTAGCCTAAAGTTGTACGGACTCATTACAGTAAGCCTGAAAAATATCAGGCTGATTAAAAATTGCTAGATAAATTTCCAATTTGCCGGGCGCATTGCAAAATGACGGCTCTCTTTACAATAAGCCTGATTTTTCAATTCGCCTACAACACAAATTTATATTTTTTTTATGTGTATGTGTATATAAAAATCTATCTATTTTTTCTTTTTACAGTAATTTCTTTTAATAATAGATTTTTGATAAATGAATTTTTATACCCAGTTTATTTTGTTCTTTTTCCACTTATAAGGTTTTTTAATCCCCTTTTTCCGTTGATTATTATCTTCCTTATATGGTTTCCGTTTTTTTTTTCATTCTTGGAAAATTTTATTTTTATTCTTTCATTTTACACCCATTTTTTTATTACGTTTTTCTATTTTTATTTTTTTACTGTGTAGTACTTTTAATTGTGAATAATAAAATTCCACAAGTCATACTTACTTAAATATAAATAAGTATACATATTTATATTTATGATAAATTTATTGAAATAAATAAAATATTCAAAAATGAAAATTATAAATGATTTGCTTATTTGACGTCAATTCTGTGCTGTAGGAATTTTCATGTTAAACTGTTAACTAACTGTATTTCAAAATAAATAAATGTAAAGACGAATGTATATTAGTGTGTGTGTGTGTGTGTGTGTGTGTGTGTGTCTGAATGTGTTGCCTACTGCAGTATTGGCTTAGTAAGATGACCTTTAACCTTTTGTGATCTTTGGCTCAGTCATCAACTGATAAAGACTACACTCTGATTCAAAAGTTTTCTTTCAATAATAATTAAATTATGGTATTTCATATTAACTATTTATAATTGTATTTAATATCTTATTTTACAATTGTATTAATTTTTATAATATTACATTGATAAAACTGCAAAAACGGTAACGGTTTCAAAAATGTTTTAAGATGTTTGAAAGTTTCTTCTATCTCTTTTTTTAAAAATTGATACTTTTACGAGTATTTTCTTATTCCGATGTAATAAAAGAAATTAAATAAATTCATTTAAGAAAAAAAATATATACCGTTTAAACTTTTTAAATAAAATATATTTTTCTGCGATTTTGAAATGAATTCTTCTAAAAAGGTTTCTGTATAATAATTTTTACTTTCACAACTAGTACTTTATGGGCGTACGTAGACAAGTGAACAGCCCCTCCGTCACGAAGTAGAACTTGATGTGAAATATATTATCTTAAGTAAGAATATATATATTTTTTTATTTTGAAAAGCTTATAGTAGAAATATTATTTTATTATTATGGTTCAATCAGTTTTTCCAGCTTGCTGCCAGATTTGTGTGTGTGTGTGTGTCTCTCTCTCTCTCTCTCTCTCTCTCTCTCTCTCTCTCTCTCTCTCTGTGTGTGTGTCTCTCTCTCTCTCTCTCTCTGTGTCTCTCTCTCTCTCTCTCTCTGTGTGTCTCTCTCTCTCTCTCTCTCTCTCTCTCTCTCTCTCTCTCTCTCTCTCTCTCTCTCTCTCTCTCTCTCTCTCTCTGTGTGTGTGTGTGTGTGTGTGTGTGTGTCTCTCTCTCTCTGTGTGTGTGTGTGTGTGTCTCTCTCTCTCTCTCTCTCTCTGTGTGTGTGTGTGTGTGTCTCTCTCTCTCTCTCTCTCTGTGTGTGTGTGTGTGTGTGTGTGTCTCTCTCTCTCTCTCTCTCTCTCTCTCTGTGTGTGTGTGTGTGTGTCTCTCTCTCTCTCTCTCTCTCTCTGTGTGTGTGTGTGTGTGTATAGGCGAATGCAATTATTGCTAGCGGCTTGCCAAGTCTGACGTAGTTCCAATGTAAGTTTAAATATACCGGTAAACATGTAGTCCTCAACAGATTCAGATCGACCGCTCCTGAGACTTATGGTTAACTGAACCCCAACCACCAAAGAACATTGGTATCCGCAGTCTAGTATTTAAATCCATAAAAAAGCAACTGTTTTTACAAGGACTCGAACCTTAGAACTCTCGATTTCAAAAATCAGCTGATTTTACTATGACGAGTTTAACAGCTAGACTAACTCGGGGAGTTAGAGTTTTTATTTAACAGAATATTAATTTATTATGTCGTGTCTTTACATGTTACTATAAGGTTTTGTCTTCAGTCTGGTTTGATGCAGCTCTCCAAGATTCCCTATCTAGTGCTAGTCGTTTCATTTCAGAATACCCTCTACATCCTACATCCCTAACAATTTGTTTTACATATTCCATACGTCTCCTGCCTACAGACGTTTTTCGTTCTACCTGTCCTTCCAATATTAAAGCGACTATTCCAGTATGCCTTAGTATGTGGCCTATAAGTCTGTCTCTTCTTTTAACTATATTTTTCCAAATCCTTCTTTGGAAAAGAAGTTATTTATACTATAAGGTAATAGTATAAATACATAATCTTCGTTAGGTTTATTATACGTTAAGAAAATCTTTAGTTGTAATTTAAAAAAATATATATATATATTTCGTACGAAGATCTATTAAAATTTTATTTTATTTAATTCTTGTTCCTATGAAATATTTTATAAAAATTTATTTATTACGAGTAAATTTCAAAAGAAAATGATTTATACGAGATGGGGGCAGGAAATTTCACTTGAAATTTCGAATTTTTTTCTACATTTATTGTATATACATAGCATTTAATTTATTTTTAATCCCGTGAGACTTTCGGATAAAATATATTATCTGCTAGTAAATCGTAAATAGTAGATTTTCTAATACGAAGACGGAACGTTTTTCCTTCGAAATAAATATAAAAATTCTAAGAAATGTCGTTTCTAATTCTATATTCGTTCGTTGAAATTTTTTATTAAAAACCATCCGAGTGTGTAACACAAAAAAATGTTTTTTTTTTTTTCAAAAAATAGAGGGTTTAATTTTTATCTCGTCGGGTTTTTCATTTGTAAAATATATTCCGTGCGAAAAACGGCGAAAGAAATCTTATCCAAAGGAGACCGGTCCGATAAACGGTTCAAGCGATAAGATAGGTAAACGTTGCAAATATTGCAATTATGTAAACAATTTCTACGTATTGTTAAAATAAGTTAATTTTATAAATATATATAAAACAGATTATACCTTTTATAAATAATCTCAAACGATGTAAAAACACATGTAACTTGAAATAATGGGGACAAATTGAAATAAACATAACCGGTGAAGCAAAAGTCTGTTTGCTTTGGTTGTGTATGTAACGCTAAGATAACGCAGAAATAAAATCGGTCCTATTAATTCAGGAACGTAATTCTAATTAATATTCAGAATATAGATAGCGCTCGTTACAATTTTATATTTAAAAACCGGTATCTCGAAAATTGTTTACCGGATTATTAAAACTTAAATACCGAAATAAAATTCAGTCTATTTTCTAAATCTCATTTACGTGAACCGTACCTCTCCCACAACGTGGTCTTGTCGGTAGCTCAATATATTATTAAAACGAAAAATTATCGTAAAATAATAGTCTGTGTATTAACTTTAATTATCGGTTAAGCGATAAATATCGATAGAAATACTTATCGTATTTTAGAGCGTAATTTTTTCGTTTATTAATATTTTTAACCGCTGACTCGATTCATTTTCTAAGAGTTTCAAAGAGATACAAATAAATCCATTAAGAAGGACTTACACGAGTTATATAATTAGCTTCGCAAAGTCCTTTCAGATTTCTATTAGAAAAATAATCGTATAATAGTTTTAAAATATTTAAATTGTTTTCACTCTCCGTCATATTGAATCTTTAAAGACTTTTTAGTTAAAAAGAAGGCATCAAAAAACTATTTCATCTATAAAGGAACGAAGTCCGAATATTAAAAATAAAAAAATTCAATCGTAAAATATACGATCTTTAGTTTTTGTTCCCTATAAAAATATTTAATAAAACTCAAAATCATAAATAAAAGTTAAAGAAAATCACTTCTTATTACGGTACCGAGCCTCGGAACGGTATTTCAAAAATGTTACGACTTTTATCTCATTTCTTTTGTTTTAAACAGAATCCAAAATACGTCAGAAATGATAGAAGGAAAAAGTGTAGCTCGAAATGTAAAAGAAATATTTTGGATAAAAACGTACTTTAATTTCTACTTTCAAAAAGATTTTCACAAAATGTAAAAGTAATCAAGGTGATATCGGAAAATATTTATTTTTGAGCGAGTCGCGACACCGTACGTTTTTTTTGAAACGTTATACACTCGATAATTCCTTAAGATAATCAGACTGTTTATTCACGGTGAAATAATTAAAACGATAATCGCATTAGCTATTCATAAATAATAGAGAAACAAAAAGAAACTGAGGTAATAATCGTTAATTTAATAGAAACTAACTAGCCGCAGGGGATACCGTAGGCCGGCCTCCGCAGCTAAGCCCTCCGGGCGGGTTGCCCTGGCGGGTGGCGTTTTGAAATGGGATTATTAGATGTCCAAAATTGATTCTCTTGTGTAAAAATATTTATTTTTGAATGATGAAAATTGATTTAACGAAAGTTAAATTAGAAATCTAACTTTACAAATTAATACTGACTAATCGGTATTTACCGCTAGTGAACGGTACATTCCGGTGCTTACTTTTTGGATATATCTCATTATTTTATGAAGGTAAACAATCACATAAATAACAAACAAAATATTTTAAAAAAATTTTTCTTAAATTAAAAGCGCTAAAAAGTAGAAAATAATATTAGGACGGTATGTTAGAATCGATTTGAAAACAACCTTTTGATGGTGATAAATAAGATTATGTGCCTATTTTTCCATTTGCGTGATGAATGGCCTAAAGAGTGAGGTGCCGCGGCACTCAAAAATTGGCAAAAATATCAAATTTTTAATTTGAAGCTATGACTTTCACATAATCTTACATATTATCATCAATGCTTGTTTTCAAATCCATTCTCAGATTTTTTTTTTGTCTTTAGTCATTTATATTTAGATTATTCTTTTATATTTTTTTTATGAATTACCGGATTTTTTATTAAAATTTATTGCCTTAGAACAAACAGTTGCATCTGCATTCCGTTGCCCACATGCCCCCTTGTGTTAGCAAGCATGTAGTAAGGTGCCCATGCATGTCGGTGCAGGGGAACCCTGAAGGCTTCGACGTGTAGGGACCTGGAGTCAGTGCAGATGGCGCAGCCGCTATTTGTCAGGACATATACCGGTTCCACCGAAGTAACGCGAAGGACATCGGGTCGTTACCTCTGGAGTGGGACTGTACCCCGGCGGCTAGCCTTGCTACAGAACGGGTTATTGATCGTGAAAGTTGAACAATCTGTCGTGGCAGAGGGTTCACCCTCATTTAGAATTAGCCGTGTCGCCAAGGCGAAACGAAAGAATAGTCAAATATCAGTAAGAATTCGATCGGTTGAGGAGTTTGCAAAGAACTGTCTTCAAGAACAGTTCACCGTGACCTAAATACCTTGTGATCACGAAGGAAGGTGGTATTTTCGCGAGGTAAACCCTTTTCTTATCGCTACTGAAATAAGTAATTGCTGGAGGCCCGGTAACAGAAAGCGAAAAGTCTTTCAACGGTCTTTACGTCAAGACGACTAATGACATCCAGTCAGTACTACCTGTTTCTCATGTCTTCACCTTTAATAAACCTTTCTTGCCGGAGAGAATGTGCGGGCTGGTGTATATCGTCTAGATGTGCGAGCTTTGAAGCCGCAACATCCTTGCGGAGCTTAAGGTGTCAGCGATTTGGTCAAACCACGGTTCGATGAGAGAGACCGCAAATATGCGTGTGTGGTAGAGAAACTCATAAAGGGGAACCGCGCAAGGATCTTCCAGTTTTTTTTTTGTCTTCAGTCATTTGACTGGTTTGATGCAGCTCTCCAAGATTCCCTATCTAGTACTAGTCGATTCATTTCAGTATACTCTCTACATCCTACATCCCTAACAATTTGTTTTACATATTCCAAACGTGGCCTGCCTACACAATTTTTTCCTTCTACCTGTCCTTCCAATATTTAAGCGACTATTCCAGGATGCCTTAGTATGTGGCCTATAAGTCTGTCTCTTCTATTAACTATATTTTTCCAAATGCTTCTTTCTTCATCTATTTGCCGCAATACCTCTTCATTTGTCACTTTATCCACCCATCTGATTTTTAACATTCTCCTATAGCACCGCATTTCAAAAGCTTCTAATCTTTTCTTCTCAGACCGACCTAAAATTATTTTTTACATTTTAGTGCGTTTAAAACTTACGGGTGTGAAATATGGACATTTGCGAAAGCAGAAAGAAGAAGACTGGAAGTAATGGAAATGTGGATTTGGAGGAGAATAACAAGAACAAGCTGGATGGATAGGAAAAGAAATGATCAAGTGTTAGCAGAATTGAGAGGAGGTCCTTGCAAAATGTTATACGAAGAAGAAGAGCGAAATTGATAGGACATGTAATACGACATGACCAGTTCTTGAAATATATTTGAGGGCGAGGTTTTGGGTAAAAAAGCTAGAGGTAGACCGAGAGCAACCATCATCATCAATAATGCTACAGGAAACAGAAGCGGAAGTGACGTGGCTAAATCGACAAGGCGTAGCCTTTAGTGAATGATGATGAATGCGTTTAATTTATGAGTGTTGTTTTAAACATTTTCTTTACATATTTTTTATTTTCTACGTTTTAGTACATTTACATATGGTGGGGGGGGGGGGTCGGACAATTTTTTTAAAGCGCTAGGACCGACCGTTTTTGGGATATTTGCAATTTTCGTCCGAAAATTCGGATCCGGTTAAAAAATACTAAATTTTTATCAAAATTTCGATATATATAATGTATATTGATATATAATAATATGACAAGTATATATATACCTAACCACCACGAGACATGTACTAACGAATCGGGATTTTCCGCTAGTGATCGGTACATTCCGGTGGTAAGCTAAGGGGAACGCACACACAGACACATATACAAATGCCGTTTTATAGGGTAGGGTAGATAGATTGTAAAAGAAAATCTTTGAAAAATCAAAATTTTTATTGTTAAGACCAACACGTCTGTCTGTTACAGGCTAAGTAGAATTAATTTAATAAAGTAATATTTTCTCATTTAATCTTCTTTCTTTTTCCTGTTTAGCCTCCGGGAATTACCGTTCAGGTATTACTTCAGAGGATGATATGTAAGAGTATAAATGAAGTTTAGTCTTATACGGTTGAGATGTGTAGTTAATTGAAACCCGACCACCAAAGAACACCGGTATCCATGATCTAGCATTCAAATCTGTGTTTGCTGATTCTACGGCAGAGTAACAGCGTCTCTGCCTTCCATCCAGAGGTTATGGGTTCGAATCCCGGTCGGAAATGACATTTTTTCATACGCTATGAAAAATTCATTCCGTTATCATCCGCCAACAGCTGTTACAAGTTGCTAGCTAAAATGAAACGGAATATAGAGGAGTCGATTGCTGCTGGGCTTTCTCCCCCCCTTCAAGTCGGTTATAGAAATTCAACACATCTAACTATTTATTTTTTGAGGGAACAAATTTTAGATGTTAATTGTCGAAAAAGAATTGTGTTAAATGAAATACACTATGTGCGCTTATTTTTTTAACCGACTAAAGAAAGTTGACTTTAAATTTGACCCGTATGCAGAATGTATCTCGAAGTTCTCCCGGGACTTTCATAGCCTACTCGTGAAAATAACTAAAAGTTCATATAAACATATGTCCAAAATTGTTTCGCTTGCGAGTTACGGCTAGTGAAAATTTCGCTCGGATTTCAGTTACCCTGATGAAATGTGGTAAAACTGAAATTTTTAGGGCATTAATTAAGGGACAGAATTGATAATTGTTTTGTGGGTTTGACCTGAAAAATCGAATAAACTGTAAGTTCAGAATCGTAAGTAGTTTTTAAATAATCTGGGGTGTAAACCAATAAATTGGGGTAAAACTCCTGATTTTTATGTTTATATTTGGTAAATGAGGATTCTGTGGGAGGGTCTCGTTGTTAAATTCTCCTTATACTTATTAGAAGATTTTTATAGATAAAAAAATTATATTTTCTTTATAGGCAATCAGAAAACCTTTTAAATTGTTTGTCATCGTCGTCGCATTTTAATATGTACGAGTATAATACGAGTAAAAGTCTGATGATCAGATTATTTTCACTCATATTTTCATGAAAATCAAACGGGAAAATTTCTTCAGGTCGCCATAAATGTTAAAAATCAAATATATATTAATAAAAATCTTTTAATTTTTATGTTCTGTATGTCCATGAATTTAAAGTTAGAATTAATATTTATTCCCGTATTTCAGAGAACCTTATTTCACACTCGGTTGTGTACTTACTCCCTTCACATGATTTCTTTGTAATTATTCATTTTTTATCAGGATAACAATCTCTCATCTTCTGCGTTTCTTTACGAATTTTTTTTCTTTTCTATCTGAAGGATATTCTATAATATACGCTTCTAGACTTTGGTATATAATAAGCATAGCCATATTTTAAATAAAAATTTGACAACAAAGTTGTAATACTTTCCTGGCATCGGTTATTTATATATATATATATATATATTATTATTATGCTTTTACGGCCAACATGGGACCACTTAAGTAAATTTTAGTTGGATCTTTTCTGAGAAAAGCGTGTTATTTTACTCTTTCGAGCTGCCCAGTATTTCTTCATCCGTTCAGATCTTGCTTTCTTTTCTTCATCCGTAAACACCCTCTTCGTTGTATTTTGTCGTTTGTCTGTCTTTTGTTTAAATCTAATGCTTTTATCTTTTAGCTTTGTAATTTTTCCAGTTTTATTCTGTAGGTCGGTCAGGGAAATTCCCAATTCTTTCATATCTTCTCTAATTTCTTTGATCCATCCTACTTCTAGCTTTTGGAACCAGAGCTTTTCAATGATATTTCTTGACGGTCTTGTTTGCGGTGTCCTTATGAGATGACCGAAGAAAGAGATTCTTTTTTTCCGCATAGTATCAGTAACAGGCTCTATTTCTCGATACACCACCTCATTTGGCACAATCCACCATCGGCCTTCTTTTTGGTGTTTTTTATCGATACACGTTCTGACAATTCTCCTCTCTATTTTCAGAATTTTTTCAATTCGGTTTTTCTGAGTGATTTTGAAAAGGGTCTCGCTTCCGTAGGTGACTTCTGGCTGTACTACAGTTTTATAATGTTTAAGTTTTGTTTTAGCAGAAAGGCATTTTTTGTTATATTTTGACCGAGTTAATTTTTGGGATTTAATCATTTTATTTGTCCTGTTTTGCCATGTCACTTTTTCATTTAAATTATAAGTTATTATTTCCCCTAGATATTTAAATTGTTTTACTATTTTAATTTTCTGATTGTTTACCGTAATGTGCTCTATTACCAGAGGATCTATGGCCATTAGTTCAGTTTTTTCGAAAGAGATATGAAGCCCTATCTTTTATGCTAGGTTTTGAAGATTTTGAAGGTTTTGAAGGCTCATGATTTGTGTTTTGGCTTCTTGAATATTATTTGCTAAAAGAGCGAGGTCATCTGCAAATCCTAGGCGATTTAGTGTGATGGAGTTTTTCTTAGTACCCGTTTTTATATTTTTGGGATTTATTTCATACCATTTTCTCATGACAAATTCGAGGGCGCAGTTAAAAAGGAGTGGTGAGAGGCCGTCGCCTTGCCTCAATCCAGTTTTTATGTAGAAGGGTTGAGAGAGTTCACCTCTGAATTTCACTCTGGACTGGGTATTGGTTAAAGTTAATTTTATCATGTTTACGAGTTTAGGGTGAAGGCCCAGGTTTCTCAAAATATTCAGCATGGATGGTCGGTGTATACAATCATAGGCCCTTTTAAAGTCGACGAAGGTGATTATTAGTTGTTTTTTCCGTCTTTTATATAAGTCCATCATAAGTTTTAAGGATATTATTTGCTCCGGGCAACCTCTCCATGGCCTAAATCCCCCTTGGTATTCCCCAAGTTCCAGTTCAAGTTGGTCTTTGCATCGGTTGTATATGATTCTTGACAGGATTTTGTATGTGCAATCCAGGAGAGATATGCCTCTGTAGTTTTCAGGATTAGTTTTATCCCCTTTTTTATGTAATGGATGGATGAGGGCTGTGGTCTAGTGTTTATTCTTCATTTATTCTTATATAGTGGAAAAATAATTATACGTGAAAAAAGTTACGTAAGATTTCTCTTTTGGAGTGGGTGTCATTTATGATGACGTTTTATAGTAATATTATCATTACATTTTTAGAAAATTGACTCAAAAAAGGCTATCTACCCCATCACTTGGAGATATTGACCCCCAAACAAATCGCCTCATATACACGAGTCTGTGACAAATTTCATCAAAATTGATTTATCCAATTAAAAGTTATTAGGCTTCAAACACTCCAACACACGTACATTTATATATGTACGAACATTACACTCTTTTTCTTGTTTTTTGGAGTCCCTGGGTCATGAAACGTCGAGAAATGCAATAAAACCCATACCCAAATTATAGCATAATTACCATACTTTCCTTCTTCTAGCTTAGCTCTAGGATGTCAGGAAAGTAAAAATATAATAAGCTAATAATATTAGACTTCCTTAAAAAAAAATGACTAAAAAGTAAAAAAATAATACTTTTTCAGTGCTGTTTTTTTTTTTAAATTTCGATGTTTTGAAGTAAATTAAATATTACACTATATATTTAAACTAAACGTAGCTGTGCATTTAAATTTAAATTATATGTATTATATTATATTATACATTCAAGTGAGGAAAGAATTAATTATAGAAAGTGACGAATTACAGTTTTGTTATTAGTAATCCTGTCAGTTTATCCGATTTTTAGATTATGTTTGATAATTGAACGGTAATTACATTTTAATGGATTATTAATTATATTTTTAAAAAAACTGCTCCTATTAACAAACTTTACATGAAAGCATTTTTGTATTATTTTATATTGTATTTTATCATAATGCAACAGTCAGTTAGGAGTCCCATTCATGTGCATTTTACATCTGTGTGTGTAGGGGCACGCAAGCACGAACACGCACACGCATCCAGCAAGCACGCTCATATACTTACCACACATAGACAGAGATAGTGTGATTGAAATATAGAGTAAGAGCGAAGAAGGCTCGTGTGTGTGTGTGTGTGTGTGTGTGTGTGTGTGTGTATGAATATATTTATGTTAACACACAATAGAAAGATATCGTTTAGCCACTTCCTTTTTTGTTGATAAAAACACATGACAACTTGATAAGTTGTGTTGTTAAAATATTCGTTTCTAGACTATATAAAAGCTTGTAGAGGCAAGCGTGATGTGGTGTGCTATGCTTTTGGTTTGGTTACACATTTAAGATAACATATTATTATTAAATAGAATACAAAAATAACAATAATATTGGGGGAACTTTTCAAGTCTTATCTTTTCCCAGCTGACTGTCATTTTTATCGCTTCGGACTGTTTTTTTTGTATATATTTTTTTACCATATACCATATAGAAGTTGGTGGCCTGGAATATTTTACTGGGTTGGTTTGGGACAGCGTATGTTATTTGTAGATTCCTAAATAACACATTCTATCCTAATTACTATTTCCGATTGGTATTTTTTTTTGTCTTTAGTCATTTAACTGGTTTGATGCAGCTCTCCAAGATTCCCTATCTAGTGCTAGTCGTTTCATTTCGGTATACCCCTACATCCTACATCTCTAACAATTTGTTTTACATATTCCAAACGTGGCCTGCCTGCACAATTTTTTCCTTCTACCTGTCCCTCCAATATTAAAGCAACTATTCCAGGATGCCTTAATATATGTCTTATAAGTCTGTCTCTTCTTTTAACTGTATTTTTCCAAATGCTTCTTTCTTCATCAATTTGCTGCAACACTTCACTTGTCACTTTATCCAACCATCTGATTTTTAACATTCTTCTATACCCCCAAATTCAAAAGCTTTTAATCTTTTGTTCCGACTAAATAGCAAACGCTATTTAGGAAGACTATGTAACAACAGGCGATACTCAGAATATAACTACGGTAACGTAATCGTTTGACGAGCGTGAATGAACACGTAACGTGTAAACGTGTATAAATGGAATCGGAAACGTTCGAGATAACGTAAACGTTCACATACAACGTTACGATGTTAACTAAATAAGAAAAATGAAGTAATTTCAGCGATTAGCATTTCTTGACAGATAACGGAAAAGTTCGTGTTCAATGAATATTCAACGTAATTATAATTTACATATCTGTTTGTATCACTATAACATAATTAGGGTTCAAATATAATTTAGACAGCCTGAGGATTATTTCTCCCTCCCACGAAACAAAAAAAAGGATTTTTTATACCTCTCTTTATACAGGTTTAATTAAGACCAGAAAATTTTAGCTATAAAAGAGAAATTAATCGATATGAAAAAATTTACTACCCTTTGAATAAAATGTTGAGATACGGAACCCGTAAGGTCTTAAGTTAAAAGAAGAGACAGACTTATAGGCCACATACTAAGGCATCCTGGAATAGTCGCTTTAATATTGGAAGGACAGGTAGAAGGAAAAAATTGTGTAGACAGGCCACGTTTGGAATATGTAAAACAAATCGTTAGGGATGTAGGATGTAGAGGGTATACTGAAATGAAACGACTAGCACTAGATAGGGAATCTTGGAGAGCTGCATCAAACCAGTCAAATGACTGAAGACAAAAAAAAATGAGTTACGTAAGCCTAATTCTGCTTTCTGGCTTAATTAAGAGAACTTATCGTTGATTATTTTAAAGATGAGATTAATATGAACTCTCTCTCTCTCTCTCACTCTCTCTCTCTCTCTCTCTCTCTCTCTCTCTCTCTCTCTCTCTCTCTCTCTCTCTCTCTCTCTCTCTCTCTCTCTCTCTCTCTCTCTCTCTCTCTCTCTCTCTCTCTCTCTCTCTCTCTCCGACTGTTATTTTTATTACAACCTTCTCTAATCACAATTCCTAAATATTAATTTCCTACCGTTTATAATACGACTGAAATCGATTATCAGTTCTAATGTCTATTTTCTCAATATTTTTTGGAGAACGTATCGCAGAACTATTTCCAAACATTTTTTGTAGAACGTTTAGAAGTTGTGATCAAAATGAAATAACAAGAGTGCGGGTCCTGAAAAATGGCAATCTGGAACAAAGTTGTTTGATGTTCTCACAACAGAGCTGAAATGACGAAAGTTCGGCCCCTCCCCCTACCGTTCAATTTTTTATGTATTAGGTAATGGAGAAAGGTGTAAATTATTTGCACTTCTTTACATTTTATTTGTGTGCTCAGTCGAATAGAAAAATATTAAATAAAGGTATATAAGGTGATTTGAATATAAAAAAAAACAATAATTAGCTGTACTGTTTTATAATATATCCATTATTATTACATTATTATATAATTCTTATAATATAATAATTTTATATAATTCTTCCATTATTATATATTTCAAACAAATCTGTGTTATAACAAAAAAAGAAAAAAAAAAGCAGAAGCCACGGAAAGCAAATTGAAGTTTTCTGGCATTTGCCTTACAACCAAGAGAAAACTTGGTCAGAAGATCGACAAAAGTATTTTAAACATTCAGTATTACAAAAAATTTGATGTGGACACCACTTGACTTCCTTGTACGCCTATTAAATTAAATACACATATTTTTTGCTGTACTTCATTTAAACTTATTTCATTTGAAAGTCAGAAACGATTCTCCAGTTATTTAACGAAATGAACAATTACACAATTTCTGTAATAGTTTTTATTAACATCATATATTTATACAAATATTAATTCAACAATCTTACACGAAATATTAGGATAGAGTAAAAGTCACTTTATTACTAGTTTCTGATTAACAAAGAGTTTTAGATTTCTGGTGTGTCGTATAAATAAAAATTAATAATAATTAAATTATTCCGTTAAGTGAACTCCTGTATACTGGTTACAAGTGATAATTTCGACATTACAATGTAAAATATTCAGTTTTTATTATTGGATTATTTGGTGAATAATCAAAAATGAAAAAGAAAAAATCATACAGGAAAAAAAGATAACATGAAGAAATATATCTTACAAAAACGACAAGAAGTTGAATATCAAGAGGAAGAACATATTAAGAAAAAAAAAATTAAGAGAAGATGATAAATATAAAGAGGAAAAAATGTTAAAACCAAAGAAAGAATAAAAATATTAAGAGAGGATGATGAATATAAAGAGAGAGAAAATGTGAAAACTAGAGAACGTGTACACAAATTAAGATCAGAAGAATTATATTAAACCAAAGAGCGATTAAATGATTAGCAACAAAAAACAAATAAACGAAATGATTATGAATTCCGACTTAGGGAGAATACTATCCGACAATATCAGAGGATTAATGAACTAAAAGATAAGAATTTTTCTGCTATTTATTGAAGGTCGGGAATGTATGTCTCTGTGTATATGTTCTTGAGACGGGCTATTTTTCAGTCATTCTGTAGTTAACTTTAATGTAGTTAAAATTAAACAGAACTTCCAGAATAATTAAATAAAATTTAATAGAAATTAAATCCAAATATAATTCTATTCTAAATTATAATTTTTATTTAATATTAAATAATCAGATGTTTCACTAAATCTATTAGATATACATATGTGTAATAATGTTTATGAAATTATATATACACATTTTTAAATATTCAAAAAAAATTATTTCACTGATAACTTCTGATTTTTTGATTTTTTTTATTGTTATTATTGAATTATTATTTTTTATAATTTTTTTTTACATCGGGTTAATAATTATTAATAAATCAATATATTTAAACTAAAAAAAAGGAGATGAAGTCTGATTTGAACCGATGTGCCTTCCCTTGTAAGATCCAAATATTTTATTAATTAAAGATTTTTGGCTATAACTCTGGGAGCAAATGAAAATAAGCACCGCTTATGATACATCGTTGAAAATCTCTCAATGTAGACTTAATGCTGCAATTAAGAAAAAGTCCAAAATTCAAATTGTTTTGGGTTTTTGGGCTTTTTTGGACACTTTTGGTTCAGTCGATTGCAATCAAAAGGTAAGGACAAAACTAGATGTTACAACAGTCCTAAATCCAAAATTTCAACATCCTATGGTCAATCGTTTTTGAGTTATGCGAGATACATTCGTACGCACGTACAGACATCACGCCGAAACTAGACAAAATGGATTCTGGGATGATCAAAATGGTTATTTCCGTTGAAATCTGAAAACCGAGATTTTTCGCGATCACAATACTTTCTTTACTTCAGTAAAGAAAGTAAAATAAATGGAAAGGAAGTAAAAATAAATGTTACAATCAGAAATAATTATAAATCTACCCGATTATAATATAGTTTGAAATAAAAATCCATTAAGGAAGAAATATATGACACGATATGAATATTACATTAAAAAAAAAAAAAAAAAGTTTTGAACATATTATATCTCGACTGACACGAAGAAGCACTACATTAGTTGACATCGAGCTTTTACGATCGCCTTTATACCTTCATGAACATAAATACAAATTGCTCGAATAAGAACAAATCCTTCTTTTAATATATTACAATTTAGATTTTATTACCCTGCAGATATTTCATGTCGGGTAACGTGAAACGTTTTCCTCACAATATTTGTAATAATGATTATTAAATATTATTTTTAGCGGTAGAAGAAATAACAATTAACATAATTACACAATTGAAAAATTCTTTGATAATAAATTATTTAAAAAATATTTCTTAATGTAAATTTAACACGTAACAAAATCAGAAAGAAATTAACTATATAAATGTAAAAGAAAATCCCGTATATCTAACAATATTACTTTCGATGACAAAAATAAAAATTCATTTTAAATATAGAATTATCTACAATAACAATATTAAAACTAAGATATAATCTTAATAAAAACTTTCTCCAGAATACTTCCAAATAAGGAACATAATAAAACATTACGATACATTTAATAACGAGAAAAAAATGAATTAAAACATAGATAAACATTTTTTTTTATTTTAACACTGATTTTGTATATTAGCTTTCATATCACGGAGTTCGTTAGAACTTCGTCGGTAAGAGGCGACGAAGTTAACAAACTACGTTACAGTTCTAAACATAACCTAACCTAACAGTAAAATGAAAGTGGAGAAAAAATAAGCATGAAAACATTATATTTCAGTTCGATTAGATTTGTAATAAAGAATACTTTCAAAAAAATACCTCGAATTTTGTTAGACAACGTTTGTTTTTTTTTTTTGATGAACCCTGGAACTCGAATATGTCATTTTATTACTTTTTTTAATGTACCTTTACGAATCGCGCAGTACATACTAGGTAGCGTATAAACCTTGATATCGTACTTTAAAAGAAAATATACTACAGCTTGTTTTAATAGTAAGTACTGTTATGTAAATGAAAGTTCTGAAGATGAAAGAATTCTTTAATTCCCATCACTTCTTTAAAAAAAAATAAAAGTATTAGTTTACAAGAGATTATAATAGTTTTATTAAAAAAAGGAATAAATTCGATTGATAAAATCGAATTTAACGATAAAAATCGAGGGTTATACTTACAAAGTAATAAGTGTAATATTAGATCACGGATTTTCGATTCGTAAAGGTAAATTATACTAGTTTTATTAAAAATGGAAAAATATGGTATGAAGTATAAAAATATAAATAATATGAAATAAATATAAATATAAATTTATATGACCATAAAAAAAAAAATTGGCAGAGAAATTAAAAAAATGTATATTATATTTGTTTGTTCTAGAAAAGCAATAAATTTTAATAACAAATATATAAGATAATAATCAGTAATTCATAAAAAGAATAATCTAACAAAACGCAGTGTTATCCAAAAAATTACAATGAAATTGTAAATCGTACGATAAGAGTCTCGTAGATATCATTTCTTCCGCTCAATAAACAAAAATTTCTGTTATATAAATAAAATTGTTTTTAACAAAACGATACTGATGTCAAAAAAGGTATGACACTACATTTCTATTATCAAAATCTTTTATTAATTTAGAATTTTCTTTAAAAATTGTATGTTAAATATATGCAATAAACAATAGATATACAATAATAGATAATAAACAATATTTAAGCGTTCCATATAATAAGAAAAAAAAAATTGTGAAACTCTTACCGGCCCGATTTCATTAATATGCAATACAAGATATCATATTTACAGAAATAATATAATTCTTATTATTATTCGTTGTTTAATAAATGAAATCGGATTTTTAGTAACAATTTTAGTTTTACAAAAAAATTAATTGTGAAGCTACTTCATTAGCTGTTCGACTTCGTGACAGATTGCTACCGATTATTATTGAAAAAAATTTATATTTATAAGATTGACATACAAGATCTATTTTCTTAACGATTTATTTAATCAGGATCAATATTCTTGAATAATTACTTACTTGAATTAATACATCATTAAAACACGTAATATTACCGTTAAAATTTGTGCAAATTTTCAATAAATTGATGAAACTGAGGGAGTAACTTTAATTGCAGATCTTTTAATGAGAATAAAAATTATTTTTACATCGATTTCATCAAATGTTTAATGAAGGAAGATACGCTTAGTCTGTCTTCTACTTCAGGTATAGAATGTCTTACATCGCACAATTGTTTTTTAGACACACTTTTTCTATAAAATTGAGGTTTACTAAAAAAAAGCTTAAATATTGGACGGACAGATAGAAGGAAAAAATTGTGTAGGCAGGCCATGTTTACCCACCGGGTTGGTCTAGTGATGAACGCGTCTTTCCAAATCAGTTGATTTGGAAGTCGAGAGTTACACAGTTCAAGTCCTAGTAAACCCAGTTATTTTTACACGGATTTGAATACTAGATCGTGAATACCGGTGTTCTTTGGCGGTTGGGTTTCAATTAACCACACATCTCAGGAACGGTCGAACTGAGAACGTACAAGACTAGACTTCATTTACACTCATACATATCATCCTCATTCATCCTATGAAGAATTATCTAAACGGTAGTTACCGGAGGCTAAACAGGAAAAAGAAAGAAGGCCACGTTTGGAATATGTAAAACAAATTGTTAGGGATGTAGGATGTATACCGAAATGAAACGACTAGCACTACGTAGGGAATCTTGGAGAGCTGCACCAAACCAGTCAAATGACTGAAGACAGAAATAAAACTAAAAAGAGAATGGAAACTAATGAATTCCATTCAGAATGAAAGCCTCATGAATTATGTTATTTTCTTTTAGCCTGCGTCTGACTAATTATTCTTTCAATACGTACAGAACGATCACATAAAAAATCCTTCTCAAATAGAACTGGAATTTTTTAAATAATATTTAAGACGTTTTAATGTTGGACTTCCCTTGTAATAAATTGATTTATTTCACAAAGTTAATATTAAGACTTCCGATCGATCTCTATTAATTGATCTCTATTCATTTTTATAAAACGTAATTCAAAATTCTTTAAATCATTTTGAAATTCTGTAATATTAACGACGCCAAAGGATTTTAAATCGTTTCCTGTATAATTTGGAAATGTAATTACAATATTTAGAATACTCAGATGTAATTACAATTCCTTGAAATTATTATTATTATTATGATTTGTAAGGTATTATTATCCTTACAATATTGATGTTCCATTTTTGTTTGTTCACCATTATTCTGAATAATGGCGATATAAATTTTATCATCTATATATATTTTTTTGCACGTTAAATGCCATTCATTTGTTTTTTTATTTTTTGTACTTTTTCTTCCTTATACGAAGTAAAGAAAATATTGTGATGGCAAAAAATTTCGGTTTTCAGATTTCAGCGGAAAAATCCATTTTGACTAGTTTCGGCGTGACGTCTGTATGTACGTATGTTTCTCGTATAACTCAAAAATGATGAACTGTAGGATGTTGAAATTTTTCACTTAGAACTGTTGTAACATCTAGTTGTGCACGTTCCATTTTAATTGCAATCTACTGAAACAAAATAGCCCAAAATCTTAATTGTTTTAGGATTTTGGGTTTTTTTTCTTAATTGCAGTAAGAAACCCTCATTGAGAGCTTTTCAATGATATATCGTAAGTATTACTTATTTTCATTCGTTCCTGAGTTATAGCCAAATAAAATTTTAATTTATGAAATATTTGGATCTAACAAGAGAAGGCACATCGTTTTTTTAATTTAAATATATTTATTTATTAATAATTATTCACCCGTAATTACAAAATAAACTTTTACAATAAGTAATAATTCAATAATAATAACAATAAAAAAAAAATGACAAAAGAATCATAGATATTAGTGAAATAAATTTTTTTCAATTGTTAAAAAAGTGTATATATATAATTGAATAGGCAATATTACATATGTTTATACGTAACAGATTTGGTGAAACATCTAATTATTTAATATTAAATGAAAAATATAATTTAGAATCAAATTATTTTTGAATTTTCTAGTTTAATTTTAGTTAACTTTTATTTATTTATTCTGGAATTGCCGTTTAATTTTATCTACATTAAAGTTAACTACAAAATGATGAAAAAATAGCCCGTCTCAAGAACATATACACAGAGGCATACATGCCCGACCTTTAATAAATTGCAAAAAATTCTTATCTTTTAGTTCATTACTCCTCTGATATTGTCGGACAATATTCTCCCTAAGTCGGAGTTCATCATCATTTCGTTTATTATTTTTTTTGTTGCCCATCATTTAATTGCTCTTTGGTTTGATGTAATTCTTCTGATCTTAATTTGTATAAATATTCTCCAGTTTTCAAATTTTCTCTCTCTTTATATTCATCATCCTCTCTTAATATTTTTATTCTTTCGTTGATCTTAATGTTATTTATCATCTATTCTTAATTTCTTTATTCTTTCTTTGGTTTTAACGTTTTCTTCCTCTTTATATTTATCATTTCTTAATTTTTTTATTCTTTCTGTTCTTACAATTTTCTCCTCTTCATACTCATCTTCTTGTGATTTTTTTGAGATATATTTCTTCATATTATCTTTTATTTCCTGTATGATTGTTTCTTTTTAATTTTTGATTATTCACCAATTAATCTAATAATAAAAACTGAATATTTTATACTAAGGTTCTTTATTTTCCTGTTTAGACTTCGGTAACTACCGTTCAGATAATACTTCAGAGGATGAGTGAGGATGATATGTATGAGTGTGAATGAAGTGTAGTCTTGTACATTCTCAGTTCGACCATACCTGAGATGTGTGGTTAATTGAAACCCAACCACTAAAGAACACCGATATCCACGATCTAGTATTCAAGTCCGTGTAAAAATAGCTGGCTTTACTAGGACTTGAACGCTGGAACTCTCGACTTCCAAATCAGCTGATTTGGGAAGACGCGTTCACCACTAGACCAACCCGGTGGGTTAATACGGTAAGGTTGACATTATCATTTGTAACCGGCATACAGGAGTTCACTTGACGGAATAATTTAATTATTATTAACTTTTATTTATACGACACACCAGAAATCTGAACCTTTTTTAATCAGCAACTCACGAAGATACGAATAATACTGATCTAGTAATACGAGTAATAAAGGGACTTTTACTCTATCCTAATATTTCATGTAAGATTGTCGAATTAATAATTGTATAAATATTTGATGTTAATAAAAACGAATATTTCAGCAATTGTGTAACTGTCCATTTTATTAAATAATTGGAGGATTGCTTCTCACTTTCAAATGAAGTAGATTTAAATGAAGTGCAGCAAAAAATGTGTATATTTAATTTAATAGGCGTACAAGGAAGTTAAATGGTGTCCGCACCAGATTTTTTTACTAGTGATATAACAAACTTAGCTAACTTGACCTTTTTTTTATAAATATTACGTTAATGTATTATTAATACAGCATCGATTCATAAGATGAGCGATTATCTTTTCTAAATACAAACAAATATCATCTAATTCCAATATTTAGAATAATAAGCATATTTTTTTTAAATGAAGTACTATAACTTTTCATGAAATTATTATAATTTTGTTTGACATAATTAATTTTCCTAAAACGTTTTAGGACCACTGAATGTGAAAATAGGAGGAGAAAAGATTATGGAGGTAGAAGAATTTTGTTATTTGGGAAGTAGAATTACTAAAGATGGACGAAGCAGGAGCGATATAATATGCCGAATAGCACAAGCTAAACGAGCCTTCAGTAAGAAATATAATTTGTTTACATCAAAAATTATTTTAAATGTCAGGAAAAGATTTTTGAAAGTGTATGTTTGGAGTGTCGCTTTATATGGAAGTGAAACTTCCAATCTTGAAATGCGGTGCTATAGGAGAATGTTAAAAATCAGATGGGTGGTTAAAGTGACAAAATAAGAGGTATTGCGGCAAATAGATAAAGAAAGAAGCGTTTGGAAAAATATAGTTAAAAGAAGAGACAGACTTATAGGCCACATACTAAGGCATCCTGGAATAGTCGCTTTAATATTGGAAGTACAGGTAGAACGAAAAAATTGTGTAGGCAAGCCAAGTTTGGAATATGTAAAACAAATTGTTAGGGATGTAGGATGTAGAGGGTATACTGAAATGAAACGACTAGCACTAGATAGGGAATCTTGGAGAGCTGCATCAAACCAGTCAAATGACTGAAGACAAAAAGAAAAAAAAACGTTTTAAATTGTATCTTTACAATTAATTTTATTTATAAACTCATTATTTTTCGGTTTTGGCTGCTTCATATATTTTACTAAAAAAGAATTTTTTTGTTAAAGAGTTATTTCATGAATTTTTAAAGCAGAACTGCCCTTAATAAAGTGAATTCTTTCTAGCAGGTTAATAATATAAAGTGTATATTTGGCAGTATCGGAACAAGATTTAAAATCAGCAGTTTTTGAGAAAGTAAAATAATCGAAAATAGATTTATTTCGTATACGATGGATATGAGAAAACACTTGTATCGCTCTGTTAAATGAGTCTTCAGTAATTTCATGAATTGAATAAAAAAAATTTTGATGGTAAATCTGCAGTTATAAAGTTAGAAAATGATCGATAGGTAGTATTTGAACTTAGACCATTCAAGATTTTATTCTGTCTCATTGATTTTAGGCATGCCATACCTTTTAATTTGAAGAAGTAATTTTCAATAATTCGATAGCAATAATCAAAAGAAACAATTTTCTCATCTTATGTTTCAAATATAAATAATATTACTGTATACTGTAACTTTATTACAGTGGAGTTATAAAAATAATTTAAACTGTTTCACTGGAATTTATGTGGTATTCTTAAAGTAATGCGTCTTCTTAAGTTAATTAATTTGTAACCTATTTTACCGAATAAAACATTTGTACTGTTGGAATTCATTCTCAATAATATATCTAACATAAAACTACAACACGGTTGTAGTAAACTGTTTTTTATAAATTTAATAACATTGTTACCTTTTTAGTTTATTTTTAAGAGTTAGTTTTAGAGTTTTTTAAGAGATTTACAAATCAGTGAAGGTAATGAAAATAATTATAATTTGACGAAGTTTTACAATTGTCATACTACGATTCAGTTAAACAGATGTTATTTGATGATTTTGCTCCTTAATCTCTGAATCTGATGTCCACATTATAAGATTTTAAATTATATCTGCTGCACTACCTGTCTTTATGAGCTTACATTTTATGAAATCTGAAAAGATATATATATATATATATATATACAGTAATTTAAAAATTTTGTTTAAGTAACAATTGACAAAATGAAAAAACTAATATATAACACACACACACACACACACACACACACACACACACACACACACACACACACACATATATATATATATATATATATATATATATATATATATATATATATACTTAATATATTATATTACTTAATAACCTTAATTTCTAAATTTAATTAACCTTAACATGCTACTGTGTAAATAAATCTATTCTGATTGGAACAAAAAATCCAGTAAAATACAGTTAAAATCTTTTTTTTACAGAAATACTAATTCTTTTGATGAATTAAAAAACAAAAGAAAGAAAAAGACGAACACATGATTAACTTGAAAATAGTTTAACGTGTACATAAATATGTGCCAAAATAGTTTTCATAGTGATTTCTTAAATGTTAATTATTTGTAGTAATATTTTATATTTAATATATATATACCTTATCTTTTCATATGTTTGTATTTAAATAAATAATATATAATATATATTAGTTTTATTTAAAGTTCATATTATTTATTTAAATACAAACATATGGAAAGATAAGGTAAATATATAAAATATTACCACAAATAATTAACAATTAAGAAATCACTATCAAAACTATCTATGTACATGTTGAACTATTTTCAGATTAATCATGCGTTTGTCTCTTTTTTTAATTAATCAAAAGAATAATTATTTCTGTAAAAAAGAATTTTAACTGTATTATAAATAAATTGTTGGGAACATTTTTCAAGCGGTTCAACAACTTTTAAAAAACAGCAATGTATTCATAATAAGAACTTTTCACGTATAGTTCTCAAAAGTTCTGTTGTCTGGTTTCGTAGAAATTATAAGTAATTATTCTTTTTAACAACTGCACATTCATAAATATAAACACATGGGTAAGTTAATATATTTAATTTTCTAAATATAAGTCTTCTTTTTCTGTTTTAGCCTCCGGGAATTACCGTTCATGTATTACTTCAGAGGATGAATGAGGATCATATGTATGAGTGTGAATCAAGTGTAGTCTTGTACATTCTTAGTTCAACCGTACCTGAGATGTGTGGTTAATTGAAACCCGACCGCCAAAGAACACCGGTATCCATGATCTAGTATTCAAGTCCGTGTAAAAATAGCTGGCTTTACTAGGACTTGAACGCTGGAACTCTCGACTTCCAAATTAGCTGATTTGGGAAAGATGCATTCACTACTAGACCAACCCGGTGGGTTTCTAAATAAAAGTCTAAACAACTCATACTTAACATGTACCTAATAATGATCTGAAAGCCCACATTTTTTCTTAGTTTTTTTTTTTCAGAGATGACATACTTCATACAAGAATACATGAAGGCATAATAAATATTTAATAATGATTGAAAGGTTAGTATTTTATTAAAACACTTCAAAGCAAAACGTACAGCTTCATTTTGTTACAAATGAAATCAGTTTTATCATTCCACAAGATGTAATAAAAAACCTACAAATTTCACTTTTACAGAAAAGAAATACTATCATTATCATTAATGAGAAATTTATTCACGTTATCAGTAGTGTTATGTCTACTTGAGAAGCACGACATGATGGTTTTATCTATATTTATAAATGTAGACAGTTACAATCTATCCAGTGAATAATTTTTTAAAGCTGCAATTGTGTTTTCAATTCCTTTTAAATAATTATTTTCAGATACAGATACAGTTGTGCCATCTGTGAAAAGGGTTTCAATAAACGGCTTAGGATTTTGAGGCAGATCATTAATAAACAATAAAAAAAGCAAAAATAGTTCCCTTAGGCATTCTACAACTCGAAGCGAGGAGCTAAATTTACTTATGTACTCTTATCAAATGATAAAATTTCAACTACTTGTTCATGGTTTATAAGGTTTGACTTAAAAACTTATAAGTATCTCCTCTGATAACATGACGACTAAGTTGTTTCATTATAAAAAAATGTGGAAGTAAATCAAATGCTTTAGTGATATTGCAAAAAATTGAAAATGGAATCTTTTTTTTATCTAAGGAATTAAAAACATTTTCCAAAAACTGCAAAATGGCTGTGCTGGTAGATTTTCCTAAAACCATATTGATAGTTTGTTAATATGGTGTGCTTTTCGAGAAAAGTTAAACTCAATCTTTCATCAGTTTTTTCAAACACTTTTAGAAAATAACAAACTCTGTCAATAATTTGGTGAATTATAAATTTTGTTACAAGTGTTTTTATCAGATAAAAAAAATTGAATTATCTTATCAATATAACAGTACACCTCCTGTCAAGCTGTCCATCAGTACACTACACAATAATATCTCTGACAAAATAAACATATCCATATTTGTATACATACATTCTTTTAATTATTGTTCGTTTGAGTACAATAGTTCAAGTAGTATTCAGGGAAGTACACACACACTTCATGACAAATTCAGTATGTGAAAAATTCAAAGAAATCTATTTATTACCGTGAACTGTTCTGTCTATTTGTATTATGTCTGTTTGCTTTTTAAGTTTTTTTAAAAATATGTTTCTCAATAGTAGTTTTGTGGTATTTTAATATTAATTGATATATTTGTTACATTATCTGATAGACTAGTTGATCTGTGACAAACCCACCTTCATTTTGTAACGAATTTAATAATAAATTCTGCTCTAAAAAGAAACTGAATAATAAAGTGAAAATTATAATAAAGTATAAAATGGAATTGTTGATTGTAATCGATTGTGATAGTATCGTATTTACTTAATTAATTTAAGTAACAATATTGTAAGCAGTATAGATCGATTACTTCCAATAATACTATCCCAACTCTTTTTTGTATTTTTCTTTTGTTTTTGTACACAAAAGATATTTGAAGATAAAATGGTAAAAAAATAAATTTATGAGATTGAGAATTTAATTCAGTGCTGAGAACAAAGTAATGTTATGCAATAAAATGATCTCAGAGACAAACATGAAATTGTATTAAATAAATTTGTATTGTAATTACAAATTACATGAATTTGTAATAAAACATGAAATTGTATTTTATATGAAGTTGCTGAAAACAGCTTCACAGAATATCACTGGTAGGCTGCATCATAAGCAGCTGGAAAATGAGTGATTTTTTAGAAGTTTGATAATAGAAACTTTTCCACTATCTTAGCTCTTTGGAACTTCATTACAATCACCAAAAAAATAACATACAAAATATTGACAGGTTGACTTAAAACAGGATTTTCTTTACCACTCAATAAATAAATATGTTAATTTTACACTACGATGATTACATTAATTTTAAATGATTATTATCTCTTAAATACTACGAAAATTATATTTTTGGGCTTAACTGTTAAGAATTTTATTATGAACAAAATTATGTACCATTTGATAAAAAATAATTTCAAACAATTAAGACAAAAACTACTTTCAAATACAGGTACAGAAATTTTTTAACGGTTAACGAAGTAAACTATTTACTTCCGTAATTTATGGGTAAGTTGCAATAAAAAAATCAAGCCAGAAAGTGGTTTAATGATTAAAAGCTATTTTCATATCGGTGAGCTTTATTCTCATAACACTACTCCATTAATGATTATGAGTGATTTTTATACTTCATGAAAATTATAATACTACAGCAAATTTTATAAATTCTGCACAAGAGTATCAGTATACTTTTTGTTTTTACATTTGTGTGTGTGTGTGTGTGTGTGTGTGTATGTGTGTTCAGTCTTGCACTCCTTATATCTCCAGCCAGAACTACTGGACTGATCTTGACCAAATTTGGTCAGATTAAATTTTGATGCCATTAAATTTTTAACTTAAAAGGTCAAAGGGGTGAGGCTGTAGAGTAAGATCATACTCAGTATCTCGAGATTTCACCTAATTAAGGTCTTATTACGCACATTTGTTAACAATTAAAAAATAACAATATTTGCAAAAAAAGGTTTTTGCAAAATCACACCCCCACCCAAAAAATGCTATAAATAACTAGTGGCTAAGTTGGTATATTGTGTCAATAGTACCCCCTCTCACCACAAGGAGCACTAGTGTAGCACTGACGTACAGTTGCTGTAGGCATCTCCCATGTTGTGACATCATAGGTAAACAGTAGAATTAAATAAATCAATAATATATAAAGTGTAAAAAAGTGGCTTTTAGTATCACCACAACCACGCGAATAAATATGGTATGCGCACACGCTTTAGTTTGAATCATTGAATTAAATAAATGAAAAAATATTACACTTTTATTTAAATAAAATGATAAATATTTTAAATTAAGTTGTGTGTAAGCCATGTACCAGAAAAGAGCCACGTGATGGGAAAGTTCTACAACTGTGTTGTCAGCTTTTTTTTATTGGTCTTTATGACAAACTGTTTTTGGTCAAAAGTAATTTAATTAAATTCATGGACTTCAATATAGAACTAAGCCTCTAAATATTGTAATAAAATAATAAAATTTTTAGAATCAAGAAGTGATGAATGAATCCCAATCAATTTTCCTTATCCTTTTAAATGTTTTCTCCGAACTTAAAAAACCTATGGAACTTTGGAACTTTTATTTTTTCTTTTTAATGATAGGTTGTAGACATGCAATACAACTCACAAATACACAAAAATAAATTATTAAATTTATTTTTATTCTTGTTGCTTTGAAATAATTTGGTGAATTAAATAATAAAAAGTCTTTATAAATCTATTAAGACATGTAAGTCTAGATTTGTTATAGTTTTAATGTAACGATTTGCTTGATAAATAAGAGTCTCCTAAGTACATAGATATCACTTTATAAAGGGGCCATTAGGAAGGTAACAACTTTACTAGCTATTGCCTTGTCCTCAAAGATAAAGCTAGAGCTTTTTCAAAGACTAATCTCAAACATATAACCAACATTCATGAAACCAACTTTGGGAATAAGGGACCCCACCTCGACTCAAGGATTCAAGTTCACACTAACAATAATAATAATAAAAATCAATATTTTTTTTCTTTCTGTAGTAGTTAAAATTCAATAGTAACATATAACCTGACATGACTTACATCTATTCCAAAAATTGGCTGAGCCAGTCTTAATAAAAACTTAACATCATGAGTTAGGCTTACTGAAGAAAATTAGTATTGTAGTATTTTTCTGATGCCTTTTTTCACAAAATATATTGGTCACCAGCATAATAAACCGACCAAAGTGTAGCTAATATTGAGGTTTGAAATTGACCCCTTTACTCTGTTCATCACAGGGATTGGTTATATAGTGTCCATCATTAATTTATGAAATCAACTTATATCTAAATGACTTAAATCGCATAGTTGTCCGCAATCCAATCTCTGATCTAATCACATGTTATTATTCATTCTTGTCTGCAGTGTTCTGGTAAAGGAGTAGTTGATGAAACTCATGATATGTGAGACATGTTTTATGACTTGTTTTTGTGAGCGAGCATAGAGTGAAGCTGAAATCTGTAATGATAATTTCATGTTACACATAATATGTGTAACATATTATGTGTAACATTATTATGAGATGCCAAAATGTCTGAGAAAAGCAGGCCAAACAAATTCAAGTGACATTGAACTGAAAAATGATGGCTGCAACATTCTGAGAATATTAATGAATTTATTGGCAGATTTTATGGAACTTCGGATTGCAATTTTATCAGAATTTTACTGTGAAATGAAGTAGGTCAGACAAAACAAACTGTGTAGATCTTTCAATGGCTATTGTGTTTCTGTATGAAAATGCTTAACCTTATGCTACAGGCTACTCAAAAGCTTTAGTTGTCGGTTCAAATAGGTGATTTTTTATCATTCCTCCTACAGTTTGAACTTTGCTTGATGTGAATACCATCACTTTATTAAGTTGAAGATTTGGTTGGTTACTCAGTATAATGAAACTAATGAGGGGTTCATTGATCGATACCCTGGTGATGAATTTCTCAATATGGTTTCACAAAAGTTGTACTGTGACTTAACATATGTACAAGAGTAGAAGGTGATTGTGGGGAAAAAATAGTGTGGATGTGTTGGTAAGATATAGTGATCTAAATAATAAAACATTTAAGCTTTTTTTTTTTTTTTACCAGAATTTATGTATATGTATATTTGTCTGTACATTGTATAGAATGTTATATGATAACTTGAGATTCTTACCAAAGTAAAACGGTGAATATTTATTCATTTGTGCTGACATTGCATAAGAACAGCTGACCAATTTTACCTGTTTATGAATTAGCTTAAACCTGATTGAAATTTGGATATTTATTTTAAAATATCACAGTGGAAACACAAGAATTCATGATAATTTTTTTATACTTCTACTAACTCAGGATGAACTTTTACTTTGAAAATATCAATAAATAATAAATTCATTTATGTATGTTACTTGCCATAAACAAAAGATTGAATGAGACAAGATTTGATATACAAGTACCAATAAAATGATATTACCATTCTCAAGAAAAAATATTTCATGCCAGGCTTTCTAAGGAAAAGGTTGGTCTAGTGGTGAACATGTCATCACAAATCTGCTGATTTCAAAGTGAAGAGTTTTAAGGTTCAAATTCTAGTATAGGCAGTTACTTTTATACAGATTTAAATACTAGATCATGTATACTGGTGATCTTTGGTAATTGGGTTTCAATTAACTACATTTCAGGTATGATCAGCCTGAGACTGTACAAGACTACACCTCATTTACATTTATACATATCATTCTCATTCATCCTTGAAGTAATACTTAACGGTTATTCTGAAGACTAAACAGAAAAAGAAAGAAAGGTTTATTAAGGAAAATGAATAGTGAGGTGGTTATTCAATTGAAAAAGGGAGTATCACAATGTAAGGAGGGCCACTTACATAGCAGCTCTCTCTTAGACTATTAAATGAACTGTTGAGGCACCTGAAACAGAAGAAAATAAGACAAATCCATTAATGGCTGTGACATTAATAATATTTTTTTTTAAATATATAATCAGATAGTACTGAACTCTTTCTAACAAAAATATTTACTTATTGTATTAGGAATGGTTAGATGGTCCATTTGTATTTTCTTAAATACTTCAGCCTAAGGCAGAGCTTGTTATACAGACACTTATTACAGAAACAAAGTCACTAGCTTGACAGATTCATAAGAACAGCAATCCCTCCTTCAAATTACACAAATACCAAGGACTGAATTTTCTAATGTCCCTACATCCTTAGCACATGTCCAGTGAGAATTCAGCCAAAACATAGAACAGATCAATGTGAAAAGAATGAAGGATAAAGGAAAAAGGCAGAGGCTAGAAAAGAGTAATCCACAGAAAGACCGCTAAGCAAGAGAAATTACTCAAAGAAATGATTCTAAGTCCCTTTTAAGGCAGTGGGGATCTATGTCACACACAGATCCTTGGGAAAGTTCTTTTACCAAGAATAGCAGCAGAAAGATTACTGATGAATTATTTTGGATTAAGCACCTCAGATATGGATGGTAAGAGATTGCTTAACTTCCAGATATTTGAGTCACTTTAGAATAGTGTCAACTATTAATGTTAACTACTAAATATTAACTTTTAATGTTATATAAGCTGAGCTAAATCTTTTCAACTCAGCGTAACAGAAATTGATACTTATTGGATGTCAGTACACCATCTTCCCTTTACTAGTTTTCCATATTCTTAGTGCATTTTTTGCATTACACTTCAATTTATTGTATTATAAACAAATTTTGTATTTTCTTGGTACTTTAAAAATCTATAATTTTAAAGATAAGCTTCCCCAGTTGCTTTGTTTGCTTTGATATTTAAAATTAATGAAATTTTTATGTAGTATCAAGTTTATTCTATAGAATAAGTATATTCTATAACAATTTTAGACAAAGAGGTGTGCGCATGGTTTTATTATATTTTCAAACTGATGCCATTTGAGAGATTCATTAACCTTATTTCCATAGCAAGCAAAGCAACAATGGCTTAAATGAAATTTCAATCTATACAAAAAGAAATAAATGAAATCCCTTCTAAATGTGCGTGCTATATCTTCTATTAACAATATGTTACGTGAAAATATTGGTTTGTTTCATTTATCAAACCCCTTTCTTTATCAATAAAAGTAGGTTCATAAAATTTATTTTTATTATAAGTAAAAGTTTGGGGATATCTAGGTGAAAAGATCATGGCATGCCAGTAATTTGATTTTTATTTCATCTTTATTTTATGTGATGAAATTTCACAAGATCAGGAGCTTTTCATGGCAATTGTTTACTTTATAAATAAAGATTACTTAAAATAAATTTACTTTATAATTGGCTAGCAAAGAGAATAATATAAGTAAATAATAAGTATATATTACTTTTCAATTTTATTAACAACATATGAAAAAAATCAAGCGATGTACTACTGTTAACTGATAGAAACTCAAAATTTATTAGAAATAACAAATAATTTAAAATATTAATATTTACAATCTTCTTAATTATCATAAGTTAAAATATTTCCAAGATAAGTTTATGCAGTTTCATTGCAGTAACTAACAAAATTCATATTAAATGTATACTAGTAGCCAGAACCTGGACCCTCAGGACTTAGGTCAGCCCAGGTGAATCCTCTTGCAAACTCAGGGGCTCCCCTCAGATCTCCTGGGGCCCAGGGGCCACCCCATCACTGCAGAGCTCACTTCGCCATTCCCAATTTGTCAGGGGGACCAATGCCCTGGACACCCGCAGAGCTTGCTTCAGTCGCCATTACCATCTACCCAGAGGGCTCCACCCCCTGGACCCCCACACTGTAAGTTATCCTTTTTGAGGATAACTCACAGTGAGACGATAATATTTCACACACCTTTGATGACAAAAAATTCAAAACTTACTTCTTTGCCATGGTGCTAGAAATTTAATAATGAAGTAAAAGTATTAATCTATTTTTTCCTTAATGAATATCTTTAATTCACATCACCCTCCTTGAGGGTGAAGAAATAATGAATATTTTTAATATCTTACCCTTCAAGGGAGAGCCTTGGTTGATGGCTTAAAACCTTCCCTGAGATAACACGCATGTATCCTGCAAATTTGAAAGTAATCATTTGGTTGGTTCTTGTGTGACGTGATAACAAAAACACATCAGTTGATGGTGACGATCGGTCTAGCCTCTCACAAGGTGCTTACATACCTCGCCACTCTAGCCTCAGATGCAGTTCCCACAGGAAGCCCATTATTGTTAAACAGAAATTTTATTTATTTATTTATTTTTTTAATTTATAAAATAAATTATTATTATTATTAATTATTATTATTTTATTTAATGTAAACTGATAGAGACTTACAGATAGAAATAGTCACAAAGAGTCTCATTGATAGAGACTCACAGTTCACAATTCATTAAAGTTTGTGCTTCAACCAGTAAATCTCCATTACTACATATATATTTTTTTTATCAAGATTTTTTGAGATGAAATATATCTAAAAACCTTTTAAGTTATGCCAAGAAACATGGGTAAAAATTTTATTGTGATTGATCGTTAGTTTTTTGTTTATCCCAAACAAACAAAAACCCTCTTCTTCTTCCTCAGTATATATATATATATATATATATATATATATATATACTGAGATAAATTAGGCATTGGTCAGATATTGGCATTTCTTGATAAATAACATAACTAAATGTCTTCTCTTTATTGTACTGATGTCTCCTTTATTGTATTTATATTGTCATTTGCCTGACAAAATTTCTATGATTTGTATGACAGATCTGCCTAAAATTTAGAAAAAAGTTAGAAGTAGAATAACTGCAGTGTCAAAAGAGAAAGTTATCTGCCAATGATGTAAATTGGGGTCTAATCTAGAGCCCTGGACCCTGCATGTAATACTGGTTGGTTGAAGCCATAGTATGTGGCTCCATTAGTTCTATAACTGGAGATAAACTTTCACTATGAGTTGGTTGGTGGTGAGTGTCTACACTATGGTAGAGATGGCTGTGCCTAAAGTCCATGACGAACCCCAGAGTAGATCTACTCTCTAAAATATCAGTTGTTCTAAGAGTAGCACCAATGTTTTTTTTTATATCACTTGAGTGAGCATATAAAAACAATGTTGTGGATGTATGTTGATGAGCAATGAACTTGTGTTTGAAAACTTAAGCTTTTTCTGATAAAGAAGAACTTGTTAGCACAACTCATGGCAACATTACATGAATAGATGGTGTTTTAATGACTAATATTATCACATATTTAATGAATAGATTATCATTATATATATATTAATTTAGTAAAATCAGTTTTTTATTGTTTTTCATATCTTCCTCTGTACTAATTATATTAAAAACTAAAAGTAAAATGGTATTACAGGTTGTTATTTCAAAGTTAACTTTGTTTAAATGCTCTAACAAGCTCCTTGTGACATAATTGTAATTAAACATCAATAACTGATTGCTTTAAAATATAAATTTAAATTTGAAATATATATACTTTAAAATAAAAAGAAGAATCTTATTTCAAAATTATTTTATTTACTTTTTACCTGTATTAAAATACTGTTTAATAAAAACACAGGCACATACATTTTTTTGGAGGGGCTAAGGTGTCTGATGATGATGAAATAATAATGATAATGGAAATCATTTTATATTGAAATGTTTTTTTATACTTTATTATATTTGAAAAATAAAAAAACATATGCTTAGATTTAATCATCATTTATTATGCAAATAAGAATCGTAATGTTAGTATATAATTTTTTTCATAATCCACATTTATACTTCACATTCACACATTTACTCTCCAATAAAAGTTATGAATTATTAGAAAGCTAGTTGTCGAATTTTCTTTTTTGCCATAATATCTAAAACTTCATCTGGATTAACTGTAATATCTCTATGCACTGACAAAGAAATTAACAAACTTAGTCTTTCATTCCCAACTTGTTACACGCAACCGTTTTGACTCTCTTCATTGTGGAGAATAAGCATTCATTAGTACATGTTACTGGAAGAGTCACCAAAACTTGCAAGAGATAATGGATATTCTGCATATTCTTTATTGCAGCGATCCAACACTTTAATCACTTCTAAATTTCATTTTAAATTTAATGACTTTATCTCCTCACACCAAATAAGATACTCTGCTTGGAGGACAGATTCAGAACATTTATTATAATAATACATCGCTAAAAGTTTTAGTTAATCCACTTTTCCAAGACTAGCTGAACCTGGCAAAAGATCGTGAAAACTTTCTGAAGATTCTTGGAAGCCGTCTAGCCCATACATGTGTTTGGAATGTGATAAGCAAGTGTTGCATTTCTGTCTTGCAGGAAATCCCCAGTAATCAATTATTTTTCTTAGTATTGCGTCAGAGTGAGCACGGTGCTCACACGTCGAGTAATGAACCAATTTACCTCAAATTCTATGAAAATACTTTTGAGATGTTGTATATTTGGTTTTATGGGCTTCAGTGGATAGCCTTTTAGCCATCCACTAAAAATTAAATTCTGGGAATGTGGAATGGCCTAGACAGGGAGAAAGTGCAACAGAATAGTTAAAACTTTAACATGTTGAACAAAAAATAATAATAAATGCATCATTTTTGGAGCAATAATAAAAATAAAATCTTTGTACTTTTAATCAAAATTCCAACCTAACTTTACCGGTGCATTTTGTTGATTTAGATTTAAGTTAATTCAAAACCAGCTTATTGGGGAATTTATTTAAATTTATAAAATTGTTGTAACAAACAAAAAAAATTAGTCAGTAATACATGCAATATAGAAAACAATAATATAAATGCCCAGAGCTTTTGTTAAAATTATCAAAATAAACTATAATAATTATAAGAAATTTTATTTTGTGTTGCTTATTTATAATTGATGGCTTTTCTTATTAATGAATTATCATTAACAATATCCATAGAATAAGAAAGTTAAACATTAATTTTATGCAAGTGCCTTGATGCCTTGCCAAAGGAACCAAAGAAGCTAAGCTGGTTACTGTAAACAAAGGAAAAAACAATTATTTTTTTTTATAAAAGGAAATTCATACATAATAAATAATAATAATAAAGAAAGTAAACATATATTATTTTTTAAGAAATTATTGGTATAAATTAAATACAGTGATATGAAATTAGATAACTTATTCAAATAGAATAATAATCTGATAGTTAAATAAAAAAAGCATACATTATTTCTTGGAAATATTTAAAATTATTACTGAATTTTAATTAGAACAACTTAAGTAATATAAAATGTAATTAAAGAAATTTATGAAGTTATTTTTATTCTTACAAATGTATTTTTTTTAGGATTTTGAGGTCACAGTGGACCACTTTAGGCAACTCTGGTTCATATTTTCTTTTTCTTTTTTTCTTGAATGCTTCCCAATACTTCTTCATTCTGTCAGATCTTGCTTTTCTGAGTTCTTATGAACAAACCCTTGTTGTTGTTTTTTTCTTTAATTTTAAATCTGGAGTTTGCTTCTTTTAGTATTTTTATATTGTCAGTTTCGTTTCGTAAATCTTCTATTGTAATTTCTAGTTCTTGCATATCTTGTTTAATTTCGGTTATCCAGGTTAGTGTTTTGGAGATTTTCCAGTATTTCTCGACCAGTTTCCTGACGAGCCTGTTCGGTTCTGTTCTTATTATGTGTCCAAAGAAGGAGATTCTTTTCTTTCTAAAGTAGTTTAGAGCTGGTTCTACGTCTTTATGTACCTCTTGGTTTGATATGAGTCTCAATTCTCCCCCATCAGTAAGTTGTCTTTTATTTATGCATGTTCTTAGAACTCTTCTTTCTATTCTTTGCATCTCTGCTGAGTAGGAAATGTTGGGATTTTAGTTTGAAGAGTGTTTCGCTTCCATATGATGTGGAACCATATGATATGGTTTGATTATAGTTTTGTAATGAGTTTAGTATTTATTGAGATGCATCTTTTATTATATATTGTTTTGGTGGGATTTTGTGTATAATTGAGCTTTTGTGATCTTTCTTTCCAGTTTATTTTTTTCTTTGAGGTCATGTGTGATTTTTCTCCTAAATATTTAAACCGTTCAACTAGCTTGACTTTATGTCCATTTATGATTACGCGGTTCAATACCAGGGGATTTATGGCTATTATTCTAGTCTTTTCATATGATATTCTTAGGCCTGTTTTTCCTGCTAGTTCTTCCAATGAAGTTACTTGGATTCTAGCTTCTGCGATGTTATTGGCTAGAAATGCTAGGTCATCTTCATATCCTAGACAGTTTACTTTGATATGGTTTACATATTTCCTTGCTTCAATTGTTATGTGTGGTGGGTCTTTTTTGTACCATTCTCTCATTACATATTCTAGGGCACAGTTGAAGAGCAATGGGGATAGTCCATCTCCTTGTCTTAAACCTGTTTTGATTAGGAATGGTTCTGATATTTCTCCTCTGAATTTTAATTTGGAGTATATGTCAGTTGACGTTAGTATCATTTTTACTAGTTTCGGGTGCAATCCTATGATTCTTAGTATTTTCAGCATTGATGATCTATGAATACTGTCATAGGCTTTTTGGAAATAGTAAAATTAAAATAAAACACATATGTGTTTTATTATATGCAAATTTTATGCATATCCTACATAAACGAATCTATCAATGAAGCTGAACTCTATGAAATGTCACAACACATTTTAAATTTGATAAAACCAATATATTAAAGACCAAACCCAATTAGGGTTTGTGAAATGTAATTATGCAACATACATCGGAGCAGGTTCTTAACCTTGATAAGTTGGTGCCATTAATACCAGTGCCACCAGCAAGTAACCCTAGTGAAGAAGTTGCATAATTACTTCTGAATGAACAATTTTCATTTAATCTGAATCAGTTTGTAATAATTTTAATTTACCTTTTAATGAATGATAATGAAAGATCTTATAAATGGGTGTAATTCATTAAAAATAGTACTGAATATATGATTAGGCTCCTTCTTATTGACAAACTGTTGTGTTATGTTGCATGAAAAAAGTTCTTTTGGCTGGTTTGTAACTATCAGTATTGTCTTATTTTAAGGTATAATGAGACATATTGATAAATATAAATAGAAAAGTTAAAATTTTGAGATGTCAGTTTTAGTGGTCAAATGGTGAACTGATAAAACATTTTTGTGACCTGTAAACTCAATTTTACTCCTTTAATGAACTCCAAGTTACATTATATTATACTTCAGTTTATGAAACATCTCATTAGCTATATTTTTTTACCCTACTATGTATGAAAAAATAAATATTACAAAAGAAAAAAAAAATATGTTAGAAATGTTTGAAAAAATATGGGTGTGGTCAGAATAAAGTTAAACAGATGAGGAAAGTAAGAGATGAAACAGTTAATGCATGAATAATTGAAAATAAATGTATACTTTGTCATTCAGTAGAAAATATTACAAATACATAATTATATATTTTATATTGTGTTTGGCCATATGTTTTTTAAGAAAAATTATAATTTTATTTAACATTTTCTGAAAAATAAGACCTTAATTAGTGATACATCTACATATTTTATATTTGTAGTATAATATGCTTAATAAAAATTTTCTTCATAAGTGTAATTTTTGTTTGTTTCGTTAAAAAGAGGAAATTAGTTAAATAGACCATTATAAAGGAGCAATATTTGACATTTCTTAGTATAAAATAGATCCCAAAAATTGATAAATGCTTCAAGTTTTTAAAATGTAACGGTAATAAGTTTTCTGTGCTACTTGACTCCCATCTATTGAATTATTTTTAAACTACTTCTATGTTCTTGGCGCTTCACGTGGATAGTTAATGTAGAACTTAACACTTTTTTAAAAATGACATCTTTTTAACGGATTCACGATCGTTAGTTATATGATGCCGCTGTTTTAATAATTTCAGGTAATCTTTTTTCTACTAAAATTATCTATATAATTCTGAAATTTATTACTTTAATTTCCAATAGAAGTGAGTGAATTTAAAAATAAAATAAAATCATTGTACTTTTAATCAACATTCCTACCTACGTTTATCGGTGTGTTTTGTTGATATAGATTTAAGTTAATTCAAAACCAGTTTATTGGGGAATTTATCTAAATAAAAAAGTTGTTGTAGCAAACAATGTTTGATAATAAATAACTGATAATGGTAAGGTAGGTTGAAATAGGTTTGCTTTTAAAATTCGACATAACCTACGTTACGTTTCATCCAGTCAAAAATGTACAGCATTGTACGTTAATGTTTGTAAGTTTCAAATGCGTTTATTCAAACCCATTTTAGAATTGTTTCGTTAACTTTGCCTAGCCTATCGTTATTAACAAACAATAATAAATTATAAAAAGAAGAGATCAGTTGCACAACACCTTTTAAAATTCTTCAGGTGATATTAACGTGGAAGTACCATTTAGATTAGCCAAATTTCCATTTGTGTTTATTTCTGAGTTAGTATAAAACCAAATTTTGAACTTAAAAATATCTGTTATTTCCATATTTTCTGAAATCTAACGAGCTGTTGATGTTTTAAAATTTAATATAAAGATGTTATAAAAAATGGAAAAAATATTTCAAAAAATAGATAAATCGTGTATGTAACTATTCTGAAAATATAAAAATACTTTTAGATAATTATTGCCAAAATTCATTTTGAAGAATATTGTGTAAAAACATACCTCACTCTTATATCTACTGATATAGAGTAACTTAATATTTGTAAATAAATGATGCTTGCGTCTCATATAATTGTTTCTTGCTGAGGTATCTTGATATTTTAATTCAACATAGTTTGACATATTTCCAGTTGCTGTCTTAATTTTTATTGGTCTTTGTGTCATTCTGTAGTATGTCTGTTGTATCTAGTAGAAATGAGTAGCTTTGAAATGCAACCTATTTAAAATGATTTGTTCTGGGATAATTTTCTAAGCTACGGAACTAAAATGCAAAATGACTTCATGTACAGTACACTTGATTGTTGTTGGCTTTAGTTCACAGTTGGACCTATACATAACACTTGTTATATTATTGTTTTCAAAGTCTGGTTTTAAAAATTTTGATGATTTTATTGAAGAGAGCTTCTGAATGACAATCAGATTTTGAAGCATATCCAATGTCAATGATAGTTCTTTTAATACCCACTCGTTTTCTTGGCATTGAATAACTACATAATTTTGAAAAATATTCGTCATTGTGCTTCATAGGTAACATTTTCAATTAAAACTTTTAAATGAAGGAAGCTTTTATCAATTAATATTATTTAACATCTATGTAACTTCATCTAAAAGTTTCCCTTGTTCAAACTTTTTTTGTCAAGGTGAAAAAATCTGCACCAGTATAGTTTTGAAAACTGCAAAATTTTTTTCAAAATTCAAAGGGGTTTTTTGATGGAGTAAAACACATCATCTTCTTTGACTTGCAAAATGCTCTGTCTAACCATAAATAATTTTAAAAAAATTACCAGTACAAATATCAAGCTCAAAAAAGTGATAATAAATAATTATCTTATTTGAACCATTAACCACCATAGTAGTAGTTATGATCAATTGTATGAAGCAATTATGTAATAATTGAATAGTTGAAGGAAACCAAATATTGGTTATAATCAGAATTGGAAGAAGGGAAAATTTTTTATCACCATGTGACTGTACCAGTAAGCAATACAAAAGTAGCATTAGAAGAACGATAATTCTGTAACTTTGAATACAAACTTTTTAAACTTGAGAAAATTTTTTTAAACTTTGATAACAAACTTTTTTTCTAAAGAAAATGACACATGCTTCAAGAAAATTAAGTATTTTTCTTTTGTGGGGAATCGGTGAGTAATTATCTCAAACAGATGTATAAGTAAGGAGCTTGGTGAACCTTGACAGTTGAAAGTAAAAAGATTAGGTTTAGATTGGAGGAATTGACAAGGAACATTGCCAAGTAAATTTCCAGTTGTATAATTTCCTCAAATCTGGACTTTTGTTGTAAACTGAGTCGAGAAAGTGATGGAAAGTTCTTTGATAATATTATTTATCAGTTGTTTGACCTTCTTGTCCATGTTTGTGATGTAAATTCTATGGTGGTAAAAAAAAAACTGTTATCATTACTTTGATTCCATTTTTCATCAGTTTTTCTTTCTTTGGTTTAAAGAAGTTTGAACATTTTCATTACAATGACCAAGTCTTAGTTTCTGGGTTGTATCTGAAAACCCAATTTTCAATACCCGTTATTGTGTTCTTAAAAAATTCACAACCACTCAAATCCTGCATGTCCTGTCCAACATAAATTCACAATAATTTTAGTTTTAATTGCAAATTTTTCAGTCTTGCAATGCTTGCCCAGCATACAGTGAAGTTGGTTTCTCTAGTTAAGGTTTAAATCACTGTTTATCAGATATTCAAAAAATGATCTTCACTGATTAAATTTCAAACCTTGATAGTATTAAGAATTCATCGTGTTGCTGGCTATCACAACATTGGTAATTTTATACTAAAATTCAGCTATTTTTAAAACAGTTTTATATCATTCTTTATTTTTACAGTCTGCTAAATTATATTGATATAGTTTGTGTGTTACTGACTTATTGTAAAAAGTTGTGGCAGCCATCATCATATACATAACGATAATATATTAAAGAATTAACATAAAATTGTTGTGGAAGTGACAGCTGTTAAGGCTACTGACTTCTTGTTTGTAGCTATTTCTCAAAAAAACTAAAATTGGAAACTTTTTTTAACAGACCTGTATGATCCCTACTCACCGGGTTGGTCCTAGTGGTGAACTCATCATCGCAAATCAGCTGATTTTCAAGTCGAAGAGTTCTAAAGTTCATATCCTAGTAAAGGCAATTACTCTTATACAGATTTTAGTACTAGATCGTGGATACTGGAGTTCTTTGGTGGTTGGGTTTCAATTAACCACACATCTCACAAATGGTTGACCTGACACTCATTCTTATATACCATCCTCATTGACCCTCAGAAGTAATCTTATGGTGCTTCTGGAGGCCAAACAGAAAAAGAAAGAAAAGACCTGTATAACCCAGATAGATACAGTGAGTCATTAATATTCAAATTTTATTTATTTTATAATAAAATTTTATTCAAACATTTTACAATTACAATTTTTATTTTACAACATCTTAAAATGTAATTATTGTTATGATTTTAAATAATACTGTTAAATTACAAATATTCTAGAACGTAATTGTATTTCAGCAGTTAAAAAAAATTACAAATTATAATTTATTATTCATATAAAAATGTGTTTTATTACTTAATAGTAATAATAACATTTATTTATTTACAATTATTAAGGCACATTGAATGCAGTATTATTGTTAAATGTATTATAAGCATTAAATATGTTTTTTAACATTTTAACAATAGTGAGAAGGTATGTAATTATAATATATACATTTAAATATTTACACTGTAGTCTAATAATTGTTGGTTACATTATATCGTTTATTTTTTTAAAGAAATTCTGGTAAATTTATATTGTGCATGAATACAAAATGATTCCAGTTAATTATTATACAAGCTTTGATGAATGTGAAAAGAAAATAAGTGTACTTTTTTGAAGTATTTTTCAATGTCTTTGTTTTTATTAATATAACATTTAATAATGAAGGAAAAGATACCGCTTTATTATTTTTTGTTTTACAGTAGATGTCAGAAGTGAGCATATTGTACATTTATGTATTTTTATTAATTTATTTTATTGATATTCACAAAACTTGATGTGAGAAGACATCGAGTGAGAAGACATGCACCGTGCAGACGTGGTGGATGTAATGTTAATTTTTAGTTCATTCAGTCGACATGAATTGATTATAAACCTCCTTTAAGAATTACCAGTGATAAAAATTACATACAGAATTCAGCAGAATACAAATCTGCTGAACGTATTCACTACAAATTCTTACAGATTATTATTTTTTTGTAGAAATAATGATATTAAATACCAATAACTCTTCTAATATGAAATAGATATACATTACACGTACAACTTTTTCATCACAAATTTCTTTTTGATTAATCTCAATTATCCAGAAGTAAAGGATTAAACAATATTGAGTACTAGCTTTGTTTCATGTCGACTCACTTTTGAATAAAACTGTTTTCAATTTAGAGTCTGCTTTTATGTAATTTAATATGTATTGTAAGGTTATTTTGACTACCAGAATTCTGATTTGCCATGCTATTGTCTATTTCAGAAGTTTTCAGTTGGCAATTTATTTATTTTTAATTGTAACCCCCAAGAATGTTTATTTTTATCACTTATATTGCATTCTAGCAAAAAATAATTATAAAAAGAAAAATATGTCATAAAGGAATTTGTTACATTTTTTATTTATTAATTTTCTAATATCTTATTAGGTAGTCTCTACATGATTCTCTTGGTGATCATTATAGAATTTTGACACTTTTTTGTTAAGAATGTGTAGTACCAAAAATGAAAACTGACAATATTTCCAATATATATATATATATATATATATATATTTTTTATATCTATATATATATATATATTATATCGCAAATATACAAATATATATATATTGATATAATATAAATATATATATATATATATATTGATGTCTCAATGTTTTTTGATGTTTCTTGGATCTTCAGTAACTGGTGCTACTATTCTTATCCTGATTTTTTTGTCATTACATATATTTAGAATGTAGCTGAAAAATTTGTTAGAATACACATTGTTGTGACTGTTTATCTGTCATACCACTGTACTTTTTTATATTATATAATTTTTTATATTTAATAATGTTCAAGTGTGTATTGACGTGAAATTTTTTGTATATGTGTAGCGTTTAAGGTGTAGTTAGTGTTAATGTTCTGCACATTTCACAAAACTGACCGCATTAAAACACATTCAAATATAAAATACGTAACAATACATAATGATGTTTGAAATGAATAACACACTCTTTCTTTTCAATCTCATTCTGAACATATGTCTGCCTAACTTAAAAACTCTACCAACAATAACTTTTTTGACTTGTCTCTGAAGATAACAGCAGTAGCAGTTAAACATAAAAAAAATTATTATTATATTTAATAAAAATGATTTGGTTTGTTATTTCAAACGTGTATCATTGAAAGTAAATTTGGTCAATAACTGCATAGACAAAAATCAAGTCTGTAAGGTACCCGGCAATTATTTTCATTTATTATTTTTTCTTCTTTAGAAAATTCCTTCATGGCTGTTTTTCTCTATGCGAAAAGGTATTTTGTTTTATATTTTGCTTAGATTTTTAATTTTAAACTTTACTATATTGCTGACTTCAATTGTATTTTTCTTTAGGCTGTAAGTACACTTTAAATACAAAACTGCATTGTGTATACTGTGGTCGTTGAGTGCTTTTAAATTTAAAAGAGATAGATATTATAATTTAAGCGTACTTATTGATAGTAGTTACTATAGTTACTTATAGCATGCTATAGTAGTTACAGAAGTAAAAAATAGGAGTAGTAGTACAGGTGATACTATTCCACGGTTGGGTACAGTTTTAGGTAGAAGTGTATTTTTATTTTCATTTTCTATAACGACCGGATAAAGGAAAGGGGATAATGATGTTCAATTTTTATTTATATTTAATAGATTGTTATAGAATCTTAATTTATTTGTATGATGTAACTGATTAATAAAATATTGCTAGTTGTCTTTGCATGTTTTGTGGAAATATGTTTTCTCTTAGAAAAAATTACTATTTTTAACAAAAATTTTATTTTTGATAAAAATATTGTTAAGGAAACTTAAATCTGTCAGTGAAAGTGGTTTTCTCAAAATGACAGTTGCTTGTAAACAAATGCTTTGGCATGTATTGTATCATTTTAGCTTTTCTAAGTAAGCCCACAATGATTTTAGTCAAGATTATTGTTCGGCCATCTTTTTTTTAATACTTCATTATATTTTTTCTAAATTACCTAATTTTTTCTCTTTTTCAGAAAGAAAAACTGAACATTTGATATCATTAGTTTAACCGAGTTCAGGAACATGCACCGGACAGGTATTGTACAAGCAAACTATGTCTCCTTCCCGTGTTTTGGGGCAATCTTCTATTAAAATTGAGAAATAATTTTGAGTAATATTTATTATTAAAAAAAAAATTACTACAGTTGCATTGTTAATCAAAATGTTATGAAATTTATTCTGGTGATGCACATTGGTAGGATACGTCATATTCTAGGATATAGTGATTTATCTGAAAAACAATTTTTACCATGTAAAAAATATCCCCCAAAAAACAAACCTGGGTTGTGTTTTTTATTTTAAATGGCTGTATTAAATTTTATTTTTGTTTAATTCCAACAAATTAATATTCAAACTTTATAGCTATAAAAATAGTAAGTTTTTCTAAGTAAATGAAATCTTAGCATCGTAAACAAACAGTAAATGCTTTCTTGAAATTATGTTATGTGTCAAGAGTGTAATAAACTATTTTTTATTGAAGTTAAGCATAAATATTATCTAATAATTAGAAGAAAAAAATCGTAAAATTTACACCTTTTTCTACACATTTAATTTGAAACTGACAATAAGCCACACTTAACTTATATGACTCAAATTCAGTTGATTTTAATTGGGAAAAATTTTTTAAAAATTATTCTGTATATTTCCAATAATCACAATATGCTATAAGACTATGCATCTGCAAAAAAATGGCATTATTTTATTTTGTATCTGCAATTTTGCCAGAGGGGATGTCTGGGTATTTAAACTCCTATCTGAAATGAATGATATGTACATGTCAAAAACATTTATTTTTTTGGAAATGATAAATAACAATATAATTAATTACAAACACAATAAATCAGATGCGATTTTCTGTACATGTCGTTCAGTTTTCTAAATCTGTAACAAAATGGTGAATTCATCTCTGTTCAAACGATCTGATGGTGTATCCCAAACACTTTATTATTATGCTCGCAGTTTTGAGACATGAAAAGTGAAAATTTATTAAGGGAAATTCCAGAATTTTAGACAGTGAATTCTGAAAATTTTGTTTTATCAATTAAAAGGGCTTTCCGACGCTATTAGAGATTTTCTTGTTCTCTATAAATGACTAAATTTTTATATTATTTTTATTTCTTACTGTGACTGAGAAAACTATTATCAGACTTAAAATAAAATAAAAAATTATAATTTCAAAGTTAAAACTGTACATGTAGTAGATCGTAAATACATCATGTAAAGGAATGTTTAAAATGAAGTGGTTTGACAAAGTCCAAAACTGAACAGGTTTTAAGATGAACTGACAAAAAAAGAAGTGTCTGGCACATTCTTATGATAACGACCATGTCAACAGGTTGCATACTAAAGTCTGAATTTAATTTAGTTATGGAAATTGTTAGGAAAAACAGAAATTAAATAATTAAAAGAAATAAAGTGCGTCGAACTAATCAAACGATCGATTTCAAAAAAATTCCTTAAAACGATTAAAAATTGTTATTTATTTATTCTCAGATTACACTGGAATTGTTCTGAAGAATCTGTTACGGCTAGTTAGCAGTACCTTGTTTTGTTTTCAAAATCGTTTTACCGTTCATAACATATCAACCGATTATATGAATTTGATTCATATAATGTCAGTTCTTAAGAAATGCAAAACCCCCTTTGTATAAATATGAATGTTCATATTATTTGAATACATTGCGAGGTGAGATTTTTATGTGGTATGCATAAAATTAAACGCTCAAAACTTGACAAAAACCAAAGTATGAAATGAACAAACACAACATGCAATTCTTCATTTGGCTACATATTAAAAGTTTTCTAATCGTTGGTATTACTAAAAGATGGTATTGCTAAAAAATTGTATTGGAAAAAATTGATAAAATTTATTAATTTTTAGAGAATTAGTGTTGTAAACTGGTTAGATTTTTTTGAACCATTTTTTTTATAAAGAAATGCCCAAATTAACATTCAATCGAATCTTTAGCTACAAATTGTGTAATTTATACACTGTTAATTATAGGAATACTTATATAAGTATATATGTGTATATTTATACGTATAATTCATATATCTATTTATTCATATATCTTTAATCTGCAAGAATTTTAGTAAGTATTCTGTAATTTTCCCAAGACAATCGTTGGTTTTTAACTTTCCTGTCTATTGCTCCTTTGTTTCAAATAATTTTTTAAGACACTAAAATGAGTTCTTTTAAAAATTTTAATATTTTCTAATATCATGTTTGGTCATTTGAATTTTTTGATGGACTGTTTGTTAGCCTAACCAAAATACATTAGAATTTAATTGTTTCATAGGAGTCAGTGAAATTGAAAAAAAGAAGAGGTTTAGATTATTCTTAAGTTGATTGATTTAAGATAAGGAATTGTTTAATAAAAGCAAAGGATGAATAAAATAGGGGAATACTGCATCGAATATTTTTAATGTAATGAAACATGAGAAACTTAAATGTTACTTACGTATTAACGCCACTGCAGCCACAGCTGCTGTTTAGGTTATGTTGACTTCGTGTACTGACAAATCGTACGTATATCAAAATAACCTAACTAAATATGACCTATGCTCGCTTCGCTCGCTAACCTCTTATAACGGTACTTACGTATTAATGCCACCGCAGCTACAGCTTTATTTAAAAACAAAGTAGTCAATCGGATTTTGGTGGATTAACATTAATTGGATTTCAGTGCTATAACATTAAGGTTATATTATTAATGAGTTGTATATATGATGCACATTTAATGTTAATTATAAGAGGTTAGCGAGCGAAGCGAGCGTAGGTTATATTTAGTTGGTTTATTTTGATATACGTACGATTTGTCAGTACACGAAGTCAACATAACCTAAACAGCAGCTGTAGCTGCGGTGGCGTTAATACGTAAGTATAAAATCTTATATTGCTTGAGTCAATGAAAAAATTACAGGTTATTTTACAGTAATAATCATACCATATACTTAATACTCAGCCTTTCAAAGATTCTTCTGTATTTGCGATGAAACACTTAAACTATATGAATGCTAAAATTGTGTTATAATTAATAAAACAAGCTGTGTATTTAATGTACAATGAAGGTATTATTACCTCATGTGATTACATTGTGAAAAAATGTTTTTTGTTGTTTCAAGACTGGAACGAGAAACCTGAAGAATTCACCTCTAAAGAGGTCTTTTAAACAGTAAAAATATGAAAATTTCCATTGTACAGTTCATTTAATTTTAAATTTATTTTATCCTTTTTTTCATAGATAGTTTGTAATTAATCTGAGAGAACAATTGAGAATCTGAAATATGATGTTTTCTTAAAATTTAGATGGTTTTACATCTTATATTTATTGTACAATTTTCTATTCATTTTGTTTTACATATAATATGGGATATATATATTGTAGGTACATTTTTTTTCAGTATTTGACATTGTGTGTTTACCGTTTTCGTAATAAGTTGATTATTATAAAATTAATTTCTTAACCCTGTGTGAATAGTGGTGTCATCATCGATCAGCCATTACTGCAGCTTTTCTTTGATGCTGAAAGAGCTGTTTCATATCTGATTAGGGATGTTAATTGGAGTTTAATACCAGCGGTATTGATATATTTTATGCTGTTGAGTTTTAATTAATTATACTATATCAGTCTGAAACTATATTAAACCAACTGCAGAACTATTGATCAGAAATCAACAAAATGACTAAAATTATATAATCACAAAAATAATAAAAGTAGTTAAAAAGTTATATTACATATACTAACGTATTTTAAATTATACTAAAAATAAAAAATGTAGAATCGACAAAATTCTCTCCTTTAGAAGATTTTAAAAACATTTAATGTTTTATTTGTCTTCCAGTTATATTTACCCAATATATTATATAGATATATGGCACGCATTTCTAAAATAAAAAATATAAAATTATTAAACTAAAATAGAATTAAAATATACTTAATACTGAAATTTAATATATGAATTGTAATTATTTAAATAATTTGCATTTTTAAAATCGTTGTTATCAGTTTGAGCTTAATTCATAAACGGGGGTAAATTAACATAACAATTTGAACTTTGTTGATCGCCACCAGAAGGTTCCATTTTGACACGCACCATTGAACAGTCTGCTACATTATAACCACCGATATTAGTCGTCGATCTATCTTCAGTTATCTGACCTCCATCCACTGTGTATTCGACTTTTTGCGGATCGCTTGATAATTCTGATATGTGCGGTAGTAGTTGTGGTGGTGATTCTTCTCCAAGGAACTCTTGACGTGGAAATAATGCTGAACTAAATCCTGTTACCGAATCGTGTAGCGTGTAGCCACTACCGCTACATGTCGGTGGATACCCTGAATTTGGCGGATACGGTACATTTAAATGTTGTAAGTCGTAACTAGGTGAATATCCCCAAGGATCTGCTCCGCTAGGACCTGGACTTGAATTAAAACCGAAACCGGGTGATGGTCCTGGTAAACTGGAATTAGGTGAACCTGTAATTATTGAAAAACATATTGAGAAAAATGTATCCATAAACTGCGTATATTACCTTATAAAATATTATATATTCTCCTTCAGTACCAGATGTTCAAAAAGAAATATTTTTACGAAAAGTGCCTTATTTGCTTTAATTCATGTTCCCTCTGAAATCTTTCAGTTCATTTGCAATTTATAAATCACAAAAAACCATGCAAGTTAACCGAACAAACTCTTTTTGAAATCTTAAAAACTTCTTTAAAATTTTCTTTACAGAAAATTATTGTTCAAGTATAATTAATCTATTTACTTTAATTTTCATAGCTTGAATTTTTTTCCTAAAGCGTATCCCGAGTTTGTAAATTAAGATAAGTTTTGCTAAGAGGGAAGCAGGTTTAATTCTTTTTCTTATTGTTCTGCATCCTGAAGCGTCAAATCGCTGATAAACATTTAAAGTTAAGATACAGCAGACATTGCTAGATTTCAGTAGTATAAATTGCAATGTCTAGTCCAGGCAAATTAACTTAATTTATTTTTCAAATTTCATTGAAACAGTTTATGTTATTCTTGTATTATCCTATTCAAAGAGTAAAACAGATGTAACGGAGATAATTGTCACAAGTTAATCAAGTGAAATACTGAAGAATTTCTTTTGTTTTAGCTTTTAAAGAATAATAAATGTAACAAGAATAAAATTTACAGAAAAAACATCATGAAAATAAAATGCATATTTGCATTTATTTTAGAAAAAGACTTTGTAAAATGTACTTTCAACAAAACTTTATGTACTGCGATCTAGTGTGTTTGATTTATACATAAATGAAGCTGTAATTTTCATGAAATCATTAGTTTAAGTGCAGGATTTAATTCATTGGTGATAGATAACGGAGGTGATCCTTTTTTTGACCTTAAATTGAGTGTAACTCAAAATGACTCAACCAGTCTTCATCAAATTTTCACATGCACTACTTGATATATTATTGTAGCATATCTTAATTTCAGCAAAATTGATGTAGTAATTTTGGAGATTTTCAAGCTGTAAAATCTTATATGTAAACCTATATCTTAGTTGCCTATATATAATATAATATTTTTTCAGCCTCCGCAAAGTACAGAATTAGAAAACACTTACCTTTACTTTTTCATGTTCAAAACGTTTTCGGACGTAAGCCCATCTTCAGTGGTTTTTTTTTAATAATTATTTTTTTTATTTTGTACATTTACACATTCAATTTTACCTTTGTACTTTAATAATGTAAAAATTATTTATTGATAAACAAATTTAAAACATTTTAAATAAAAAATTTTAAAATTCAGAACAAATATTTGTTCAGTCAAGAGAATGAAAAGTATTAATTTACTAACTATTAATTTATCAATATTTTACCTTTGTATGCCACCTTAAATAATTTTAATAAGAATGTCCTCATAAAATTCTGTTTGCAAATTTGTAAGGCTGAATTTACATTTGTATCTATATATATATTCAATTTTTTTTAAATTTCTAATTTTTTATTACTATTTTCCTCTTCAATATTTACTCTTTCGATTATTTCTAAACTAGTTATGTTATGATTATTATTTATTAAATGGTCAGCTACATCTGAGAAACCTATTTTTTTATTTTTAAATGATCTAAAATGTTCATTAAATCTATTTTTAAAGGATCTATTCATTTTACCAATATTTATTTTTTCACAATTGTTGCATTTTATTTAATAAATACTGGAAGAATCATATTTCTTTTTTACTTATTTAATATTATAATACTTTTAATGTAATAAGTGTTTTAAATTTTTTTTATTAATTAAAAGTTTTTACAGTATAAAAGTAAAAACTATAATTTAATGTATAAATGTAAAAAATAAGAATTATTAATCACTGAAGATGGGCTTAGGCCCAAATATATTTTGAACATGAAAAAGGTAAAATGTATAGGTAAGTGTGTTCTCTAATTCTATAATTTGCGGAGGCTGAAAAAATATTATATTATATATAGATATTTAACATACAGAGGAAAAAAAAGAAAAAATGGGCTATAAAAAATTTTATCTAAAAAAATTTGTATTTTATATAATATAAAATACAATTATATATATATTTAAATATATAAATATTTAAATATTTATATTTTAAATATTATATATATATATAAATATTTTAAATATTTAAGTATATAAATGTGTATATATACACATATACATACTAGCATCCCTTTGTGGCTTTGCCTGCGCTATATGGTTACGCATTCCAAGTTGGGGTCAATTTGTTTTATTTCACATTTTTAGTCAAGTAACCGGATGCAGGTGCACCCAGTCATGTCACATACATATTAACAATGGCAATGGCTGTGTTTGAGCTGCTGCGCTGTATACAGTTAGACTCCGAAACTATCACAAAATCTAAATTCAAAATGATTTTTAGTTATTTTACTAAAGAGTATTTGCAAATCTACCAAATATCCTTTTTAGTATAGTCGGAAATGAGAAAAATTTGCAATCATTGCAAATTTTTTACCTTTCCTCACCCCATCAAGATTGAATTTCAAAAAATCTAGAAATTTGTTTTTTAGATATTCACATGAAAATTACACACCCAAAATTCAAGTTGATATCTTCATTTGTTACTAAGAAATTTAAAAAAAAATAGTCAATTTTATTATTACCCCGTTTTAAGTCTTTAAACTTGGAGATTTAGAAAATCCTTTCTTAATGTGCAATTACACCGTAAGAATAACATGTACACAAATTTTCATCAATTTACTTTCTGTAATTTTTGCCGGGTGTTGATTATGAATTGCTCAAAACATGTTGATAGGAAACCCCAATTTTAATGAATGGTATTTTTTACTCCTCATACCTCAAAACGTAAAGAAAAGTAATTTCTTCACCACTTCCACCATGTGACCGAAAGTAACTGACTTTTGGAAAAGTCAGTCCAAAAAAAAAAAAATAAAGAAGCTAGTTTTGTTGTACTTTAGTTTTGCAGTAATCCAAAATGCGATCTGGTATGAAAAAAAGGGGTTTGTATCCGATAAATCAGTTTTGAAGTTTTAATTGTTTTGAACGCATGATACTAAGGTAACATGAAATAAAAAAAAAACCAAAAGCTAACTAAAGTGCTGAAAGTAATATTATTTTAAAAAATATTACAGCATTGCAGCATCCTTTCTTTCTTAATTAAAACTGGTAGTCTGCCCTTCTGATGCACTCTGCAACAGAGTTTTTTCTAAATTTTACTAGGAAGAAGGGCGATGTAACTATCTCTAGAAGAATGAAATTTAATCGGTGTCAAAATATTACTTAGTATCATTATTTAGTAAAAATTATAGATTTTTATTTAAGCTTTATTACTCGCCCAATAATGTAGTTATTCAGATAAAATGTTATTTAAAACTATCCTTATATATCAAGAAAAACATTAGTAAAAAAAAATCTTCAGATCAGCCCAGTGGTCCGTGAGTCAAAGTGAATGTGTACTACATACATGTATGGATGTTATGATTTTTTTATTTTGTGAAATTCATGTCACCGTTTATAAATTTATTTATAATAAAGTTTGAATACAAATATATCTGTTTTAATTGTTATGTGTTTGGAAGGTTTCTTAAATATCTGTAGAATAGCATAATATTATGATTTTTATTCCCAAATATTATTTATAATATTAATGAATCATTTTGAGACTTTTTACATATACAGTCACACATGCGTGTGTACAAAAACTATTATGTTACTTCTTTGAAAAGAATAAAGATTTGTTGTTGATTCGAATTTCAGTAAAAGTTGCTGTTTTCTATAAGCATTGTTTAATAAATGCTTCTGAAAAAAATTTGAAGAATTACTCAGGTAGAAATAGAATATTACCCAAAAAATTGGATACACATAAAACATAACTTTTATTTGATGTATTATTTGCATTTAACATCCTTATTCTGAATGGCAATATAAATATAAGGATTTATTTTGTTCCATCAAATGTAAAGCATAGCTTAATTCTATATCTTTGTTTTTCATTATCGCTAGGTTTTGTTTTCACAACCACTTTTTTCATTTTTTTTGGTTAACTGTTTCTGTCAAATGGAATTTCAGAATATACCAGTATTTAATCCACGTTTTTGAACTGAGAGAATGAATAACCCTTTACTTTTTTAAGATTTAAGAAAACTTGTTTTCTAGTTCGGTAATTGTTATTTTTAGAAACGCTTAGGTCTTCTAAAATATTTCAAAATAATAAGACCTAATAATATTAGGTCTTCTAATAATTTCAAAATTTCAATAACGGGGTTATTGAAAATCTGTTTCAGTAATAAACAATAATAGGAACAGTTTAAGCATAGAAATAAAAAAGCAAAATAATTAAGCGTAAAATATAAGCAGAATAAATAACTGGGTTCAGAAAAAAGGGAGTATAACAGACACCAATGACCCATCCCCTGCAACTGGGATACATTATAAGTTAGTAGTGAGTTTACTTTTATTGTCAGATTTTTTTTTATTATATTGTTTTCTTAGAAATTACATTTTATTTTATGTGACATTTTGTTTATTTTATAACCTTCTATAACTACTGAAGTGTTTTTAAAACCATAAATTCAAATACAAAGTCCATTAAAAGTTTATTTTTTAACAAGAATACAATTTTATAGAATAATTAAAACTTGAACTTTTGAAAGATTTTGGTTAGCAGCAGTAGTGTAAAAACTTATCAATAGCTTCAGAAATTTTCATGTACATGTATTTAAAAAAAGATTGTAATTATGTGTTCTTTCTGATCGGAGAAAAATGATATCTAAATTTGCCAAATTAAATGCAAAAATTGATACAGTCTCTCCTTCATAAATGGAATTTGCTTCTTTTCAATCAAGATGGAAATTAATCATGATTACAGCTTTCATTATTATCTTCATTGTCTTTTATTAAACATAATTTTAATTTGTTTTAGAGGAATATACATGATTTTGTTTTGTACTCATTTCAATGTTAAAAAAGGTTAATTAAAGAGAAAGTAAACCATTGATTTTTTTTTACCATTAGTTGTACTACTTAGTATAAAATGGTACCTAAGATACATTTCAGTTAAGATTCAAAACACTTAAGAATGTCATACTTACACACAGTATGCATAAGAAGAGACTGACTGCACACAGATGCAGTCATACTTATGACTTCATCTCTATTCTGGCTTTATACCTGTAGATTATAAAAAGACAGTATTTGGATGCTGAATCATTTCATTATTATATAATGAAATGGAATTTTATCAGCATTTATGTGGTAGTTATCATATTATTAATGTCTGTTTGTTGTATTGGACCTAACAAAATATTTCTTTTGGTGAAATAAGTAAATTTTTTATTTCGAAGGAGTAGTTTAACTAAGCCTTTGCAGTAATTTTTTCTTTAAAATTAGTGAAAATGTTCAGAAGTAATGTGGTAAATGACATTTTAGATTACTTTTACATCATTTAAGTAAATTACATGCAAAGTGTTTCATATTTAAAAAAAAAATACTATTATTACCTGTATTAGCTATATATCCAGTTTTTCGTGGTGGTTCACGTTTTCTCCATTTTGCTCTTCTATTTTGAAACCATACTTGTACTCTAGATTCGCTTAAATTTAGTTTAAGTGCCAGTTCTTCTCTGGCAAATACATCTGGATAAGGTGCACGCTCAAATGCCCTCTCTAATTCTTCCAACTGATATGCTGTAAATGTTGTCCTGAAATAAATTTCAATAATAATTTAAAAAAATTTAAAAAAAAGTTTATTTTGTTAAAAAAAGATTCTTTCAGGGAATGAAAGTAAAATGTATGCATGAAGTGATTATGAACAAAAGAGAAAGTAGAAGTAACAGGAAATTTGTTATTTACGAAAGAAGGAGCTATCAAAACGTTTATAGTAAGGGATCACACAGTATTAAGGAAAGGCTGTTTAAAAGAACCTTTGTTAAATGAATGTAGCAACAAATGTTGTCATGCTACTGGTGATCTGTCAGTATGTAAGAACGAGGATATCACTGTAATAAGAATAAATGAGAGAGTTGATTGTGAGTTGTGTAGCTGTTATTGGGCCTGTGTAGTGTTCAGTTTATTAAATTTAAAACAAGAAAGCATTCAAAAACAGTTAAGTAAAAAAAAAAAAGTACGTAAAGTTTAAAATTAGGTAGGTAATTTGATGTTTAAGCACGCATCATTATCAATAAATATTGAGGAAGTTGTATATAAATTGATTATTTTTAACTATTTATCGAATAAAAATTGACTAAAAAATTAAGCATTGTTTTTAATAATCCCAAATATAAAAGTATTCTAAAATGATGAATCTTCCAACAGATTACCCACACAATCTAACCTACTCGTTTGCATAGTATTGAATATTATAAATATGTATTATAAGAAATGTAAAAGTAGTATGAATATTTAAAAAGTCAAAAAAGTATCTCTCCATTGAGTAAAATTTAAGCAATAGCTATATATTCTATGACAGAAAAATTACAAAAAAAGATTAATAAAATAAAATTCAAAAATGCTCTTTTAATCGGCCCCTATTATTATTAAACAACAAAGTTTCCAAACCATCATTGATAAAGTAAACCTCTAACTACATAATTGCTGTTTGAAACAGACATTTTGTTTTTAATAAAGTAATCTTGCGTTCAGCTTCCCGGCTTGGTGAACTGCAGCTGATTTTTCTGGGTTTTTTGTAATTATAATGAGCTAAATGTTCCTTTATTTAGTTAAAAATTGTAGAACAAACTAAAAGAAAGGTTTTTGCCCAGCAATTGTCTTTATTTTTATTCTTTTGAAAAAGAAATAACTGTCTGCACTTAATTTAAGTAACTCTACGTTCATAACATAGGCCTGAAATTTAATTTACAATAGGGCACAGTTAAATTAATTTTTTAAAATCGCTTTCGGCTAAACAACAACCATACAAAATACAGATGGAATAATAAAACCTACTAACACAATACAAAAGATACACTATACAAGTTAACTGTATAAAACAACATTCTAACTTGGAAATCCATATGACTAAAACATTAAAAGTACAGGTACAAATAAATATCACTGTAGCCAAATTATACAGCAGTTACATCATGGTTTTCATTAACATTGATGACTTAACAATAGTTTTAGATTGTATTAAAAAAAAGAGCAATGCAGTACTTAAACAGAATTTAACAAACTATTGTATACTGCATCAAAATTTGTAAACATTTTTCAAATTAAAGGCATTAACAAATCCAAATTTTCATTGTCTTAAAACAAATTTACTTTGAAGTCTCTATCCTTCATTCATTTCTAAAAACATAATCCCAACAGTTATATATACACCATTCTAAATTATCAAAATGCTTCTGCCTGTAGATTTGTCTGAGCGTAGGCTAAATCATTTGAAAATACATAAATTTTATAAAACAGTTCAGACATCATAAGCAAGATAAAATACTCCAACGTATCCTATTATTCATAATTAACGTAGTTTGACATGACATATACATTAACATTCTTTTAGCATCTTCATTCATAAAAAAGATTTGTTACACAACAGAGTAACAGAAAAACACATCTCAGAAATAATAAACTTAAACATTTTTACAAAACAAAATTACTTGATATTAAAAAACACAACCCGACACACACCCGACAAAACACAAGCCCATTCTGTGGGCTTCTTGATTTTCTATTACTCTAGCAGAAATATTTTTTTAACTTATAGAGAAAATCACATTATTATAAACAGCAAATATGCTTACAAAACAACATACTGGCCTCGATTTATTGGTGATATTGTTTTATTGTTGCAAAGCGATTTGTCTTTGAGCAACGGTGAAAAATATATATGTTTGTCAATACTGGTGGAAAAATATTGATTTTTCAGAGATTTTTTATAATGATTTTATATTGGATTATTAGGTATTGGTTGATCTCAGTGCCTGGCTGAAAAGCAAGCTGTTCTTTGTTAAATGTCAGTTTAGTTTTAAAAAATAGTAAAAAATTTGTTTTAAGGTTTATAGGTTAGAAACATTGCTGTCCAACATTATAACTGATTTATTATATTCTATTTGTTGAATTTATCGTTTTTGTTAGGAATAATAATATTAACAACCTTCTTGTAAAGGCGATTTGAGTGCTAGGAACAAATTTTATTGGAGAAATCATGTTTGGTAATGAATTGCATGGAATCACTTTCCAGAAACTAATAATCAAGTGTTAAATCAACTTGGAAATTTATGAGAATTCTAATCTGATTGTGCTAATGGAAGAATTAAAAGCGATGTTAATGGAGACTTCACTTTCCTTGGAGCTCAGGGTGCTTCTATCATCGACCTACGTGTCATATTGCAAATTTATTGTCCTCTATTTTTCACTTTGAATTTAGTAATGCTATTTATTCTGATCACTTCTATTGTTACTACAGTTTTGTAAAAGGTTCCAAGAATCTGGTGGATGTTAAAGATGCTGGAGTATTTTGGAAAGTTGTGTGTTGTTACATGAAAAGGAATTTTGTGGTGGATAATAATAGGCAATGGAAGAGTAGGAAATGCATTTCCAAAACTTGTAGAACACAATCATGGAGGTATGTCAAATATGCTGACATATGTCAACATCATTCAACTCAACTCAAGTCATTTGAGTTGAATGATGCTTTAGGAAGTGGTTTTGTCAATGAAAAAATTTGTGCGTGAAAATATACATTTGTTTGTTTTTCTTTTCTTTATCATTGAATCTATCATTTTCTGTCTTTTTTTTTCTTAAATGAAAAATATTTTTGCAATTAATTTCTTTGACATCCCCTCTGACAGTCAATTGACCAGGAGGAGTATTATCTGCTATTCTGAAAACGAACACAATAAATAAGCGATTCTTGATGTCACCATCTCAAAAAGCAGCTAACAGAAATATACTTTATAAATATATTATAGGAAACCTGATGACAGTCATTCAAATCATCTTTAAATACCCAACCTTACTTAACCTGTCTGATTTTAATCATACTGGAATATAACTACAAAGAATTAAGTTCATATTATTCAGTTAATTTAAAATATTCTGTTAATCAAAATTATATACTATTAAACCATTTATAATACGATCAGCTTTTACTTTGTCAGATAAAATTTGTTTTGTTATAAATGCTTTGTAAATGTTTAACACATTAGTATATGAAAAATTCTGCTGTCAGAACTATAGAATGATGTACTGTAGTAAATCAAGCTTATATCTACTTGAAGGATGTAAATGAACATTTTTCATTTGTGGAAGGAAAAAAATTAATTATGAGCATATAGTTTATAATATTTTTGTTCAGCTATTTATTTATTTATTTTTTTTTTTTTTTTAGATAATCAAGTCTACATAATCTTGAACATCATGTGAAAGTTTGAAGCATTTAAAAAATTCTAAGCCTGACTGGGATTTAAATCTCTGATCTAATGGCTTAAATTCTGAGATGTTGCCATTCCATCAGAAAGGTTGGCAGTACAAGATTTTTGTTTATTTGAAAAAATGATTGAGGAGTAAGGTTAACGTTTATATGACAGTAATTTGAAACAAAAAAAAAATTTACTTTCTTCCAGTGTATATTACATGTGTAACTTTCATGATATAATAATAACTATACCTTGTCTTCTTCTTTTTTACTCCATTATTATCACTTTTTTTACTTTTTGATTCTACTTTCTTTGGTGGTGGCTGTTCTGCTGTAACTGTTCCTGTAAAAAAATCAGAAAATGAAAAATACACAAAAAATTTTAAATGAAAAAAGGTAGAGATTAAAAATGATCTATTTCTAGATTTTTTTTAAACCTTTCAAAGACATTTTGTTTTGTTCTTTAGTGTTAGTATCTTATCCATGCTTCTAATTTTTATATATTGTTATTAGAGCCCAGAGCAATGAGAAGATGTATGATTTAAAGTTTGGTGAGTGTCAGAGTATGTAGATGTTTAGCGCGAGCCTTTCCAAAGGGGTTGATAGTTTGAGGCATGTTAACTGGTTATATCTTAAAGTTATTGGCTCCTTGATCGTGTTCTCGGCTGCCATTTTGGTTTCTAGTACATTATTGCCTGCACCTCATGGATGTAATGAACTACATTTGCAGTTATATAAATGAAGGATGCAGCTGTACGCAGGCCTGAAATCAAGAAAGCTGAACAAACTTGTAAAGATTTTCAGATGTCACATGAATAAAAAAAAAGAATTTGCATGATAATTAATTATTATTGAGATGTATAATTCATTTTTCTTTAAAAAAATTTTAAAATCCAGACATTCAATCGATTCTTCGACTTAGAATGAATTTACAAATTGGAAAGAATATGTTAATAGTTATAATAATTCAAATAAAAATAAATTTTATACAAAAAAAATTATTCTAATTTTTCATTACACTGATTTAATGAACTAATGCGTTTAGTTTGAACTTAAATGATAATAATAAAATTAACATTATTATGAATAATAATATTATTATTAATATTGTAGATTCTGAAATAATTTCCAATAGAATGAATCCTACAGATAAGGAACAATTACATAATATTATCAGATACGATATCCAAAAAACTAAAAATACAAAATTTCCTAATAAACTAATAACACAATTCTAGTTTGTATCCTTTTGAACCGATTGCTCCAAGTTAACTGGACTACCAGAAATTCATAAATTAAACATCTCAATGCGATCTTTGATCGATCTTAATTCTGCCCTATATTATATTATACCCAAAATAATAGGCAAAATTCTTAGGAAAAAATGAAATTACGCAATAGTTTTAGGTTTAAATGTAAATAAACACATTAGAATTGTTAGTTATGACACAACTAACATGCATCATAGTGTGTAAACCATACCGTAGAAATAATAAAAAATAAATTAAAAAGTAGCCAAGAAGATTTGAAATTTATTAAAGGTATCGTTACTATTATAAGAAATAGCGGCCGTGTCCGAACACGGCCATCTCGGAGACATCTCCCGAGAGGACCATACTCCACAGGGTATAAGAAAACGGCCTCATGCCATATTAAACGAACCACCGTGAAGAGGCGGTACAAGAATCAAAAAATGACAAACCAGGTTTACGATAACCTGGTTTGATATATCATGGTTATGATGGTTATATATCATGGTTACGATATGTAACCATTTATAGGTTATATCGCTTAACCTATAAATGGAAACCGCGCGACAATTCCGGCCGTGAAAATGACCGTTTTCGCAATTAAATTTTGTTAAAACTATAAAAAGCTAGACAACACCCCACTTCGTCCCACGAAGAGAACACAATTTCATTTAGTCAGCATGTGTGACTCCCTCCAGAGAACAGGCCGCATTTCTCCCTTCAAATAACTAGGGCTCCGTTAGGGGCACTCCTGCTAGCCCATAGGTGCTGGTACCGAAAGTACTTCAGCGGATGGACTGAAGGGAAATCACGCCGGGAATACTAGGCTCAAAAGCTTAGTCTCTCACGGTCAGAACCGGTAAATAAATTTCACGCTGGTCCATACGGATAGGAATTCAAATTACCAAATCCGTCCATAAATAAAACTTAAAATTTATAACCGCCACTAAATAACCGATGAAATCCACCCGATAATAGAAAGATACAGCAGCAAGGGACATTGTCCGGGCTCTGCGATCTATAGGGAGAAATATTGAAACTCCCGCCATTCTTGCGTTCTGTTCCGTATTATAAGAAATATGTCAAAAAAACTATTTTGAATTTAGTAACAAATATTTTCAAAAAACAAATACCTTACCAAAGGGATTTATACTAACAGCAGTTATGTCAGAAATATATTTACAGGATTTTGAGTGTAAATTAGTGTGGCATTGCTTGTACACATGAAGTTTTAATATAGACACTATATGTTGATGATCGTATTATATAACCCAGTAATAAACAATGAAAATCCAATAATATTAAACAAATTAAGTTCCTATAATGAAAATTCGAAGTAGATAATAATAGATTATTAAATTATTTAGATGACAATGTCGAAATAAACAAGTATAACCAAACTGAAACATCAGTGTACAGAAAGCCTACGACTAATATTGAACAATTCATTAAAAATTAAATCACCCTTGGTCTCATAAAATTAACACTTATATAAATATGATTAACAGAACAATCAGGTGCATACATATATAACATCAAAGAAAAATTAAATAAGTAAATATACATCATAAAACAAATAAAGTTTGAAAATGAATATGATAGTTTTTTATAATATTATTAATTAAAGTAATACAATCATTGCATAAAAACACATAATAGAGTTAAAAAATGTACATAAAGTATTTATATGCTAATAATATCATTGCAGACATTACTAAAACTTTGAGTTATTTAAACCAGCATACAAACCTAATAACCGCATATTAAAATATTTAAAAAACAAAAGTAGTTATATTAAAATAAACAATCTGTGTTAAATTTATAAGATTAAATGTAACAATTGCGATTGTATCTATATAGAAAAAAACAAATAGATCCTTTAAAACTAGATTTCTTGATTATAGAAATAACACAAATAATAAATTAGTGTTATCAAATAGGGCAGGTCATCTAATAAATATTCTATTCCTGATATTGACATGAATTTAGAGATATTGTGTATGTATGTTTTGCATTCATGCATATATATATATATATATATATATTCAATTAATATATATATATATTTATTAATTTAGCAAAATTAATTCTTTTTTTATTGTATTTGTCCATACCTTCCTCTGTACCAATTATATCAAAGATAGAAGTAAAACTTAGCTTTCCACCATCAGTACAGAATCCAGCAATATTTCCTGCCATATCTTATTGCTTCTCCAGTTTTTACATTAAAAGCACTTTTGAGTGTTTCCGTCATCAATAATCAGAAATCAATTTTTTTTTGTTAAATTACACATTAAAATTAAAACATTAAAGATTGTTGCATATGTTGTAATATGTAGTCAAAAATTAAAATAAAAATATTGCTTGTAGCCAGCCACACGTACAGTACTGCACTAATTCTATATGAATTTTACTTAGTAATTTATGCTAATATACTGCTGTCTATGGCAGTTTTGATAAGAAAATCATTATCAAATTCTGTCTGCATATTATCCTAATATCCTTATAGATCAAACTATTTGTATAATAAAAAATAAACTTAAAGATAATAATGAGAAACCAGAATTTATCGATAATATAACCATGATTAGGAATATATGGCAACAAAATTATTTTGAATTTAATAATGTACTTTACATACAAGAGAATACTTTACAGATGGGATTTCCTTTATCAGCCATTATGTCTGAAATTTATTTACAAGAATTTGAAAATAAAATAGTTTATGGTATTACCAACACGCACGAAGTTCAATTATGAGTTCGTTACATTGATGATATTTTGGTAATCTATGAGCCTGTTATAAATAACAAACGCATTATAATTTTGAAAAATCTTAATTCATATCATAATAATTTAAAATTTACATTTCAAACAGATAAATTCAGGAAAATTAAGTTTTTTTATATGTTAATATAGAAATTAATAAAATTATATTGTCTGTACATAAAAAACCAACAGGAAGTAAAATAACTATTAACAGAAGATTGAATCATCCTTGGGCACACAAAATTAATATATTTATAAACATGCTGAATAGAGCGATTCATTACGCACAGAATAATAAAGAAAAATAGATATTATAAAAAATATTGCAGTAAAAAATGAATATAGCATCTGATTAATTGATAATATTTATAAAAAACAAAAATTAAAATCTAGTAATACAACAACATTGAAACCCGTAAACAATAAATGTGACTGTATTTATATAAAATATTCCTATACTAATAATATTTTTGAAAATCTGTTTAATGTTTATAATGATGAAAAATATAATCCGTAAAACCATATAATAAAACATTTGAAATTTCATAACAATAGTAATGATCCTAATGATTTGTGTGGGGCTATGAAATAACATGCAATGATTATAATAAAATTTATATTGGGAAAAATAATAGGTCTTTTGGGGCAACATTTCCAGAACACTTTAAATTTTATAAAAACAATAAGTTAGGTTTCTCTAATCTTGCTGACCATGTAATAGCTGATAAACATTCAATCACAGATACAAATTTAAAAATAATTGAAATTATAAAAGAATATGATAATAACAGTAACAAATTAGATATTTTAGAGAAGTATATATACAAATATACACAAAAGTTCAACTTGATTAATATGCAGACAGAATTTGATAATGATTTTCTCATTAAAACTGCCGTAAATAGCAGTACGTTATAAATTATTAAGTAAAATTTGTACAGTACCGTATGTGTGGCTGGCCACAGGCAATATTTTTTTTTTTTTTAATTTTTGACTACATATTAAAATATGTGTGACAGTTTTTAATGTGTCATTTTTAAAAAAAATTCTGATTAACTGACAATGAGGGAAACCCTCGAAAGCGCTTTAATGTAAAAATTGGAGAAGCAGTAAGACAAGGTAAGAAATATTGTTGGATCCTGTACTGCTGGTGGAAAGCTAAATTTTACTTTTGTCCTTATATAAATATATATATATATCAAATTCATTTTTTTGTTCTGTGCATAATGTATAATAATGGACATAGCTCCAAGAAAGCGTTCGAAAATTGTTTCTTTTCAGACAATGACATATAGCTTCTGAATGTGGTGTTGGACTAGGGACAGTGAATACTATTTTAAAACGATTTAAAGAAACTGGTTCATTTCACTTCAAAGGAAAGGCAAACGTTGCTGTAAAAGAAAAACTACTGCTACATAGGATCAGTTATTAGTGAGAAAAAGTAAACTTGATCCAAAATTATCTGCTGTGGACTTAAATCGAGAACTAGCAGTCAATGGAACAGATTAACATGTGACAACTGTTAAATCCTGACTTCTTGCAGCTGAATGGAAAGTTCGTCTTTAGCCAGCTAAAAAGCAGCTTTTTAACACCAGCAATGTGTAAAAAAAGGCCCTTGCAGGCCAGAGCACTTGCAAACTGGCTCAAAGAACTCTGGAAAGATGTTCTGTTTTCTAATGAGTCACTTTTTTTTTATTCGTGGGCAAAGGGGTCAATTAAGCAAAAGGATCTATTCAAGGTTTTATGTTGTTTTCCTTCATTATTCCGTTTAAATCCTGGAGCATTTCTATTTTGTTACTTCCAGAATAGTGAACCCTACTATTCTTGATCTAATGTATAATTTTTACCAGATATTTTATATCTGAATAAAGTGTTTATTTAGTTAAGAATACAAAACATAATTAATAAAATTTGTTTTTCATTTTAGTAAGTTAGTGTAATGAAATGAACATTCTTTTATATATATTTTCAAGAAAGAAATGTGAAATCTCCATTGTTTACATACATCAAAATTTATTTGTTTTATATACTCTGTCCTTTTCTTCTGCTAACATTTTGTTCTGTACACATTCCTGAGTTTCAGAACTAATTAAACCTAGATGTATCACCTTGTTCATGTCTGTATAAGATTCAGCCTCAAAATTTTCCCCTCCTTTTTGTCTAATGACCTCATCATTTTAAACAATATCGCATTTTAAAGTCTCTATTCGAGTCTTATCTGCGTTTTCTACTGTCCACATTTTACTGTATAAAATATGGCACTCCAAGCAGGTATTTTAAGAATTTATTTTTATATCTTTTGGAAATGACTTAACGGTATTTTTATTTTATTTTTTCAGACATATGAATTTTCATTTGAAACATTCAGTCGATGGTGTCTACATCTTAACATCTTAGAAGGTATTTATTATAATTATTTCTATTAATTAATTATATTTTTTATGTTATATTACAACTGTTGAACTCCATTATGGTTGAGCGGTAGCAATACTGCCTTTCATCCAGAAGATTCTGAGTTCAGTTCCTGATTAGGCTTGGTATTTTTACACTCTGTAAAATTAACTCCTTATCCGAGATAAAGTTTAATGTTTTGATGCATTCTAAATGTATTCTTTTTAAAATTTCAAGTCGGAGGAACATGGACTAAAAGTATTCAACATGTATTTTTTCAGATACGTCAATAATGAACTGAAGATATTGATTTAAAAGAAATTTAATTTTATTCATAGTTTTATTGAATCAAATATGCGTGTCATTACAGGTTCTGTGTGTGCAGAATGTATACCTTTACGGCTCTTCATTAGGAAAGTTTTAAATAAAGAATAGAAAATCTGAATACGTAATAAATCTTTTGCATCATCTCTTTCTGAAATCCCAATCTGCATCCACCCATGGTTCGTAAATACGATAATCATGCCGATCATCCATATTAGTTAATAAATTTTAACTTAATTTTGGTTCCTCCTGAGACAAATTTATTTTAGTTGTAATAAGGTTCATTTAATCCCAATTAATTTGAATCTATTAAAGTGTATTAATACAATAAGAGATTTGTACATATCAGTAGTTTATCAAGTAGTATTTAATGTTTTTAGTAACGTTCACTAATGAGATATTTATGAGGAGCATTTACAGAATATATGAAGTCAAAAAAAGTTTGACTCGTGTTGTACTTTGCTCCATATTTTTTGCTACAAAAATCTTGGTAGCAGGCAGTTTAGTAGGTTGAATATGCTGGCTATGTGTTTAGGATTCAAGAAAACCATAAGGAATATCCCAAGAGACTTTTAAAATTAGGTCTCTGACCACTAGAATTTTGTCGTGGCGATTATTTTTTTTGATATGAATAATCAGGTCACCTGTGTGTCTGATGAATATCTTTACAGGAGCTTTGTGCATAGTACTGAGAGATCAATGCGATGCGCAAGAGAGACTTATGATTTTTAGTATTGGAGACTTTTTAATATTTCTAGAGAACTGTGAATACACAGTTGTATGTAAAAATTTCACTTGAAATCATACAGTAATTATTATGTAAATAGTTTAATGCAGGTAACATGGTGGATTGTCTTGAAGTCTGTGCGACAATATTCAGTCGGACACCAAAAGAAAAAAAAAATTTCTGTGGGAAATATAATATTTTGCGATAGAATCTTTGATCACAGAAAAAACATTTGAAAACCGGACAAAAATGTACTTTTTACCTTTTACTAAGTGAAAGTATACGATGCGTTTGTTTTTCTTGAAAATACCTTTAGTGGAAAGTTTTTGAACATTTTCTCATTCCATACTCGTATGAAAAATAACTTAAGAAGAATATTTTCATTTCGACCACGTTCGAGAAATACTGCACTGCTAAATAACTAACGTTAACTCTATTTCAGGTTAGGGGGTTTGTCCAGCATGACTGACTGATCGGTTACCTTGTTCCCAGGTTTGATACCGTTCAGTTTATTTTTTACGGGGTCCATTTTAGATTAAGTCTGCAATTTTTACAATTCTTTTTTATTTATTTACGTTTATTTTTATTCTCAATGTATTCTTTAAAAGCTCATCATAAATACCTCTTCACCTTCAAAATTGTAAAGCAGTCTTTGATATATTTTATCCATTGCAACATAATTTTCATAATTTGAAAATTATGGAATTTTTTTGTCATCATTGTTGCTTAATACTGAATTGTTTATAGCTTGGTCGATGTCATTTTGATATTCAAATATTTTTGCACAAAATTTAAGAGAATTTAATGGAAATTTCCATAACAGTTATTGTAAAATACATTTTAATATTTCAATAAATATAATTGTTCTTTTGGCTTTATATTTTTATGAATGAACAGATTTACTTAAACATGAAGTATTATACCGATCTAACATGCAGATATATATATATATATATATTTGCACTTTTACAGCATTACTTCACGTTCAATGGAGCAGTTTCTCTATGTAATTAATATGCATTTTCTCATTTTCTAGTTGCACCTATACTTTCATACAGACAATGGATTTAGACCTTATGATGTGTTATGAGCGTCATAATCATAAATGTGGGTGACCTAAAACTGTTCAGAAGTGGCTTCAAAAAACTACATAGCTCTTCAGAAGAATAATGAGAATTCCATGCCAGGATTATTAAGAAAAAAGAGGAGTAAGTTAGTTACCCAATCTTCATCGAGCAGAATATACAGTAGCATATATGAGTATGCCGATCCTGCTAAAATGCATACGATATTCAACTTTACGAGTGAAATCATCATTTGTAACGATAGGGACAGGCTATGTACTCTTAGAGAAAACAACTCAAATTAAATTAATCTAAGAAACGTAACATAATGTACAAAAATGTTTAAAACGTTACATTTCCGTGTCTTTTTTTTAAATGTTATTCTTTGTTAAATTAAGGGTTAGCAAAATGATTTTTCATGTTTCATTTCAAATCTGACAGATTTCAAAAGACAAGATTAAAAGAACCATACTGGGTTTAGTGTGTTTTAAAAAAGTAAATTTTATTTTTCTAAGGTTCAAATCTTAGTAAAGGCAGTTACTTTTATGCGGCTTTGAATATTAGATCATAGGTACCGGTGTTCTTTGGCGGTTGGGTTTCAATTAACCATACATCTCAGGAACGGTCAACCTGAGACTGTACAAGACTATACCTCATTTACATTCATTCATATCATTTTCATTCATCCTCTGAAGTAATACCTTCTGGAAGGAACCACCCGAAGGTGATTTAAAAAAAAGTAAGTTAATGACCTTAAATGTTATTAAATCTCTTACCTGAAGCGACCGGATTTAATGGCATATTGTCCTGCATATCGACTACAACGATTCCTTCTTTACCTCCACCGCCTCCTCCTGTTCCTCCACCCGCTCCTTGTTGTATGCTGTTGTGTCTTTTAGGATCTTGTAAGTTGTGTTGCGGATGCGAATGATAAATGCTGCCGGAATGAGCAGCGTTATGATCGGAGCAATTATTTTGCATATCTTGATTTCCATTTGGATCGACTTTGTTCATTTGTAAACTTAACATCATTTCTGACTGTAAACCCAACATCACCTGAAATATTAATATGTATTTATTTCGTTATCTTATATCGGCCGTACGGCAGAACAGAGGGTTTAAATAAACTAGTAGTAAAATTTAACCTCTTTTTCATATTTACATAGCTAGAGAAAGGCTGAACTACGGAGTTCATGTTGCATTTTACATCGAGTATGCGACTATTCATGAGATGCACTCGCATAAATGAATATAAATTCGTGTAATGTACTGCAACAACTTGTTGACAATCGTTTCACTCTGTTCACAAATCTTTATACTCGGTTCATTGATACTATGAAGATTTAAAAACCTTAATAAAAATAAATCTTATGCCGGAATATCCAGCGATTTAACAGTTTAAAACCTATCCCCTTCGTGAGACCCGATACATCCAAGAACATCTTTATCTTAAAACAGTAATCTGTATTTTTATACCTAGGCCTATAGTTTGTGTCAGACTGAAATCATTTGGTGTACGATCGGAAACAAATTTTTTATAAAATATTCATTTTTATCAAACTTTTGAGCGAAAACAATTCCCCTAAAATTGTATGTTTTCAGTTCCTTGACCGCCTGAATCTTCTACCAAACTTTAAATCTAGGGTAATCTTTTGCCAAAAGTGTGTTCTGCAGAACGCTCTGGATTCTGTAGGAAGAAGCCTCTAACCGCTTTAACAGTTTCTGGTATTTGAATCTTTATAACGGGCTTGGATGCACCTTATTCAATATTAAATCTGTAAAGCGTGAGCCGGTGGTACTGGGTCGTGATGCCAAAGTTGAATATATTAACAAAATTCTCATCGTACGGTTTTACAATAATTTATAAGATGAGGACTTTCGGCGTGTCAGGATAACGTTTTTGTAGAACGCCAACTAAAGGTTGCAACGGTGATGTATTTATAGGTAATCGATAACGTACAAGTAAATCCTTCTGCTTTACTCTCTCATCGCCGATGAATACCAGTAAAGACGGTTAGGCACGGATCTACCTGCATTTGATGGTCGTGAGTCGTCCTCACACGTTTACTTCTTTCGACCTTAACTAAACAAATACGCTATATTTCTTTTTGTATATTAAAACAAAGCTGTCTTAGAGGATAAGATAACTTATTCTGTAAGGCAGCCTTTCAGCGGAGATTTTGACAGAATAGTTAGATATTTTTTTTTCATTTCAAAGAAATCGTATCGGTTTAAGAAAAGTTATCTTGTTTCTGTTTAATTTTACGAATCGGTTTTTTCATCGACTATCGTTGATATTTAAGCGTTGTCCCTTGCTCGGCTAGCGATTCCGTAAATTGTTGAAGGGTTGTGTATAGAACTACATAAAACTAAACGTCCCATATTACATATATAGAGTAATCATTTTAGTCCCTTTACATAAGATACCAGTTGGTTCCAAAAACGTGATGACCGTTCCCAGTAATAATTCCGTGCCGAGTTTTTTTTTTTTGTAAAATAGGAGGAAGTGGCTCTCAGTTTCTTTACTGCGGTTTACTGTTGCAAATATGAAATACAGCCTCATAAGGTACACTTTCATTTTTAATCGGTTACGGGTGCCGATAAACATCATTACTTTCTAAAAAAGAAACTAAATTTGTGCCTGTTGCCCTTTCGCTTTAGACGAAAGGGCTGTTGCCCTTTAGACGCTTCCCGTACTACCTCATGTAATAAAAATGGAGCGATAAGTATACGGCAAGAAATAAATAATTACTCTTATCGCATTATTTAAGTTATGCACTTCCTCAGTTCAGTATGAAAATCTAACGCGGGAGAGACATTTAATTAGATAATTTTATTCTCGTTTTAACCCTTTCTATATTTTTTTGATTGAACGTCCGGGGAACAGAGGTCACCTTAGATAACGTATTATATTATTAAAACTAATTTATTTATTTGTGAAATTTTTACTTACCTGAATCGAATGTACATTTCCTCTTCCTTCAGGCTGATTTCCAGGTTTGTTACCCATGATCGGACATGTTTGAAATTCTGTGAATAAACCGTCATCAAACGGACCGTTTTCCATGTTTAATGTTTACCTGTAACATCCGAACTGTTTAATTTATGTTTTTCTACATGTTATAGAGTTATTTAAAAATTTCGTGTACTTTAGTTTAATAAAATACGAATGAGATTACAAATTAAAAATTAGTTTGATCTGGGAATTGAACCCAGGACGTGTCATCTGTTGTTAATAAAAAAAATAAAAATGTGTTTTACATCCGATGGATTGCGCATATGTGCGTTTAATATGTATGTATCCGATGTTTTACCGTTTAGGTATATAACATCGGCATTATTTTATCCTACATATCAAAGTATGAAATTATTTAGTTTTGGAACGGTCTAAAGCGGCACAAAATGCTAACGGAAGAATCCAGCCGCATTTAATGAGCCATTCATTTATATAGATTAGTGAAGTTAATGCTAGGTACAATTTCACTACGTACTTTTCAATATGGCGCTTGATACCACTTAAAATTATTTTAAACGTGATAATTTCGGTATATAAATATACGCTTTATAGTACATTTTATATTTAAATCGATTTGCTTCTTTCTTTCTTTCTTCAGTATTGAATATCGCATGAAAATTATGAAAGATTGAATCGACCGAAGAAAAGGACCTTTTTCGGTAAGTTTTAATCAACTTCGACTTTAAGTCGCTATGAAATGTGAAAAAAAAACTGGGTTTCTTTGCTTGTACTACTTAATTCTTTTCATCGTCTTTGAACTATTAGAGCGCACACGATGATTTTATTTAATTGTTCAGTTTTTTTTTAACAGCTATTCGAGGGAGGAATTGTTTCTTTCGATTAATGTTTGTCTATCATGTCGTTACCGTATTACAAAAAAACAATCGATGAGCTTAAGAAATTATACATTGATATCTTTCTTAAAAAGGTTTTTATTAGATATTTATAACAAAAAAAAAAAAACAACATTGGCCCGTTTTCACTATTTAAAAGAAAATTATTTACCAATTCTTTATTTTTTAATAAAAGTATCTTTTTTAATAACGTGTAAATTTACATCCGGCCCGTTTTTTATTTTATTTTATTTTAAATGTTTTCTCTTGTATTATTCGGAATGTATTTATATACCTTTTTTCCTCCAGGTTAATTACATTATGTCAACCAATTTGGCGAATAAAATTCAAAAATGTTTTTTTATTATCGTATAAAATATATCGAAGTTTACAGTCGTTAAGAATTTCTTAAGCGTTTTCTAAATACTCGCAGAGTTTTAATTTAAACAGTAATAGATTATCACGAAGTTCGTGATAATCTATTACTGTTCGTTAGAACTTTGGACTGCGGTAAGAGTCAGAACTAGACCGCACGGTGAAGTACGTTTATGGTTCATGACCTAACATAAAAGTGAAATGAAAATGGGAAAAAAAATTAAAGAATAAGGATGAAAACATTATGTTTCAGTTAAATTAGATTTCTGATAAAGAATACTGGTATTTACGTATTAACGCCACCGCAGCAGAAGTTGCGTTAATCCGCAAATAAAGAGCAATCTACCCTTACGTAAAAATAATTGTGGTCGAGTAATATGTTTCACATATTTAAAGATATAAACATGAAAATATAATCTAACCAAACTTAACCTACGCTCGCTAACCTTGACTAATCAACAGTAATGTTTTGATTATTTAATAAATAATTAATTAGGTTAGGTTCAGCCCTTGATGATTGTGGTTGTTTTTCTTGTTCCGAGTATTCGGGGTTATTATTGCAGTTTCGTTAATAGTTCTGTTTCTTTTTCGTTTTTAGTAGTTTTACATGTTACCCCGAAATTAAAATCGTGCAGATAGTAGCACAATTTATTCTGACAGTTGGAAAGGTTACTAAACAAATAGAATAGAAATAGAAGGATTCCTACATTCTAAAGTTAATCATAAATGCAATTTTATTGATCCTGATACAGGAGTTTCAGCCTATTTTTCACCGAAATCAGATTGACTACTTTCTTTTAAATAAAGCTGTAGCTGCGGTGGCGTTAATACGTAAGTACCAGAATACTTTTTAAAAAAATAACTCGAATTTTGTATTTTTTTTTTCCATTTTATAAACCGCTGGACTCGTATATGTAATTTTTTTTAAAGATGACTAGGAATCGCGCCGCTAGGTAGCACTACTTGATAGTACTAGGTAGCGTACAAAAACTTGATAATGTACTTTTGAAATAATAAAATTTAAAAGAAAATATACTACAGCTCGTTTTAATAGTATATGTTTTTATGTAAATGAAGGTACTGAAGATGAAACAATTTTTTTAATTCCCATCACTTCATTAAAAAAAGTATTAGTTTACAAGAGATTTAGCTGCTAATAAAAACAAAAAAACACAAACGGTAGGAAAGTGTTGCGATTACGGCAACAAAGATTTGTTGCATAAAACAGAAATAAATTCGATCGGTAAAATTTTTATTCTTCAATTAGAATTATTTAAACTAATCGATGGTGAATTAAGAAAAAATTCATTTAATAATAATATAAAAAGTGTGTACACGGATTCGATAAAAATCGAGGGTTACACTTACAAAGTAATAAGTGCAATATTACATTTACGGATCTTCGATTCGTGAAGGTCATTATACTAGTTTTCTCAAAAAAGGAAAAATAGTGAAAAAGGTACGAAATGACTATCGACAAAAAAAATTGGCCGTAAAATTAAAAAAAAAAAAAAAATGTTTTAGAAAGGCGATAAATTTGAATAATAAATCCATAAAATGACAATCAGTTACTCATAAAAAAAATAATAAATGAACAATCTAATAAAACGCAGTGATATCCAAAAAATAATACAATGAAATTGTAAACCGTACCGTAAGTGTCGCAGATATCATTTCTTCCGCTCAAAAAACAGAAATTTCTGTAATATAAATAAAACCGTTTTTAACAAAATGATACCGATATAAAAAAAGGTAAGACACTACATTTCTATTATCAAAATGTGTTATTAATTTAAAATTTTGTTTTAAAAAATACGTGTTAAGTACATATATATATATATACAATAATAGATAAATGTTTAAGCGTTCCGTACAATAAGAAAAAAATAGAAAAATTTGTTACAAAACTCTTACCGGCCAGATTTCATTTATACGTAATACAACATATCCCGTTTACAGAAATAATACAATTCTTATGATTATTCGTTGATTAATAAATGAAATCGGGTCGGTAAGAGTTTTGTAACAAATTTTTATTATTTTTTTTCTTACTATATGGAACGCTCAAACATTGTGTATTATCTATTATTGAATACCTATTGTCTATTACATATATTTTTTTTAAACAAAATTCTAACTTTATAACAAATTTTGCTAATAGAAATGGTAGTGTCTTACCTTTTTTGATACTAGGATCGTTTTGTTAAAAACAATTTTATTTATATTACAGCAAATTTTGTTTTTTGAGCGGAAGAAATGTTATTTATCTACGAGACTCTTACCGTACGGTTTACAATTTCATTGTAATTTTTTGGAATAAATTTAATTACAGTAATAAAATTAAAGAACGAATGTGTGAATGTAAATTTTTAATCTAAACCTTCAGAATTTACTTAAACATTTTTAATAATTCAAATACCGTGAAGCGATAAATAACAACAGATAACTTATGACGTAGTCGACAAATGATCTTTGAGTTTATTATTGAATTCGGCACAGTCGTTCTTCCTATGTTGCAAAATTTTCTATATTTTGACAAACTATTGAACTAAGAAATCTGAAATTTTGTATCCGTATTTAAAATTATGTCGATATGTCCACCTTTATATTAAAAATAAAAATTTACGTTCTGTTTGTAGATAAAAAGCATACAGTAAACTTTATTAGTACATTTCATGTAGCAGTTAACCGTTTTAAAGTAAGAACAAATTTTTCAAATCCATTGCCGTCCTTCTTGTAAGTTTTAGTCGATTTGTATACTATGTTTCTATCGGTTTTAAAAATAATGAATTTTAAGGTTTTGTTTATTATAAAAATTATTTTTTTAAAGTGGAGAAATTATTTACTGATGGGTATATTAATTGTACCGAAAATTATCGGTCTAGTAGCAAAATAAGGTAATTACAAATATTTAACATATGTATGAGCCCGCTTTGGATGCGATAACTATTATAATGCACGAAAATAATTGTAGTTTAGCCTATCTGCTAACGGTTGTGGTAAAAATTAAAAAAATTATTTAAATCGATCGATAAAATATCGATTGCATTTCGATTCGACTTAATCTGAAAACAAAAATCGTTCCGTAAAGTAATTTTCAATGATTTTTACAGTCAAATAAGTCGGACAGATAAACGTCGGTAAAATCTGTCATCAATATACGTTGGGCGTCAGATTTTTTCGGGTTTTTACCAGTAAAACTGTCTCGTGTCGAGGGATTAGTGATGAATAAGTCATTTAGATTTGATTAGAAAAAACCTGGGAAAGGGTCGTATAACTTTCTCGGTTTGCTCTTAACAGATTTTTACTTAAAATACGCCGCAAGGTTTTTGAAATATTAATGACTTAATTACAGTACTGTTACGAAAAACATCAAAATGTACGGTAACAAAATTTTAACCCGATGCGACTTCCCTTGGTTAAGTGACATTTTCACCTTAAAAATTATTCAGTATTAAAAGTTTATTTTAAAAAAATTCTTAGTAAAACCTTTTGAGTATCGGTTGACATCCCTAATAGAATGATGTTTTTTATCGTCAAGATTTTATCGTATTTAAATATAATTTAGGTCCCGTTTGATAACCTCCCCTCGCTTGACAGCTACCTCTTATAAAATTTTACTAACAGCTACAACTTGAAAAAGATAATTAGAAAGATTATTAGAAATTATAAGTTGGGTCCGACGGATCGCTTTTCAAAACGTTGCTGTGTCGTTATGTTAACGCTAAATACGTTGTATTTTAAATCCTGTAAATAATTTTTTTTTTAATTTTATAGGGATCCCAACCAGACCCCTTAATTTTGGGCTGGTAAAAGTTTATTGGATGTAATAAGTGCCCGATTTAAATTTTATTTAACAGACTAAAATTTAAAAATAATATCGACACCGTAAGCCCCCTTGTCCGGCGGGATCGAAAATCAAGTCAAGGCGGAATGTACCGAAATTCAGTGTTTTTGTCCAGTAGGTATTCTAAATACGAGTGAGGTAAAATATGTTTAGAAATATCGTTGAACCCACCGGGTCGGTCTAGTGGTGAACGCGTCCTCCCAAATCAGCTGATTTGGAAGTCGAGAGTTCCAGCGTTCAAGTCCTTAGTAAAGTCAGTTATTTTTACACGGATTTTAATACTAGATCGTGGATACCGGTGGTCTTTGGCGGTTGGGTTTCAATTAACTAAACGTCTCAGGAACGGTCGGAATGAGACTTTACAAGACTACACTTCATTTACACTCATAACTTTTAAGTATTAACGGTAATTACCGGAGGCTAAACAGGGGAAAAAAAAGAAATATCGTCGAATATCCCCCGATCCCTTAATTTGATCGCCTTAAATCTTTGGAATTTTATTTAAATAACGTAATAGGTATTTTCATTATACTAAACCTCAATTTTTTTACGACTGCTATTACAAAAAGTAAAAAGTATTCGCTTTATATGGAAGTGAAACTTGGACAATCGGAGTATCTGAGAAGAAAAGATTAGAAGCTTTTGAAATGCGGTGCTATAGGAGAATGTTAAAAATCAGATGGGTGGATAAAGTGACAAATGAAGAGGTATTGCGGCAAATAGATGAAGAAAGAAGCATTTGGAAAAATATAGTTAAAAGAAGAGACAGACTTATAGGCCACATACTAAGGCATCCTGGAATAGTCGCTTTAATATTGGAAGGACAGGTAGAAGGGAAAAATTGTGTAGGCAGGCCACGTTTGGAGTATGTAAAACAAATTGTTGGGGATGTAGGATGTAGAGGGTATACTGAAATGAAACGACTAGCACTAGATAGGGAATCTTGGAGAGCTGCATCAAACCGGTCAAATGACTGGTCAAAAGACAAAAAAAAAAAAAAAAAAAAAAAAAAAAAAAAGTATTCTACCACCTTTTTTAATTTTGTACAAAATTTAATACCGCGGGTGTCCCGTGTATCAATTTTCGAAGATTTTCTACGAGTCAGCCCGTTGTAATTTATCAAAACGTAGACCGACATACGTACGTACATCTTCCAAAACTTTCTATAATCTTTTTTGTCTTTTTGGGTTAAGGGATCGTGAAAAATATGAAAAACCCCAGACACTCTAAATTTTGATCGATCACGCTACTACACTTTACCTTTATTGCTGTGCTGCTGCAGTACCGATACAGCTGTAGACGGAAAAGTAAAAATTCACAATCAAGATATCGAAAGCGCAAATGCATGTGAGAAATAGCGTTTACGTTAAGTTTTCTTAAAGTTATTTATTTTTTTAAATAAAAAATAAAAAACATTAAATAATAATCGTGTAAAATACAAAATTATAAAATATACATTAAATATTATAATCGTGTAAAATATTTAGATTATAATTAAACCTAAGAGGAGCCAAAATTTACTTCCTACCAAAATATATTCGTAAATTTTTTTATTATCGACTTCAAAAAAAGTACGTTTTTTTACAGATTGAAGTTTACAGTAAATCAAAGTAATTATAATTAAATGTACTCCAAAAAAAATCGCGATTTATCAAGAAAGTCAGAGCGATGTTTCTCAAATGAAATTTAGAAAATTTATAAAATTATAAATTCATCCTCTGTAGTGTAACCATCTGCGCGGTAGTAAAAACGTTTGAAGATACTGGGATACCGGTCGATTAGAAATCAGACTACGATTTTCAAGCAAGAATCAAACGTCGAGCTCGAAATAAACAGTTTAGCGGAGGACCCAAAAATTTCAACTCGAGAATGCCGTATTCGGTTGACCGTCAATCGGTCATCATCGAACGTAGTTTCGAACGTATTCTTACAAGAATCAATCTGTTAAAACGTTAACCGAAGCGATTATAAGTTGTGCCTACTAAACAGCCGAGGGGTATTCTACTCATAAGGTTCTGATCGTTCCGTTTTATAAAATTTACACTGACGAAGCCGGTTTCTACTATAATGCTTAATACTTACTCCAGAAACAGAATTCGCGTTTCCGGGGCGGTTTGTTTAAAAATTATGTTCGAACATTATTTGCCATTCAGAGAAAAATTACGTATAGTGTTGCACCATTTCAGATAAAAGAATTATCTGCGGTTTCTTTTTTGGTTTTTTTTTACAAAACAATACTACATTATCTACGAACTGGAAATCGATATCGATAGACAGTTTTGAACGTTATTCGTTCAGGATTTTGCGGGTGAAATAGGGTAGATCTTGTTCCAACAGAATGGACTTCCGGTCTCAGCTAACAGAGCCGATGGAACTCCTATCGAATTTCGAAAAATTAACATTTTTGTTGACCTTCGAGATCAGCAGATTTTTTAAAAATAGTTTTTGACTTTTTTCTTTGGGGCTAAGTTAAATAAAAAACATTAATAACCAAACTTGTAACAGAATATTTGTACTTAGGTTTAATTTTAAATTAATACATGTTGTTCCTTTAAAGATTATTATTTAATTTTAACGAGGAATGAATAAAATGTTAATGAAAAATGAATCTTTAATTTAGTTTATAACGTATAGTTTTTTTTTTAATAATAAAATCTGATGTGGACACCACATGACTTCCTTGTACACCTATTAAATTACATATATACATTTTTTTAAAAATGAAAAGTACATAAAATTTTATTTCACTAATAACTTCTGATATTTTTTTGTTGTTGAATTATTATTTATCTTAAAATATTTTTTACGATCAGTGGTTAATAATTATAATTAGATCAATATATTTAAATTAAAAAAAAAGGAAAAAAGAAAAGGCAGTTAGTCGGATTCGAACCGTTGTGTCTTCTCCTTATAAAATCCAAATATTTCATTAATTAAATTTTTATTCGGCCATAACTGTGGTACGAATAAAAATCAGTACCGCTTATGATATATCGTTAAAAAGCTCTCGATGAGGGCTTATTACTGCAGTTGGATTTTGGGCTTTTTTGAACACCTTTGGTCCAGTCGATTGCAATCAAAAGGGGAGGTGCACAACTAAATGTTACAGCAGTCCTAAATCCAAAATTTCAAAGTCCTATGGTTAATCGTTTTTTAATTATGCGAGGTACATACGTTCGTATAGACGTCACGCCGACGGTTAAAAATGGATATTTCCGTTGAAATCTGAAAACCGAAATTTTTCGCGATTACTAAAAAACAGCAAGAAATTTTAGATTATTTCAAATTTTCTCTCCCTGTTAATTATTACTCTGTTATGGGATAGTTTTTTTTTTTAAATGATAAATGAATTAAAGTCGGAAGTTACACGTTAAGGTTTAACGAGTTAAACCCGTTAAGTTACGGATAAAAAGCGTATGTTATTTAAATCTTATAAGAGATCGTTTAAATTGCATAGGATATTCGTTAATTACGTAACCGTTTGGTGGGTAGAGTGTTAATAAAATTTCACTTCATCATATGTAAAGAAAAGATCTAAAATATTCTTACCTGTTAGAAATATGTAGATTATTTTGTTTTTATCGGTAAAAATCGAAGATAAAACCACTTATTATAAATTTTATGGTAAATTTATGAATCTAAGAAGAAGAAGAAAAAAAAATCGTAGGTAAACAAAAGAAATTTCTTTCGGTTACATTTTTATCTATAAAAGCATATTTAATTTCTATTAAAAATGTATAATTACGTATAAATTCTAAAAAAAAAATTATCTTTTGCCGTATTAAAATTTGATTATTAAAAAAAAATAATAATAAAAGCCATACAAACAGACATGAAACCTCAAGAATATTGAGGTGCAAGAATTTCACCATTTTATAGTTGAGAATCCGAAGCGCAATATTACTGCGGGTCAGAAATATTGTTTGTTTTAATATATAAAAACAAGAACATATCGATTTATTAAAATTTTTGTTAATTATTCATTTATTAAAGAGAAAATATTGATTTATAAATTGTTTTTAAATATTTAACAATTAAAAAATATATATATATATTTACGTCGTGGTAAACAATAAACAGTCGGGACATTTTGAGTAATTATATTTTGCCAAAGTAATAAACTAAATGTTACGTTAAGAACTGCGGTAAGAGATTCTTTTAAAATGTAAAGAATTCCGCGAGAAACATAAAACTATATTATTTTCTTCATGCAGTTAATGAACAAGTTAAATTTATTTAGATTTTTCTTTTTATGAAAAATTAGTATAATTCAACATTTCCTCGTAAAATTATGTATAAGTATATAAAATTATGTAAATAAATATTTATTTATATATATATATAATAATTGATAGAAGATTAAAGACAGGACACACTACAAGTTTGAAAATCTCTCCGATCAATATTTTAATAAAATTTCAAACAATTTTTGATTTCCTCTGGTTACTTGATAAAGAATTACCGGTAAATGCTATATATATATATATATATATATATATATATATATATATATATATATATATATAAATATATGTGTAAAGTTTAGTTATTAATTTTGTTTTTATATTATAAATATAATTTTTAAAAATAAATATGAATTATGTATGTACATATGTTATTATTACAGTAGTAGATTTTGTATTTAATATATTTTTATGTAATGCACACACGATGATTTCATTTGATGTAATAAAAGTGTAATAAATTTGTAAAAAGTTTTTTTAAAAGTATCGATCTCGAAGAAGTAATATGTAACTTTTAATCCCGAATTTTTTTTGTGAATTTTTAACGAAAAAAAAACATTTGTAACTATTGTCCGATTAGTTAATCAAATTCTATTTAATTATACAGGTAGTTAATAGTAGTAATAAAAGTAGTTAATAGCCGTAAATTATTATTTTTTTTAATTTTAAAATTTAAAAAGAAATGTAAAAGCTGGACGTAAAATAACACTACGGAATACGATCGAAAAAGATAACAAAAAAAAAAAAACGTAAATGACTATGAACGGTAAACAATTATTAGGAAAATAAAATTATTAAATTTTTTTTTAAATTTTCTATACGATCGAACGGGTAAGCTATTTAATACGTCTCGATCTTTTGCTTTACTATTTCTTTCTGACGGCTCAGTATTAGTTTTCAAAAGCGTTTATTTAGGTTTATTAAATGTTATTAGAGAAGTTAATGAAGTTAAAAGTTAGTATAAATAGATGAAAATTAAAATCATTATTATTACGGTTAACAATTATTATTACTTGTAATTATTATCGTTATTAAAACGATAATTAATGACAACAATGAATATATACGGTCGCTGTTAAATTGGTAATAAAAAAGCCAGCGAATTTATCCTCCTCCTGCAATAATAATAATAATAATAATAATCTACGATATAGAGTCATCTCATCTGTTAAATTGTTTATGATTAAATAATAATCAACGAAAACGTTCTCCTTAATCAAATTCTCACCGAGTTCAGTTAAGTCCAATTCTGTTCAATAGACTGAAATTAAGACAATTGTTGAAGCCAGCGCGCGTTTATAGAACCACCGATAACGTAGTCAGTCCGCACCGTACACTGTTACTGGTCACCGCTAAAACCGGCGAGTAATCTTCTATAAACATATTTTCAACGCCGCGATATTATGTGACATGTATCCCTACTACCGCTGTATTTATTTATTATATGTTTGAGGTTTTTTTTTCACGAACAATAGAGCGGAGCGTACGTAACGCGCAACCCTCGTCGTTACATATTCGACCAATAGTATTAAAGGGTGGGGCGAGTTGTAACCAATCGTATACGAACGCGCTGTGTTGTTGTTTTTACATCTCTCCGCCACGGCCGGCAACGTTCAAAAAAATTAGGCGGTGAATAAATTACCGAAGTGCGTAAAACTTTTTTTTTTTTTTTTATTATTGTTTTAATACGTATTTATATTTAATTATTAAAATGTTTAAATAAGTGTTCAAATATAAATATCGTTTCGGGTAAGTGGATTTTTGTTTTTAAATATTTCATAATTACTAGTTAGGTTTTGATTTTTAAAGCGACATTTTATTTTTTTTTCGCACTTAATTTGAAAAATTAAGTGCAAATTTTATTATTTTATTTTATTTCATAACCGAATCGTATTATCAAATAAAATTAAATCGGTTTATTGTTAAACTTTAGATATTTAAATATTAAGCGTATGTATTAACTAAGTATCTAACATTCGATTAAATGAGAAATACTTCTTTACGTACTTAAAAAAAATCGTTGGCTGTTATTTTGTTTTATACCGTAAAGATATTATGAATGAAGGAACTTCTTATTAAATAAATAATTTTGTTGTCCGAAATATTATGAAATGTCAACTTCCATCTGTACAGTGATGTGCAGGACAAACCAAAATTCCTCTGTTTAATCAATTAAAAATAAATTAACATACTTTATAGTATTTACTCGTAATTAAAAAATTAAGTTTTAAACAGGTACGATTACTTTTAGAGATTTTACTGAAATTATTCATTCATCGTAAAAAAAAATTATAAAAATGATTGAAAATGAGGATATTTTAAATTACAAAAATTGGTGGCCATTTTATTATTAAAAAAAACCGTTAACAAATTATCTTTTGTTTTATTTTTGTCTACTTTATCACTGAATTTCACCTTCCCCCCTCTCCTTACACGAGAATTAATCCGTATAATTGATTATTTCTTCGAATTAATTTCCGGTTTCCAAAACATCAATGATTCATCATTATTGAATTGTTACATCGCTCTCAAATTGTTTTAAAATTTTTACGTACAAATTAAAAAATAAAAGGAATCCGGCTACACGGCTGTCTTATTTCTTTTCGTATTGAAATTTGCTTTTTACTAATTTTCTAGATTTATCATATTCAGTTGATTTCTTTTTTATTGAGATGACGGGCATCGACTGCTTTGGTCATTTTACCCTAAGAGATTGAAAATTTATAGCGTATGAAAACTGCCATGCCTGACCGGGATTTGAACCCGGACCTTCGGATTGAAAATAAAACAAACAGCTTTACTTTGTGTACATTTAAATCATACTTTTTCTTAAATTTTGAAATGTCAATTTTACGAAACGTAATATTTTTTAAACATCTACAAACGCCCTGTAAATAACTTTTTGTTTCTCTCAATTTGTGTTTAAACATTTTAGAGCTAAAATTATTCTCGTGTTACCTTTCTATTGTAATTAAATCCTTTTAAAAATTTTATCCGTTTATCTCTACTGAATGTACTTGAGATGACAAAAATATTTCCTATTGTTTGACGATCACGACGAATTCAACACTGTAAATTAACTAGTTTTCTAATAAATATAACGACACAATTATAGGTTTTTTTTTATATAAAAAAATAAATAAATAAAATGGGTGTAGGAAAAAAGCAGTCGACTTACATTCTCTACTCCTAATGTGTACGTTGCATTTTTTAATTAGTGAACAGTAAGCAACTCGGGGAGGGGTTGCTTACACAGTCTGTTAAAAATTACACCACATTTACATGTCACACATACTCATATCATCATCGTCTTATCGGGCCGTGCCCCCACGTGGTCTGTAACACTATATGTATGACATTTCAACGAGGTGTAGTTTTGAACAGACTCAAGCCGACCATTCCTGAGCTGTGTGATTAATTGAATCCCGACCGTCAAAGCGCACCGGTATCCACCATCTAATATTTTTTTTAGCCTCCGGTAACTACCGTTTAGATAATTCTTCAGAGGATGAATGAGGATGATATGTACGAGTGTAAATGAAGTGTAGTCTTGTACTTTCTCAGTTCGACCGTTCCTGAGATGTGTGGTTAATTGAAACCCAACCGCCAAATAACACCGGTATCCACGATCTAGTATTTAAATCCGTGTAAAAATAACCGACTTTACTAGGACTTGAACGCTGGAACTCTCGACTTCCAAATCAACTGATTTGGAAAAGACGCGTTCACCACTAGACCAACGGGTACCATCGAGTATTTTAATCGGTATAAAAGTAACTTGACTTTAGTTGAATTTGAACCTTCGACTTCGAATGATAATTTGTTTTTTAATTTTTCTTCAAAGTTAAACTTTAAAGTCGATGTTGACGATCTAATAAAAATAGTTTTCAATAGCTTTCTTATTACATTCGACTATCTATAATTAATTAGTTAATTTGGCATCGAAATTTAAAGAATTCACATCGAAACAAGACTTGAATTCCCTAGCGGAACGATAGCCTATTAGCAGCCTCCATTCTCAAAATCACGAGCTCGATTCCAGGTCGACCACGGGACTTTTCATACGTTGCATTTCATATTCCCGTACAAAAATGTCCAAATTACGTGGTAAATTAAAAAAAAAAAGGCTTGGAAAGTATTTTTCAATTTACTTTATTAATTTATTTTATTTTTTGTGTTTTTTACTTAAAATATGAATAGAATTATAAAAAATGCTGCTGATGCGGAAAACAGTTGTTTGCAAGAAAAGAAAAAGGGGGAAACCTCGATTTTAGTAAAACAAATATTTAAAGTAAATAGGGAAAAATCCCAAGAGCTTTCTATAATGCGAAAATAATTATTTATTTTATTTAATAATTAACCTATATTTTCCTAATAATTTTAATTTGAAAAAATACGTATGTTACAATGCAGTAATTCGATATTAAGCGACGAGGGCAACAAAAACAACATGTCTCTTTAAATCATCACTGGGCGATTCGACAGAAGAACTTCTGATATAAAATTGAAACATTCCGCGATCAGTTACATAAATTTCCTGACTATAATATAAAGAAGTGATAAATTGTATTTTGAAATTTTTTTTTTACCGAACTTCACAAATACCTAGATATGACTCCCTATAATTAAGCATCTGCTTTTTTGCCCTCAAGATACCGGCAGGAAATTTCAGTGGTATTATATATATAGAGGGCACGGTGACTAATTTCAAATATTTTTTGTTATTTAGTGCTGAGATTTAAGGCGATTTAGGAGTCAACCACGTGAGGGCGTGCACATACAAGGATTTTTTTTAACGAAAACTTTTACAATGGCGTCATTTTGAGAACCCTAGATTAAAAAAATGAATAATCTTAGACGTAATTTTTCTGACAGAAAGGATATTTTTCATCCGTTATACACAAATCTTACCAAATTTCTGCTATTGGTGTATGTGTATTTCCGTCATTAAAATAATTAAAAAAACGTTCACGTAAATATAGGTGTGGATACACTTTGTTTTCAAATTACGAGCAGCGATAAATTTCTGCTCCAGAAATTAAATAATGCTGTACTAAAACTCTACGGACGCAAATTATTGAACAAAATTACTTTGCTTTTAATGCAGTCTTACGTGAAAATGAAAAAATGAGTCCGAAAACTATCTCCAATAGTTTTGGAGCTAGTTTTCGGACTCAAAATTGTGGAGTCGAAAAGCACGCTTTTTTAGGTTTGAATTTACTTTTTTAAATTGTTAATAAAAAAAAAATTAAGATAACATTTTGTAGAGATTTTAATTGTGATAAAATTAATGAGAATCTTTGAACGTGCATTAATGTTTTCGCGTCCTCGTACAAAGAAACCCAAGGGATTCAAATCTCGTGATAAGGCCGGTCACGTTCCTGGTTCTCCTCGGACAATCCATTTATTTCGAAATATTTCATCGACATGTTGAGTTATGCGACGATAAAAATAAGTCAGCGCTTGTTCCGGACTATTTGAAATGAAATAATTGAATCAAATAGTTATCGATATATCGTATCGGCATGCAAATTCTTAAACGAGAAAAAAATCGAATGTAACTTTAAAACGGTTTTCGTTTTGTTAATTATTTAGTTTAGGTACCTCACCCTGAAATCACAAAAACATATCAAATTCATTCAAAATTAATATTTATTCATTTAATGATGTATTTTGGGTGTCGGAAAATAGAAAATTATTAAGAATTTACAAAGCGATACAAATAACACGTAACACAATGAAAATCGAAAAAAAATACTTATATCATAGTAAATCATTATATTTAACAATTTTTTTGTCTTCAGTCATTTGACTGGTTTGATGCAGCTCTCCCAGATTCCATATCTAGTACTGGTTGTTTCATTTCTGTATACACCCTACATCCTACATCCCTAACTTTGTTTTACATATTCCAAACGTTGCCGGCTTGTACAATTTTTCCTTCTACCTGTCTGTCCAATATTAAAGCGACTATTCCAGGATGCCTTAATATGTGGCCTATAAGTCTGTCTCTTCTTTTAACAATATTTTTCCAAATGCTCCTTTCTTCATCGATTTGCCGTAACACCTCTTCATTTGTCACTTTATCTACCCGTCTGATTTTTAACATTTTCCTATAGCACCGCATTTCAAAAGCTTCTAATATTTTCTTCTCAGGTACTTCGATAGTTCAAGTTTCACTTCCATATAAAACTACGCTCCAAACATATACTTTCAAAAATTTTTTCCTAATGTTTAAATTAATTTTTCATGTAAACAAATTATATTTCTGACTGAAGGCTCGTTTCGCCTGTGCTATTCGGCATTTTATATCGCTTCTGCTTCGTCCATATTTAGTAATTCTACTTCCTAAATAACAAAATCCTTCTACCTCCGTAATCTTTTCTCCTCCTATTTTCACATTCAGTGGTCCATCTTCGTTATTTCTACTACATTTCATTACTTTCGTTTTGTTCTTGTTTATTTTCATGCGTTAGTTCTTGCGTAGAACTTCATCCATGCCGTTCATTGTTCCTTCTAAATCTTTTTAACTCTCTACTAGAATTATTGTATCATCAGCAAATCGTAGCATCTTTATCTTTTCACCTTGAACTGTTACTCCGGATCTTAATTTGTTCTTTAACATTATATTTAAAGATATAAACAAGAAAATAAATAATATAATCTAACCAAACTTATCCTACGGTCGCTTCGCTCGCTAACCTTGAATCAACAGTAATGTTTTGATTATTTAAGTAACAAATAATTAATTAGGTTAGGTTCAGCACTTGATGATTGCGGTTGCGTTTTTCTCGTTCCGAGTATTTGTGGTTATTATTGCAGTTTTGTTAATAGTTCTGTTACTTTTTCTTTTTGTTGTTCGTTTTTAGTTGTTTAGTGATTTTTTTAGTAGTTCTATTGCGGTTTTGTTGAATTTTCGTTTTTTTTTATTTGTATCACTATGTAAATTTTTATTAATTTTCTATTTTCCGACACCCAAAATACATCATTAAATGAATAAATGTTAATTTTGAATGAATTTTATATGGTTTTTTTTTGTGATTTTGGGGTGAGGCAACTCAATTTCAACTATATAATTCTACCTTTGTTTTTACTAATATACGAATTGTAAACATTTATGTTATATTAAAATAAAAAATTCCTTTTTTTTTAAAGTTCTCGCACTTAACGTTAAAAGATAGTACTGTAAAGACCAAATTAAAAAGGGTTTACTAAATGAGATAATCTAACGCTAACTTAATAAAAGTCAAAATTTAAGTCTGATAAAAGCGTTATTTTTAACTAATGAGTACTGTTTTTTTAGAGTACTTAAATGACTTTAAATATTATTTCTTTGTTAAAAACCTGATAGGTGTGCAAGAATAAAACGCTGTTCGTTTGTCGGCCTAATTTTTTTAAACTGAGGTTTTAACTCGTTTTTTCAAGTTTCGGGAAAAAATACTTTAGTAGAATTTCGTATACGCGTTCCGATACTTAGCCGTGACGATAAAAAAAAAAAAAACAAAAAATATCTTCAAATCGTCTGTGTAACCGATATAATTTTTCATTTAAAAGATTTTCCACCAAAGTTATGAGGACAAACGGAACCGCTAAAATACTGCCTGTACAAAATAAAAGAAGAATAGAAGAAACCCGTTTTGGTGAATAAAAGGAGAAACCCGGCTCGTTTTGGTGAAACGTAAAACGTTTAAAAAACTTATTTTTTAAGTTTTAGGTTTAAAAATTATTTCGCTATCGAATATAAGTTGTAGAATTACAAATTACTTTGTCTTAAATGTTTTTCGGTTTACGAAATAATAGTAGTGAGCTACAATAAAAAGCAGTAATATATTATTAGACGAAATTTAGAAAGCTTACTTGACGCGCAAGGCGGGAACAAAATTGTTGGATCGGCGACTCGATTTCACGACACACTACCCCCTCCACTCTTACACTATACTGTTGCGGAAAGTTGAAGAGTGCCGTACATTCCAGGAAGAATTGTTGCGCATCTATGTGCTGCGTATGTTTTGTAGATTTTGACGAGTAATCCAAGTATTTAACTGCATCCTTCCGTCGCATTCAAAATTCTTTATTACGTATCGTGAACCGCTGTCAAAGGTGAAACCACTACTTTAAACATAAAAGTAGAAATTTGTATAACTTAATTTTGTTTAACGTAGAATATGTTATTACGAAATATTAAAATAACAATAACAAAAATTCTTTAATTTGATTTTTACATCTTCATGCGAATATTTTCTGTTGTTTTACGAAAAACAAATTTACGGGAACCGAAATAATTTACACAATTTTTAGTATTAATTCGGTCAATATGCCGCATAAATAAAAGGTTAAGACGCGAATTTCCTCTTGTATTCGATTTTAACGAATCGATTATGTCAATTACTAGCTCCCTGTCGCAGCTTCGCCCGCGCTGTATGGTTACTTGCGTTTTCAATATCTTTTTATTTTATGTTTACTAGTCAAATAACTGAAGGTAGGTGTAGCCAGTTAAACCGACCGGGTTGGTCTAGTGGTGAACGCGTCTTCCCAAATCATCTGATTTGGAAGTCGAGAGTACCAGCGATCAAGTCCTAGTAAAGTCAATTATTTTTATACGGATTTGAATACTAGATCGTGGATACCGGTGTTTTTTAGCGGTTGAGTTTCAATTAACCACACATCTCAGGAACGGTTGAATTGAGACTGTACAACACTACACTTCATTCATTTCTTCCTGTAAAGTAATACCTGAACGGTAATTCCCAGGGGCTAAACAGAAAAAATGATAAGAAAAAGTGCAGCCAGTCAAACAAACAGTAACGGTGGCAATAGTTGTGTTGGTTGAACCACAGCGTCGTACGCTTTCGCACCCCTTAAAAAAATCCGTGAATGGTTTTTAAATAGTTATCTGAAGAGTATTTGCAAGCTCAAATCTATTGAAATCTCGTTTAGTTTATTCGGGATCGGGTAAATTTACAATAGTTCAAATTTTTTTTTTACCTTTCTTCACCCCCTTTCAAGGTCGAATTTCATAAAATCTGGAAATCTGTTTATTCACGTGATTTCACTCGCCAAAAATCAGGTTGATTTCTTCATTTGTTACAAAGAAATTAAAAATATAGCAGGGATGCAAAAGAAAATATCATTTTAATCCTTGAAAGTCGAAATTTCAAAAAAATTTAGAATTTTTTTTTTAGATATTCACATGATTACACGCACAAAATCAAGTTGATATCTTCATTTGTTACCGAGAAGTTAAACTTTACTGTCGCTTCATTTTACCTTTTTAAACTTGGGATTTCAAAAAAATCCTTTCTTAGTGTACAGTTACAATGTAAGAAGAAAATGTATACAGATTTTCATAAATTTATCTTCACTAGTTTTTCTTGGCGTTGATTATGAATCGTTCACTATATGTTGTCCTCAATTTCAATAAGACCTCTATTGAAAATATATCTTGGGAGCGGCTCGCTGTAACGGCATGAGAATTTAACGGCTCGCCGATTAGTGGCCCGAATGAGAAGTGCAGCACTGTAACGGATTAGTTTTTATTTACACGTTTTAAAAATAATTTTTGATTTTTAGATAAAATTTTTGAATAACCTTGATTTGTCAGATCGAGAGTGTACCTGAAGCGTGCAAAAGTTAGCCTTCAACCTCCCGTTTGAATTTTGAAAATCGGACGATTGTTTGCAGAGATATTATAAGAACACTCCATTGCGCCTCCCAAAACAGCGCACCAGGAGCACCTCGTTTGTTACAGGTTGGTAACAAATGAAGATCGGTTTAGCCTCCCACAAGGTGCTTGAATACGTCATCACTCTAGCCTCACCGCAGTTCCCACGAGATGGCTATTATTGTTAAATAGAATTCTTTAAATTTGTTTAATATTATTTCTTTTACGTAAATTTTATTTTATTTTTTTCGTAATATTATTCATTCGAATCGTTCAGTTCAAGCCCAGCTCACACAATAAGAGACTCGCAGTTCATTAATTCAATTCATTAAAGTTCGTGCTTTAATCGGCAAATGTCTAAAAATTTGTTTGCTATTGATCGAGTATTTTTTTTTGTTTATCCCGAAAAAACAACCCCTGTTTCTCTTTACATAATAATATAGATAATCGGAATTGTACCCATAAAATTAATAGAACGTTAAATTTTATTTTTTTTGCACCAAAATTAAAATCGTCGTTTAAAATTATCCTATACCCTAGTCATCGAAATTCAGCCCGAAAAAGCTCAATACCACCTAATGCATTATTTGATGGTATATAAACTATAAAAATTAGTACTTCTTTTTCTGCTTCAATTTTAGTTTCTGTTGTGCAGATATCCCCGCATCCTTTACTTACGGCCAGATTCTTCTCCGACTGTAGACTTCCTAGTCGAATGTAATAAGGATGTACGTTACGGAAACGGCGTACTTTTTCTTCCATTATCTCTTTTGAATCGTGTCTCTCGCTCTTCTATGTTTGTTTTGTTAATTTCATCCGTGTCTTTCTCATTTACAGAATATTCATTAATACGATGACGAGAGATAAACTATAAACCCCGGAAGTCTTACGATTCCGCCCGAACAAGTTAATCTTTCTGGACTGGAACCCGTCTGGCGTCTTCTCTTATTCCAGCACGGTATAGGCGATTCACCTGTTCCGGTTTCAAAGGGTTACCGGCGCCTTCGTCCCGCACTTCTTTTGCCTTTCGGTCGATAGTGTATTATTTCCTTGGGGAATCTTCCCTCTACCATCCTATTAATGGTCTTTCCACCTCTCCCTGTTCTCTACTATCGTATCGGACAAGGGTAGAATATTTAACTCTCTTCTGATATCCTCGTTCCTAAATCTATCTTGTCTAGTGCACCCCTTTACCGAACCCAGGTATCTCGTTTCCACCGCCTGAATTTTACTGAGCTGTCTGATAAGACCCAACTCTGTGAGCCGTGCTACAGAGTCGGAACAGCCATCGCTTTATAAAACTTTATTTGAGTCTCATTCAGCACCTTCCTGTGCAGTGTTCTCCTTATTCCACAAATGGCTTGAAATCTAGAGATCTTCTTATCGTAATCTATCGTTCTCGTAAGTAATATCACAGCCTTGGTAATTAAAAACACACCTGTTCAAGAATCTTATCTCCTAGAATGATTTTTGATCTAACAGGAAACTTTCCCGGAAATGCCGTGACGTTTGCCTTTGTCAGGGATATCTTCATGTTATATTGAAAGATTAAACCGTTCAGATAGAACACAGCCCTCTGCAAATCATCTTACCTTCTTTTAAGGATTATCTGATCGTCCGCAAATAAGATGTTATTGATGGATACATCAGGGTTTATTAGTATACCTTGGCTCACCTGAGCCCGCCTGGCGTAAAAATTTTAAATCGCCGCAAAACTTAACTTGTCATATGTCAGCCGTTTATTAACGAAATCGATTGTTTGTTTTGTTTTAAACCTGATTTCTCGAACACGAAAATGATTTAGACATTTGCTCGATTCATCAAACTCTTATTTGAATGTTAAATCAAATGAGCTTGTTTTCTGTGAGATATAAATTTAGGCCTGTTACCAAATAGCGTTCTTTAAGAAATAGAAAAGTCTTATGTAAGATATATTTTTTATATATGTATATATACAGGTGTCCCAGGAGGATTTTGCTAAACTTCGTAAGCATATTTCTGTCATTAAGTTAATGAAACAAGTTCATCACGAGTCCGAAAACACTTAGTTAGCGAGTTACGGCTAGTGAACGATTTCGTCCAGATTTCTGCTCTTCCGCTGAAATGAAGCCCTACTAAAATTCTGGGAAAGTAAATTAAGGGGCGAATTTTTCGGTTTATTATGGTTTTTCAATTTAAAAACTAAACAAAAAATGGGTCCAAGAACTGCATCACCATTATTCTCTACGAAATAGAGTGTAATAAACAAAACGATTTGCTTAAGAACACAGTTTTTTTTAGCTTTGCGTAAAATAATTTTGTTAAATTGTCAATAAACAACTAAAACTTTTTGGTTTAACTGATAGAGAATTTAATTCTGAGAAAATCGATGTAAATTACCTTTTTCCTGTTTAGCCTCCGGGAATTACCGTTCAGGTATTACTTGAGAGGATGAATGAGGATGATATGTATGAGTGTAAATGAAGTGTTCAGTCTCAGTTCGACCATTCCTGAGATGCGTGGTTAATTAAAACCCAACCACCAAAGAACACAGGTATCCACGATCTAGTATTCAAATCCGTATAAAAGTTAGTGTCTTTACTAGGAGTTGAACGCTGGAACTCTCGACTTCCAAATCAGCTGATTTGGGAAGACGCGTTCACCGCTAGACCACCCCAGTGGGTCGATGTAAATTATCTACCGACCCGTATTCCACGATAGGAATTTAGTTGTACTTTCTTGTGAAACGATTACAGAAATATTACGCTAATTCGTATTTTTCTGACTGCATAATTATGATGTTATTTCTTAATTATTAATACTTAAATTACCCACTAGGGGCTCTGTAATGCTGTACAGTATTAGTAGTCTGTGTTTAATGTCCCAGAGAGGAAAGCTCGTTCTACAGACAAAATTTTTCAAAGATTGTTCTGGTTATGATTCAGAATCTTGCTTCAGTGTATTTTTTATTGAGAAGTTAATTTTCAGTATAAAATTTGTGATTTATGTGTGTTTAATTATTTGATTTGCATCGATTTTAAAAGCTATTGAAAATAATTAGCGAGTAAGTTGTTCTCTAATAAAAGAGAAATGCCGTATAATTTTAGAGATCAGGAATATACCGACATTCATTTCACATACGGTTTTTGTATCGGCATTGCTGCACAAGCCGTTGAAGAATATCATCGGAGATTTCCCGATCGAAGCGTTCCATTTTCAACGATAGACTCGCAGGTAACGGTTACCTGAACGTTTTTCAAAATGAACTGTCATTACGTTTAGAGAATGATATATATTTAAGAACTGATATATATTTTCAACACGATGGCGTACCAGCTCATTTTTACGGTCCTTTTCTTCATTATCTGAATGAGACATTTCTTAACCGCTGGATCGATCGAGGTGAACCTCAGCTATGGCCGGCTAGATCATCTGATATGAATCCATTGAATTTCTTTTTTCGGGGATATATGAAAGTGTTAGTGTACGAACAAAAATCAAAAAATGTAAATTTTTACAAAGAATCATGTGGGCCACTGGAAAAAAATGACGCAATAATGCTGGAAGATGCTATCCATCAGTACCTCTACGTGTTGAAATGTATTTTCAGGTTAGTGACGGAATCCACCGGGTTGGTCTAGTGGTGAACGCGTCTTCCCAAATCAGCTGATTTGGAAGTCGAGAGTTCCATCGTTCTAATCCTATTAAAGTCAGTTATTTTTACACGGATTTGAATACTAGATCGTGGATACAGGTGTTCTTTGGCGGTTGCGTTTCAATTAACCACACATCTCAGGAATGGTCGAACTGAGACTATACAAGACTACACTTTATTTACACTCGTACGTATCATCCTCTGAAGTATTATCTAAAAGGTAATTACTGGAGGCTAAACAGGAAAAAGAAAGAAAAGGTTAATGACTTACATTTTAAACAGTTGATGTAATGTAAGAATAAATTATGCTATTTTATTTGATTTTACAAATTTAGCTTGTTTTTACAATTTCATCCAGTTGTAAAAAACTGTTCGTTTTAGTTGAAAATTCAGTATTTTCCATATTGGTACAAGTTGTTCTACATTAAAGAATATATTATTATCTTATACCGTTATTTTTTTTTTTTATTGACTTTATTTATATCAGTTGACGATTTAACAAAGTTATTTTATGCCAAAGCTAACAAACTGTGTCTTTTTGTTTATTACACCCTATTCCGAAGAAAATAATGTTGATACAGTTCTTGGATCCATTTTTAAAAATTGTTCAGGTCAAAAACTATAAAACACTTAATTCGCCCCTTAATTTATCTTCCCAGAATTTCAGTAAGGCTACATTTCGCGAACGAGCTGAAATCGGGGTGAAATCTTTCACTAGCCGCAACTCGCTAACGAAGTGTATTCATACCCGTCTTTATAGAACTTGTTTCATTATTTTAATGAGAGAAATGCGCCTATAAAGTTTACCAGAATCCTCCCGGGACAATCTGTATATAACGGGAAAGTCATAGAGGACTTCACGACTTTAAAACCGTATAAAAATTTATTTAGATAACGTACAGATTCGGTTGAGGTCTCATTTCATAGCAAAACGCATCAAGTTTTGATTCACGCAATTCATTAGTACCGAATTCAGCCACCAGTGTTGTCAAAAGTGGATACATTTACGCGGAACGTGCTCGCCGTGTGTTTTGGTTTCACGATTTGCAGTTCAACATAATACAAAACCTTCGTTGGGATAAGTTGTTTTGTTAAACATAAAAATCACCAGGACACCCACGCGTCCCTGAAGCTGCTGTTGAACAGCTCAGAGAAGGCTTAGTACGTAGTCCGAAAAATCAATTCGATGTGCGTCACGTGAAACACGGATTTCACAGACTGGCGCGTATTACGTAAACGATTATACTTGAAGCCGTACAAACTAACCACGGTCAACGAATCAGACAAAGTTGTTCGGCTGCAAGTTTGTATGGAAATGATGAATAGAATTGCAGACGATACGTTTTTAGATAATGCAATTTTAACTGCCGAGTCGACGTTTCACATCGGTGGCAAGGTTACTGCCGAATACGGGGTAGCGAAAACCCTCGTGAAACTTTGTAGCACATTAACTTTGTGTCCTGATTGAAAGTATCACACACGTATGTTTGAGAAAATTTCAAATTTTCGTTTGGTTTTTATTTCGATGGAATCAGTTTCCTCTCTGGATTGGCTGACCAGGTTGGTTTTTGAAATTTTTTACATTTAAAATTATCCTAAAGGTATCAACCATTCCGGTAGGAAATTTTTAGTTTCTAGAGGGCTTAGAACAGCCTAATAATTCCTCATGCGTTTTCCTATTTTTTGTTTGACGTACACACTCTCAGAAATATATCTGTTATTTTATTAATTTTTTAATTAAATAACTTTTCTTATAGGATTATACGAATAAAATATTTTGATCGTTGTTAGTAAGTAGTATTTTGATATTTAAGATTGTAATGTAAATGAATTCCTGTAATGTTAATATTTGTTTAATCGTAATAGAGGAAAAAAAATCTGACTCAAAGTTTAGTCTTGGATAGGGCAAGGTATAACGGTTTTAGCTACGACACGGTTATCTGAAATCGTATTCGAAGAAATGAGGCGTGATCTGTTTTCAGAATATAGAGCTTAAGAGTTTACCTGAATTAAATTTAACGGATTAAATTTGTATAACAAATTTTAAAATAATATTTCAATCCGTTTTTCGATGTAAGAATTTCCCCAGACTGATAAACAAAAACAAGGAGCATTTTCAGATATACGTTTTTGTCACTTTTTGCTTATTTTAGTGCGTAATCACTTCCTGTTGTACCACGGATAGCGTAAGAAAACAGAAAATGTTTAAAAAAATATATAAAATTAATTTTTAATGCTTAGCGAGCGCGCACACACACACACACACACACACACATATATATATATATATATATATATATATATATATATATATATATATATATATATATCTTTAAAGAAAAGGTGTCGGTCTAATTAAAATGAAAATTATTATTTAATCTAAATCGTCCGTCGATTGTAGAGTACATCTACGATAGGGTTTGAAACACTCTATCTTTCCTTCATTCATACATATATAAAAGGAAACAAATAGTAAATTAGCGCACTCGAATAATACCGCTACGTGTGTTTCCCATATGTTTTTAGCCGCGTGCCGTGAGACCCGCATGCGTTACAAGGTAAGTAGGTAGAGGCGTACATCCACCGCTGTTGAACCGCTAGGGCGGATAACATAGCGTGGAACTCGAGCTAGACAGAGACAGAACGAGCAAGATTGAAATCTTCACGGACAATTACCCCGGTCGTATTGCCTCCCCGTATTTTTTTTTTAATCCTACGCACAACAGGGGTAGCGAAAGCGATGATGTGAGTTGAGGGTGAGATAGTATATCTAGTCGAACTCCAGTAGAGTGTGTAGATCGAAAGGGCGAGGTAATCCGACAAAACAGTACTTCATAATAACCTAAAGTTTTGACTTTACCCTCATCTCTTGCAATGAGTCATTTTTAAAGATGCTGGTACCGCTTCAATAAAAATACTTTATATTCATTTAAGCGATATAAATTTTCTTTAGCGTGTATTCTATTAAAGTAACAAATAATAATGAAAGATCTACATTCGGGTTTTCTCATTGTATTTTATTTTATTTTTTTAAAACATATCGTAAATATTTGCCTAAATGAAAAATTTCGGAAATATATATATATATATATATTATATTACATGTATGTATTAACGTGAAATACCGATACTTGGCAGGTGATATTCTACGGTGAATGTCGACACTTACAAAATACGCCGACAAAAGACCGAAATATTTTATTATTCAGACTTTCGCCGGTATATGCCGAAAACACAGATAACCTCCGGCGGGTTTGAAATTAAAAAAAAAAAATCATCCTATACCCACCTCTAAGGTAAATAGATTACGAGAAAGCCTCGTAAAAAAGAAAGTTCAGATTTAACTAATTTTGTCTAATAAACGTTAAATATACAAATTATATATGTTATTCTCCAACAGTGGAAGCGATTAATCAAATTGACCGCATTTATAAAAAGATTTAACAAATTTTCGGCATTTTATAAATTGAAAGGACCGTTAAGGGTATACGAATATGTTAACCGCATCGATGAACGATAACGATACAAATAGATGTTTTGCCCTTTATTCATTATTATTATTATTATTATTATTTTTATTTTTTTTTTTTGTAAAAATATTCGATTATCACCAACAGTGTACCCCGAATACGGTGAATTTGATTAAACGCCTCCAATGTTGGAGAATAACATATATTTAAGGTTAAATAGACGAGATTTGGGAGCGTAGGTTATGTTTGGCTTAAATTTAAACTTTCTTTTTTTTACGACGGTTTCTCGTAACTTACTTGTATTTAACTTAAAAGACTGGTATCGGGTGATTTTTTTTTTTTAATTTCTGGTTTTCGTTTCGACCCCCACCAAAACTTATATTTGAGTTTGTCGTTATATACTGGCGAAGGTCCAAGTAAGCAAATATTTCGATCTTTCACCGTCGTATTTGGTATATATCGACATTTACTGGAGAATATCGAAATCTGCCGATCTGCCAGATATCGGTCTTTCAGTAACATGTAAAAGTCGCAGTAGTAAGAAAATAAATTTAAATAACTTTTTTTGTCTTCAGTCATTTGACTGGTTTGATGCAGATCTCCGAAATTCCCTGTTTAGTACCGGTCGTTTCATTACATCCTACATCCCTAACAATTTGTTTTACATACTCCAAACGTTACCTGCGTGCACAATCTTTCCCGTCTACCTGTCCCTCCAAGATTATACCGAGTATTCCAGGATACCTTAAGATGTCGTCTATAATTCTTTTAGCTTTATTTTTCCAAATGCGTCTTTCTTCATCGATTTGCCGCAAAACCTCTTCATTTGTCGCTTTATCCATCCCCGTCTGATTTTTAACGTTCTCCTATAGCAAAAGTTTCTAATTTTTTCTTCTCAGGTACTCCGATTGTCCAAGTTTCACTTCCATATAACGCTACGCTACAAATATATACATTCTTCCTGATGTTTAAATTAATTTTTGATGTAAGAAAATTATATTTCTGATATCAAGTTTTGAATCCTTAATTTGGCGTCAAGTTAAAAAGATTCTTTATTTAAAGAAGAGTTCTTTTCTTTTTTTTTTTAATTTTTAGCTTTTGATTTTGAACTCAATTTTATCATTTTTATAATTTTAACCGGTTTAAAAAAAGAGTTCTCGTACAATTTTACCGTTCATTTATGTTCATCTGTTACATTTCATCGAATAGATTTTTTCGTTGTACAGTTTTAAGAGAAAGTTCTTTCGGTGGTATCGTTTAGGATATTTTGCGTAACTTTAAGTAAAAGATATTTAAATTAAAAAATTATATATATTAACGATTTGATAAGTTCAATATTTTTTTAATCGTTGTTTTGTATTGGATTTATAGAAAAATCCGATATTTTAAATTAATTTTTTGAATATTATTTTAATAAATCTTTTATATAATATTTTTATGCCATCTGAAAATAAAAGGAAAACATAATTTCTTTAAATTTGGTAAAATTTTAGGACAAAAAAGATAATTTACCCGTCCTTTTCAAAGAACGTATTTAAGCGCAGTGTCTTTTTCTTATATCTACTGCCTTCCTTTTCTTATCTGATAATAAACTCCGACACATCAAAGATACGGCGTTACAATGGGACTCTTCACGCAGAAAAAATTTACCGAGAGGAAGCGATCCTGTGCCGATTAGGATTAGGACATACCAGAGTTACTCACGGACACCTGATGTCAGCGGTAAACGCACTACTGTGTGTAAGATGCTACTGCCGCTTGTCTGTGCAACATCCTCGTGAACTGCATATGTTATGCGGCCATACGTCGTAAATTCAAATTACCGAGAGAAATGCGTCGCATCCTTGGAAATAATATGATGTACTACACCGGTTATTGTTATTTCTAAGAAGTATCGATATATAAAATTACGTTAACCAACTGTAAATTTTGATTTTATTTTGTAATTCGGTGTTGTATATTTTATCGTAATGTATTTCTTTTATTATTGTTGTTTAAATCCTATTATTAAATTAGTTTTCATCTTAGTTTTAACTTATTTTGTTAATATTTTAATATAAGAGAAGGGGCTTTTTTGTTACTTTTTTGACCCGGGCGATGATAACGCATGAGCTTTTTTCGCCCAAAAAAATAAGTTTTTCTTATCTTTAAAAAATCGCTGTAAAAACATAACACACATTCTTACATTCCGAAGAACCTTAATTCTAGTTGGGTTTTAACTCTTTACGCCTTTTATTTCATAATTCATGCTCTTTTATTTTATCAAGACGCATATATCCTCTCTTTGCATATTTTGCGAACGACGTTAATTTTTTAATTCGGAAATTTTACGTTTTAGTTAGCTTCTTCTTTTTCTGTTTAGTTCCCGGAACCGCTGTTAAGATGTTACTTCAGAGGATGAATGAGGATATATATCAATGTAAATGAAGTGTAGTCTTATATAGTTTCAGTTCGACCGCTCCTGAGACGTGTGGTTAATTGAAACCCGACCGCCAAAGAACACCGGTATCCACGATCTAGTATTCAAATCCGTATAAAAATAATTGACTTTACTAGGATTTGAATCTTAGAACTCTCGACTTCGAAATCGGCTGATTTGCGACGACGAGTTCACCACTAGACCAATCCGGTGGGTTTTTTAGTTGCTTAAGTATGTTTTAATATACGTTTTCTTTTGAATAATTAATAAAATAATGCTAATTTTAAAATAAATACTTTAAGATGCCAAACGTATAAAATAATAAAATTACAATTCAAAAGTTTTGATGAAAGTTATTTAAAAGTATGAATTCATTTGTATAAAACGTGATTTTATGTAGTCAATCGGATTAAAAAATATGTATTTTTTAAAATTATTATTATAAAATTATGGACAGAGTAAAATATTATTAATGTAAAAGAAAATATTTACAATAAATTATTGGAAAGACATTTAAAGTGGGTCGGTAATTGAATAAAAACGGCAAACGGAAGCATTATTTTCTTTCTCGTAAGCCGAAATATTATGTCGATTTAAACGAAAGCAGTTCTGTTCGGTTTGGTAGAGGTTATTTTTTTTTTCTTTTATAAGTGACAATTTTTTTTTAGCAACGTTTGCACATTTCTAAATATAAACAAACAATATAAAATTCTTAATTTATTGAATATCGGTCTTCACGATTTACGAGTATATATAAAGGCGCCTAACAGTGTTGATACAAGCTCATTTTTATGAACCGCAACAGGTATTTATATTATACAGAGTGAACAACAGAAAAGCAAACCCGTAACGTAACCGCTGCAGAATTGGTAGTTTATGTTGGAATTAAATTTTATTAATGATACGGATAACTTAAATAAGAAAAACATAAAATGTAATTTAAATGTTGCTTTCATTTACTTTATTGTTACAAAAGATGTTCAGAATGACCATCCTGGGCATCGATGCACTTTTTTGCTCGGCGGCATCATATTGTGAGTCGTTTGACGCAAAACGTTTTTGTCAATCGCGTTGATTTCTCGTCTGATGGTCACCTTCAGTTCATAAATATTGTGGGGATTAGATGAAAAACTCTCTCCTTTAACTAGACCCAAAGGAAAAAATCGCAAGTAGACAATTCTATCTGTCCACCAACGTTTTCGAGAAGCCAGTTGCAATAATCAAGTCGTTTCCGTCTGTCTGTCTCCTTCAGTTGTAACGCGGCATTGTTTCAATTTTAATTCGTAAAGAATTTTACGACAAGTTATGTTCTTAACTCCAGATTGTTGGGATAACTTAGGTAGTGATTTTTTTTGGACTGGCAGTAATTCTCCTTTCAATATCGTCAATGGCATGTGGGTCCTAACGGAAAGTTGCCTATTTCGTTTTGCATTTGAAACCTGTTTTACGCAATTTTTTAACTAAATCGTGTATGCTACTCTTCGCTAGGATACAAGCATTCGGAAATTTTACTACGAATACTTGATATGTTTCTTCAAACGATTCAGGACGAATATAGGTCTCAACTATTGCTGTCTGGACTGGATAAGGTATTTTACACAAACACTAAGTAAAGAAAAACTGCACTGCAACAAAAGTACACTAACCACCTGACAAACGGCAAAAACAATCAGTAGTAATATATACATCCACTAGTAGTATGAAAATCTTTCATAAATGGTGTTGGGTAGTGGTTTCCTTATTGGTTCGGTTTTATGTTGCTCACCCTGTATTTAAGGTGGATATATTTGTAGACAAAATTAATCGCTATTATGTAAAGAGGAAACGTTTGTGTGTGTTAGCAAAATCTCAAGAATCGCTAAACTAATCGGTGTCAAACTTTAACAGTGCAGAGTGCAGGCCTCCGTAACGCGAGTGGTAGGGTCTCGGTCTTTCATCTGAAGATCCCGGCTTCGAATCCCGGTCACGCTTGCCATTTCATCTCGTCCTCTAAAGCAATACCTAACTGTGGTTCCGGAGGCTAAAAAAACCAAATTTTAACAATAGCTTCATTATGTAATACGTAGTGCTATAGGCTATATTAAGATGAACAATTATTTATTAAAACGTGTAAATAAACAGTCTGTTACGGTGCTGCACCTCTCATTCGAACCACTAAATTCTGATGCTCCTTTTTGTGGCAAGACATTCCCAAAATATTTTCAATAGGTATATATATATATATATAAAGTTTTTTGTTTGCATCGCGCTAGAACCGACCTACCGATCGCTTTCAAATTTGGAGAATACATTCATGTTATCCCAGGGAATGTTTCAAGCCATGACCGAGGGCCTAGTTCACTTAGGGTTGAAGTTCTGAATTAAAGACTGTCATTAAAGAAAAAAAAAATAACCTTTGATTTCGTTTTATATCTGTCCCCCTTGTAACAGAAAGGTATGTCTACTTTAGTTACCGCAGTTACTATTATTCTACCACCGGGTTGGTCTAGTGGTGAACGCGTCTTCTCAAATCAGCTGATTTGGAAGCCGAGAGTTCCAGCGTTCATGTCTTAGTAAAGCCAGTTATTTTTACACGGATTTGAATACTAGATCGTGGATACCGGTGTTCTTTGACAGTTGGGTTTCAATTAACCACACATCTCAGGAATGCTAGAACTGAGACTGTACAAGACTACACTTCATTTACACTCATACGTATCATCCTCTCAAGTAATATCTGAATGGTAATTATCGGAGGTAAACAGGAAAAAGGAAAAGTTACTATTATATTATTCTGTCTTTTGTAATTTAGTTTCTTCTTCAGGTTTCTATGAAGCCCAATTGTGATTTATCATTATAATTCTCCTAACCGTCAGGATAACGGACAATGCAGAGATTCAAGGAGCTCCGCCCCCTGGGTAGACGGAAATAACGACCGAAGCGACCTCTGCGGGTGTCCAGGACGCCGGTCCCCTTGGCAACACGACGATAGCGAGCCGATCAATTTACTCGTATTTTAAAAATAAGTTCACCTGTTATGAATTTTTAAATAATCCGAATTTTTGTTTATTAATAATTTTCAACTTTATAACGTTACGCTGGTATTAAAGTTTCTTTCCACGGTTTCCCGTGATGTTTCCATCGGCGCAGTCGTAGCGTCTACCTTTTTATCTGAAAGGTTGTCGGTTCGATTCCCGGTCGTAGTTGACAATTTTTCACAAACTACAAAATTCATTTATCATAAAAATAAGCTGGCAAAGTATTGCACGATTTTTTGGGTGATTAATAATAAAAATTAAAAGAGTTAGAGCCAAAACACAGAATATTTATTTTTTAGATGCCGGGAATAAATTTAAAAAAAGTTTATCCAAAAGTATTCATATATAAATTAAAGCTTAACAAATTTTCGAAGTAAAAGTTTCTCTAAATCTATCACCCCGTTTGATAAAGGCTAAAATAAGAAAAATAAATTTTTTAAAAGCCTTTTCTGCATTTTAGGTCGGGGTTTATAATTTTAAAATTACTGTAGTCGTTTCTTATATGAAATATAAACTTTCAAAAAACTTTTGAGAAATATTTAAACCGAAGGGAGATAGAGTAAAGAGACAAATACCGTATTTATTCGAGTACCCCCGCCACCGAATAAGCCCCGCACCTCGATTTTTCGGACCGAAAATCTAAAAAAAAATCGAGTATATACCGGTATATTAATATTACATTAATAATTAAGAACTAGTTTAGTTCAGAATCAGTAGGCCAGTAAAACGATAAGAAAGTATCATGCTGAAAAGGATCATTTCAATACACTTATTAGTATGAGATTTTATTTTTAATTAATCACTGTCACTGTTAATGTCTGTAGAAGAGTTACCGGTAGTCTCCACGTCGCTCTGCCAAAGGTGATCATCGTCTTCACTGCCATCAAGTTCGTTAGATATTTCGCATTTTTTAAAACTTTTCCTTTCTAATTCCGTGGAAATAACTTCCCAAGCATCTTTTATCCAAACACAAATCTTGTTTAAATCTGGGCGTTTGATTCTTCCTGTGGGCGTGAGAAAGAAATTTTCATCAGCCATCCACTTACTGTACAGTTGTTTTAATGCAGATTTGAACGGTTTATTAATGCTAAAATGTAGTGGTTGAAATAGAGATATCAATCCGCCTGGAATTATTACTTGGTCTGTCATACCCTTTTTTAAAATGTCTTTCACTTTATCAGTCGTATGCCCCCGATAACTATACATTGCTAGCATACCGGTATTTGTTTTACTAAGTAAATCTCCTGATCTCTTTTGCCATACACACCTGATCCAATCTAAAATTAAGGTTTCGTCCATCCAACCTGATTCCTGTGCTCTGATAATAACTCCATTTACCTGTACGGTAGGAAGAGTTTATCTTTTAAAATCAATGTACGGAGATAATTTTGATCCATCAGAAGTAACGCAAAGCATAACACTACACCTTTGTTTTTCATTACCACCGGTGCGAATTTTAACACTTTTTTCACCTTTTTTGTTTACGGCTTTGTCAAACGGCATTTCAAAATATACGGGGGTTTGATCAGCGTTTCCTATTTGAGAAGGAAAATAACCTCTATCTTTTCTAAGATTTATTATGTATTTGTGAAAATGTAATATTTTTTGTTCATAAGCGTCTGGAAGTCGTTGAGAAACGGTCGTCTTTCGTCTTATCGACAAATCATTTCGTGCAAAAAATCGTGTTATCCATCCACGGCTTGCTTTAAAATCAACTTTATTCAACGATTTAGCGATTTCACGAGCATATGATCGACACATTTCTGTCGTGACAGCATAACCGCGTTTCCTTTTTTCCATAACAAAGTCATACAATTTTTTTTCTACGTCTGTGTATTTTGGTTTTAAGCCACGAAAAACCCTTTTATTACCGGTGCCTTTCACCAGAAGGTGTTTCTTCTTACGCCGGTCTCGAATGCAGCTTTCATCTACGTCAAATTTTCTTCCTGCTGACAGATTTCCAATTTTTTCAGCCTCTTCTATAACGCGCAGTTTTTTATTTACCATAAAAGATCGTAGACGCTGTCCTTTTGTACTCGTTTTAATTAAAACAAATCACCGTATTGCACTTCACAATATAAACTAAACAGATAAAATGCACATAACCGTCCACGTATACAAACAGTACAATGACTGGCGAATAGACAAGACGGCGATGGGTAACTGATACTGTAACTGTAGTGTCATTAGAACCGGATGCAGCTTGTACAGAATGAATCGGTTTTATAAAAATACCGTAACTTCGTTCCTATCGATAATATGAACAGGATGTTAATAATTAAGGATGTATTCTGTATAAGCGGCATCCGGTTTTGATAAACGAAAGCCTAATGCAACTATATTTATGCGATTGAATTAAGGTACTTCTAAAAAAACGTTTACTTTACATAAATTATCCTGGCTAAAGGCTATGTTTCAAGTAAGCCCCGCACCCTTATTTTTTTCTCTCCAATTCCAAGAAAAAAAGTGCGGGAGGGTATTCGAATAAATACGGTATATTTTATTTTAAGAGGTGGGAGTTGATTTTTTGAAAAACATTTTTTGGGAAGTTATTTATATTTGCATTGTAGATTACAAATACGCTTTAATAAAGTTTTTCTCTAAAACGCCCGTGAAGAAAATCGAATTTGATTTCTTCACGATATTCTCCCACCCTTTAACGAATTTTGTAAAAAAGAGTTAATACGATCAGCGTCATATATATAGAAATATTTGAGCCAAATTTGAAAAAAAAATCGGTGCGGTCAATCCTAATGTATAAGACCAAAAGCAGTGCGACACATACGTAAACGCTTATGTTTTTTTAGTATAGATTTTTACTAGTCGGACCTTAAAACGTAAATGTATAAAAAAACCGATCTCCATTTTTAAAATGATCACCGTGCTTTCCCCTTTATTATACCAATTCTAAATATATTCTCCGGGGAAGTAAAAAGAGTAGGGTTATTGGTGAGAGTGTAAATATCGAAAAAAAATGGTTTTTCTATTAGTGGAATTGCATACCTACGATTCCTGATGTGTATATTCAGTTACGTTATGATTTGAACGATGTATTTATTTATAACTGGAACCTGAATAATACGCCGTACATATTTACATTACGTGTAATTATGAGAAAGGTTCAATTTAGTCGTAATCCTATACGGTAGTGGTTTTTTTCATTTTGATCTATGTAGGCTTTGTATTATTACGAACGCTATTTACGATTGCCTCTCCAGAATATTTACCGCATCCAGGCAAGTTGCCAACCGCTTTAATAAGGATGTGACGTCATCAATTATAGCTGTAACAGTGTACTGCACAGTATTACTGCTTTTACTGTTATACAATTATTAGTATTATTTTTATACTGGATGGACGAGGGTCGGCCGGCGGCTGTAGACGCTGACACAAAACGCAGCAGGCGACACTTATTCGTAATAATAAATGAATGGAATTGACGTGTAGAAAAAGGAAGAAAGACAAAAATATAATAGTAATAGTTGTAATAATAATCATATACACACATACTTACGCGTGGATGTTCCACGAGTTATTGCTAAATTTTAAAACGGTCCTTTGATTCGAATAATGAAAAGTCTAATAGATAAAGGTTCGAAAACGTTTCGTTTTCGAATTGCCGTTAATTGAAATTTGAAGGAACAGAATTAACTCGAAATAAATGAACGTTAAAAAAAAAATAACAATACAAACTTACAATTACATACATGTTTAAAATATTCTTCGTGTTTTTTTTTTAAGCAACGCTCCGATCGAGTAAAAATTCGTCAGGTAGTTTCTGTTCCGCATCGGGGTTGTTTATAACATGTAACTTCAGCGCCATCGCAAAATTTTCAACACTAATTCTTTTATATATTTGAAAATCTTTCTTGATATTCACTAGGTTTAGCGAATATCAAATTTTGATATTCGCTAAATATTTAAATTAATATTAAATATTTAATATTTTAAATTAAATATTTAATTTTGAATCTGTAAACAAAAATTATTTCCATGTATTTTTCATTCACCTGTAAGCTTATAAAGTTAACACTTTTCTCATATAACTTAATTTTGATTATGAAAAAATGTTATACATACACGTCTTTTTAAAGTAATTAACTTAACGTTAATTATTTAATAAATATTAGCCTTTTTTTATTAAGGTGGTGTTTTGTTATAGTTTTAATTTTTTTAAATTTATTTTGACCTAATATTTTGGTTTTTATGTTCCTTCAACTTTTTTTTTTTAATATTATATTAAGGGTTCAACTGTTTTGGTCATTAGCCTAAATGGAAATTGTAGCGTATGAAAATGCCCCGCCTAACCGGGATTCGAACCCGGGACCTACGGATTAATGGACAAGACGCTACCACTCCGCCGCGGAGATCGGCTACCTTTATTTTACGCTTTGATCTTTTTAATCGCGAAAAATTTCGGTTTTCAGATTTCGACGAAAATATCCGTCTTTATTATTTTCGGCGTGACGTCTGTACGTATGTAGGTATCTTTCATAACTCAAAAACGATTAGCCGTAGGATGTTGAAATTTTGGATTTAGGACTGTTGTAACATCTAGTTGTGCCTTTTGATCGCAATCGACTTGACCAAAAATCTTAAAAAAAAGCCCAAAATCAAAATTAATTTGGATTTTGAACATTTTCTTAACTGCAGTAGTAAGCCCTCATTGAGAGCTTTTCAACGATGTATCGTAAGTATTATTTATTTTCATCGGTTCCATATCTATAGCCAAATAAAAGTTTAATGAAATGTTTGGATCTTACAAGGGAAGGCACATCAGTTCGATTCGAACTTAATCTCCTTTTTTTTAACTTTTTTTTTTTTAAATACAAATATATTAATTTATTGATAAACACGTGATTGTAAAAAAATTCTTACAGTAAATAATAACAATAAAAAATAAAATATGAAAAAAAATCAGAAGTTATTAGTAAACAAAATTTGATGTACTTTTTAAAATGTGTATATGTAATTTAATAGGCATTATTATTACATATGTGTACGAGGTCTGTAAATAAAGTAATGAGACTAGTTCTTTTTTGGCAGCCGAAGTGGCAACACTGTAAAGTTACCAGTAAACGTATGGTTATATGAACAGCTGATTTATATTTTTAGTCTATTGTTGCCACGTGAGATGTAAACAAACTTTACGTGAAACGAGTTTTTGTTGTGCGTTACAAAAATGAGTGTTATTAATTACGAGCAAAATTGTGGAATCAAGTTTTCAGTTAAACTCTGTGAGAATGCTACTGAAACTTTTTCAAAATTGAAAATGGCATATGGAGATGACGCTCTGTCACGAGCCCAAGCTTTTAGGTGGACTAAAGCATTTTCAGATGGCTAGGAATCAGTTGCGGACGATCCACGCTCTGGAAAACCGTTAACTTTAAAAAGTGACGACAATGTAGATCGACCGGTGATTAACTGTTAGAATGATTGCAGAACAATTGAATTTGAACCGTAACACAGTCATCAAATTTCGACAGACGAATTTGATATGAAAAAGGTTTGTGCAAAATTGGCCCCAAAAAACCTCACTGTCGAACAGAAAAACAACAGCGTAGAAGTATGCCGCGATCTTCTAGGGCGAATTGAAATCGATCCTGTTTTTTTAAAACTGTTATTACTGGTGATGAATCTTGAATATTTTAGTAAAACCCTCAAACAAAACATCAGAGCAAGGAGTGGCACACTTCAAACTCATAAAGTGCAAAAATGAGCAAATCAGAAATCAAAACCATGTTGATTTGTTCCTTTGCCAGTAACGGCACTGTCCATAAGAAGTTTTTGCCTACAAGACAGACCGTAAATGAATATGTTTACCGAGAGATTCGTGAAAGACTGCGGATAAGAGTTGCTCGCATGAGATCAGCTGCCAAAGACAGCTGGATGCTGTATCATGACAATGCGCCGTGTTTCACTGCAGTCTCAATTAATGACTTTTTGGCAAAGAAAAAAATTCGTAGTTCCTCAACCACCTTATTCAACTGACTTGGGTCCCTGCGACGTTTTCCTGTCCCTCGCAACAGTAAAAAAACACCTCAGAAGACACTATTTTGAAACAGTAGAAAACAAAAATAAATGTAACCGACCGTGTGAAGGATATTCCGGTTTCTCAGTTCCAACACTACGAGGAAGAGTAGGAAAACCATTTGAAGCGTTGCGCGGCTTCCCAAGGGAACCGTTTTGAAGGTGATATAGTATATGTATAATCGGATTGTAAATAAAAAGTTTTTCTGACCCGGTCTCATTATTTTATTTACAGACCTCGTATATTTAATAGATTTGGTGAAACATCTTATTATTTAATATTAATTGAAAATTATCGTTTAGAATCTTATTATTTTTGGATTTTAGTTAATTTTATTTAGTTATTCTGAAATTTCTGTTTTAATTTTATCTACATTAAGGTTAACTACAGAACGACTGAAAAATAGACCCTCACAAGAACTGTGGTGACTGTGACTGTCACTGTGGTGACAGTCTGTCACCACAGTGACAGTCACAGTCATACACTGAGGCATACATGCCCGATCTTTAATAAATTGAAAAAATTCTTGTCTTTTAGTTCATTACTCTTATATTGTCGGAATATTCTCCTTAAGCTGGAATGATTGATCATCATTTCGTTTATTTGTTTTGGCTGGATATAATTCTTCTGATCTTAATTTATATACAAGTTCTCTAGTTTTCAAATTTTCTCTTTCTTTATATTCATCATCCTCTCTTAATCTTTTTATACTTTCTTTAGCTTTTACATTTTCATCCCCTTTATATTTATCATCTCTTAATTATTTTGTTCTTAACATGTTCTTCCTCTTGATATTCAACTTCTTGTCGTTTTTTGAGATATATTTCTTCATGTTATCTTTATTATTACATTCTTTTAATTTTTGATTATTCACCAAATAATCCAATAATAGAAACTTAATATTTTACACCGTAAGGTCGAAATTAACATTTATACAGAAGTTCACTAAACAGTATAGTTTAATTATTATTAACTTTTATTTGTACGACACCAGAAATCTGAAACTTTTGTTAATCAGCAACTCACGAAGATACGAATAATACTGATGTAATAATACGAATAATAAAGTGTCTTTTACTCAATCTTAATATTTCATGTAAGATTGTTGAATTAATAATCGTACAAATATTTTATATTAATAAAACCTAATATTTCAGCAATTGTGCGACTGTCCGCTTTATTAAAGAATTGGAGGATCGTATCTCACTTTCAAATGAAATAAGTTTTAATGAAGTGTACCAAAAAATGTGTGTATGTAATTTAATAGGCGTACAAGGAAGTCATGTGGTGTGTCCATATTAGATTTTTTATTTTTATTTTAAAAATAAATTGACGCTTAGGTTTAATTACTTAATTTTTTTCTTTGTTTTCAGTTGGCTATTGCTACTGGAATTTTTTCACAGGTAAATACTGTATACATTTTTTTTTGTATTTATTTATTGAAAATGTAGTGAAGAAAAATTAAAAAGTAAAGTAAGTATTTAGCAAAAGTAAACCTATACCTAAAAAAAAAGTTTTTTAACTACAATTTTTTGGAATTTACAAAATCTTTTTTTTGGAATTGCTTTTTTTGGAATACAGCTCTGGAATCCGTTGTTTTCGAATCGATAAACATATCAAACCATCGATTTTTATGTCAGTAATTTCAGTATAACCTCACTTTATCGTCGGAACAGAATTCGGAGCGAAATTTTTTACCGGTAAATAAATCGCCTCGGGTATTGTTTTCAGCAAAAAAAAAAATCACGAAGTTTTTTTTAGTCTTTTAACGAGAGAAATACGCCTGTAAATTTTAGCGGTAATTTGATAGTTTTTCACGAGGTTTAGTCTCCTGGTTTCCTAGAGGTTTTACTGTTTAAAATTATGAAAAAGGTTTATCGCTTTATTTTCGAGTTACTGTTAATCAAAATGTTTCCTTTTTTGTTGACCTCCAATGCAAAACAACGATACCGTACTTAGGCGAATTCAATTTTTTAGGATAAATTTTCAGATGTAATTTTATATAAAGAATTTTAAATATACTGCTCCCGTTAACTTCCATCGAATATTTTTTTAAGAAATTTATATTTTAAATGCCTTAAATTTAGCCAAAAATTATATCCTATGTACTTTAGTGAAAAAAAAAATTGTAAAACATTTTCCCGTACATTTTTTAAAGTATTTATTTCTCACAAAATTGTTTTAATAAAAATCAGCGTATTGCCGCAATAGTATGGAAGTTGCATTTTCAATAAAACCTATTATACAAAAATATTACAGTGAATACAGACTTTACGCCAGAATAATAATAAATTATATTTAAAAAAAAAACATGAAACAAACGACACTAATTTCCTAAATCAATTAATTAATTAATTTAAAAAGATGTAATTATATTAACTGTTCAGATTCATTGTAATTTCTACCGGTTTTCTTGAAGTAAATTAAAACTTGTATTAATTAACGTAATCTTATAATTTATGAAAATTTGCAAAACCTTTAACCGCTGATTTACTTACGAACGATAAACGAGAAAGAAAAAGTAAAAACGATGTAAAAGTTTATCTTACGTAGTTTAGTATTTGATATTCACACTCCCTTTAAATAGTTCGGTAATAGTTCGCCCCTACCAGCAGGTAAGAATATCCTGAACTCTGTTGCAGCCCGTATGGTCATTCAAAATTCATGAGGGTGGTCGCGTGCCGACGCACTCGACACCATCGTATCAGTTTATGATTGTATATTCATCCCCTTCTTCTATTTTAGCATTCATTCATTCGGTAATTCATTTCTTTCATTATATAATTTAAAGAGGGTGAAATACGGTGGTAGTTGCAAAAGTCTTTTAGTCTTGTGTTTTTAAATATATTTTAAAGTTCACTGTTATTTATTTGTTTTAGAATGAGAGAGAGTATACAGCATTTGTATGTGTAGAGAGCAAAGCCATTAAATACCGGTTTGAGTTCACCCGTTGTTCCCAACAATAAAAGTAAATAATTTTCACTTCCTTAAAATCTGTTCTGATAAAATTCTAAATAGCAAACTTCGCACGCTGGAAATGATTTTTCGATTTTTCAATCTAAATAATTTAATGTAAATCTTATGGACAAGAAATTTTAATGCAAAATTCCTTCATCTAAACGTAAACTTGTGTTCCCTTTATAATAGAATTGTCCCCGTTGAAAAAATTCCCTTATTTATGATTATCTCTAAAGTTTTTCTCTTTTGCCACTATTTCTAAATTTGATACACCATCTAGTTTTCTTTATTTTTATTTTTTTAATAACACCCCCGTTGTAGGTCCAGTGGTGGGGGGGGGGGGGTCAGTTATGTTGTATGGTGCATATATTTCTGTTTAGATATTTTCTTTTTAGATATTTTTTTTAGGAGGAGAAAAGATTATTGAGGTAGAAGAATTTTATTATTTGGGAAGTAGAATTACTAAAGATGGATGAAGCAGGAGCGATATAAAATGCAGAATAGCACAGGCAAAACGAGCCTCCAGTCAGAAATATAATTTGTTTACATCAAAAATTAATTTAAATGTCAGAAAAGGATTTTTGAAAGAATATCTTTGGAGTGTCGCTTTATATGGAAGTGAAACTTGGATGATAGGAGTATCTGAGAAGAAAAGATTAGAAGCTTTTGAAATGCGGTGCTATAGGAGAATGTAAAAAAATCAGACGGGTGGATAAAGTGACAAATGAAGAGGTATTGCGGCAAACAGATGAAGAAAGAAGCGTTTGGAAAAATATAGTTAAAAGAAGAGACAGACTTATAGGCCACATACTAAGGCATCCTGGAATAGTCGCTTTAATATTGGAAGGACAGGTAGAAGGGAAAAATTGTGTAGGCAGGCCACGTTTGGAATATGTAAAACAAATTGTTAGGGATGTAGAATGTAGGGGGTATACCGAAATGAAACGACTAGCACTAGATAGGGAATCTTGGAGAGCTGCATCAAACCAGTCAAATGACTGAAGACAAAAAAAAAAGATATTTTTTACATATTTTCTGTAGATATTTTTTGCGTATATTTTTCCCCTATAATTGCAGGATGAGTTAAGTTTTCTTTAAACAATTCTGAACTTTTTTTGGAACAATTCTCTAATTTCTGGAGATCAACAATTTGTATTACATTCATTATATGTTTTAACTGATCGATATATGCAAAATTATTGCTCAGTAATATGCTGCTTTCAAAAGAGTTAAAAGTCCTGAAACCTAACGGATTCTGGACAACCGCTTTCTGGAGAAAGTTTTGAGGTTTCTTCTGGATGGTGTTCGGCTCAGTCTACAATTCCTGTTTAGGTAGATTATCATCTCTCCTTATCCTTAATTCCTTTTTTTTCCATTTTGAATCCTATGAATATAGGTCAAATCCAGCTGGATTATATTAAGGATACCACGATCTATAGACTTAAGTTAAGTGTTTCCTTGGAACGATCTGGTGGGAAATGCCTATTACCACCGGTCTGGTAATATGTTTACTGTCTGGTTGCCACATAACTATAATGAACGAAGTGCTTGTCATTAAAGTTACGCTCCCTTAACCTTCCTAAATTACAAAGTTTATAGTACATTCATATTTGCAGTTTCTTAGCATTAAATTTCAAAGTCAATCCTCTAATTTTATACATTTTTTTTTTTGTTTTTGGTCGCATTGATATATCTTTTTGATCCAGTGTTGATCCATTCATTATTACAGTCATCCTCTTTCACCTCTCATTACACTTAACCTGATGACATTGAATCTCCAGGATCGGTTCTATTAAATTTGTATCCCGCAAAGAGTTCATAACATAGTGATAGTCTGTCTTGAGTCTATCTGATGCAACATATATTAATAGTTCTAAAACTGCAAAGGTGACACCAACACGCAGAATTCAATAAAATATGAGTATAATTTTTGTATTATTATCTATTAGGCTGATGCTTAATTTTTTGAATCTGTCATCTAATATAGCAGAGAAGAACTGACTTATGCCGGTATTATGTGTTGGGTGCTGATGTGTTTGTGTATGTATATATATATTGTCCTTACTAGACAGAAATAAACCTCATTGCAGCTCTTTTATCAGGTTGTCCTCTAGTTTGTCTCCATTCAACTCTCTACTCATTTTTCCTTTTATTGCTGCAGGATATTTGTTTTATAAATGTTCTTCCAAAGCAAGATCTCAGCTTGATATTTGTTAAGTCTGTGTTGTAACCTTTGAATATCTCTTTGTATCATTCTGTAAAATTTCATTATTAATATATCTCCAAGACCTTGTATCTCTTTTCTAACATCTTGTTGGTTTTAATTGTTGCCATTATCCAAATCTCTATTTTTCTACTGCGTTCATGCGCATAGGTAATAGAAGCGTATCGCTCTTTTGTGATAACACAGGTAACATACCTCTTGAAGGCTAAATCTTTAGGCAAGATCAAACTAGTCTGAATTGTACTTCTTGGGTGTGTTAGAATGGCGCGGACGAGTACTAGCAAATTACTGGTTTGAGACTTGGATCTTCAGTCACATTTTAATGATGACAGTTTCTAATACCATGACTATCAATTGTCGGATTCTAATTAGGAACACATTCTGGCCTGATGATCCGTGAATGTAAAAGAGATAGGTACATTTATTTCATGAATGCAGCTGGTTAAAGGCTCTGAGTTAAGATAATTACACCAGATATATAGAGACTTCCAAATATCATACAAATAGTCGCATCATTATGAACAAAATTTCATGTAAACTTATTACTTAAATTTACATATACGAATATATTTTTTCTTTTTTAAAATGGAAGCTAATTTTTCATCAGTAAATTGAATTATTTTAGTAAAATTGTATGTAGTTTAAACTTGCTTTCTTTATTAAATATATCTAATTAAAGTATTATTTTATTATTTAGTTTTAATGTCAGTACTCACTGTTATTTTGGTATATTTATGTATTTTTTTTTTTGGCTAAAACTTTAACCATTTCATTGCAAACAATATTTATTGCATTTATTTAAATACAAACAATTAATTTATGACAAATTATTTCAGTGATATCTTAGATTCAATTTTGTCCCCTCTATAATATATATATATTAATTAAGTAGCAAAGCTTAAAATGTTCATTGGTTCTTTTAGTCAATAATCAAAGTCAAATAATCTGGAATCGATATTTATTATCAATTTTAATGTAAATGTAAAGTTATATCAATTGCTTTGGATGCTCCCTAAAATTTTCTAATTGTTTGGAATCATCAGTTGTAAGAGATGCAAAAATGTATATCATATCTTCGAAACCCATTGTTACCACTTGTAAATAAATCTCTCATTAATTGTTTTTAAAATATTAAAATTCTATTAAATTTAATATTAGTCGCTAAATAATAATTAACAGTACAAGGTGAAAAGATAAAGATGCTACGATTTGCTGATGATATAGTAATTCTAGCCGAGAATAAAAAGGATTTAGAAGAAACAATGAATGGCATAGATGAAGTCCTACGCAAGAACTATCGGATGAAAATAAACAAGAAGAAAACAAAAGTGAAATGTAGTAGAAATAACAAAGATGGACCACTGAATGTGAAAATAGGAGGAGAAAAGATTATGGAGATAGAAGAATTTTGTTATTTGGGAAGTAGAATTACTAAAGATGGACGAAGCAGGAGCGATATAAAATGCCGAATAGCACAAGCGAAACGAGCCTTCAGTAAGAAATATAATTTGTTTACATCAAAAATTAATTTAAATGTCAGGAAAAGATTTTTGAAAGTATATGTTTGGATCGTAGCTTTATATGAAAGTGAAACTTGGACGATCGGAGTATCTGAGAAGAAAAGATTAGAAGCTTTTGAAATGCGGTGCTATAGGAGAATGTTAAAAATCAGATGGGTGGATAAAGTGACAAATGAAGAGGTATTGCGACAAATAGATGAAGAAAGAAGCGTTTGGAAAAATATAGTTAAAAGAAGAGACAGACTTATAGGCCACATACTAAGGCATCCTGGGATAGTCGCATTAATATTGGAAGGACAGGTAGAAGGAAAAAATTGTGTAGGCAGGCCACGTTTGGAATATGTAAAACAAATTGTTAGGGATGTAGGATGTAGAGGGTATACTAAAATGAAACGACTAGCACTAGATAGGGAATTTTGGTGAGCTGCATCAAACCAGTCAAATGACTGAAGACATAAAAAAAAATTAATAATTCATATTAATATTTTATGTAATAAATAAATAATTTTATTTATGTTTCAGAACCTCCTCAGTAATTCTACTTAGTAAAGCAACAGAGCTGTATAGCAGATCTCAAGTTCAGTTCCAGCAAGGCCTTGGTGTAATTTTTTCATATTCCACTTTTTTATTATGTATATTCAAAGGAAAGGTTATATTGAAATAAAAGTAAGAAAAAGAAGAAGAATTTTTATATTGAGTGAAATGTAGGACCTGCGAAGCTGTTGAAATTTTGTAAGTAAGATCTTAAATGATATACTTGTTACTATTTATTTGGAAATATAAAAAAAGTATACACACACACACACACACACACACACACACACACACACACACACACACACACACACACACACACACACACACACACACACAGATACACACACACAGACACACACACACACACACACACACACACACACACACACACACACACACACACACACACACACACACACACTGCATATATGCGTACTGAGAAAAATGAACAAAGCTGTATATCTTTTATTAAAGAGTTGAGTCTCTCTCGATGATGACCTTTGACCCTGTCATGAACCAATTGTTACTTAATTGAAGACAATTGGCTCAATTGGTTGATGTAACAGTGGGGCTCTGTGAGGGGTTCTTCTCTTCTGGCTTATTCCATCCTATTCATTCACACGCATTAACACACACTTACATATGTACATGTATATACAATAGAGAGAGAGAGAATGTAGGAAAAACAATTCTGTGAGAAAGAGAGGAAAAAATAAAAATGGATTAAATGATACAAAACTTCTTTATAAGAGGAAGGGGCTTACTTACACAACTAAGCTTAGCTCTCTCTCTCTCTTCCTCCCCTGTTGGTATATTATCCAGTACAATAATAATTTTAATAAAAAAACATTTTTTTAACTAAATCTTTTAGACTTAAAAAAATTAGTTGGTGTAAATAAAATAAACATAAAACAAAACTTAAAACTGAACTCTGTTTCGCTAATAATGGTTTATTTAATTAAAAAATCAGTTGTAAGATCAATTAGTTGATCTTAACGTAAGTAGTACAATATTGTATATTGTTCGTGTTAACAAATATTAAAATATTAGTTTCATGTTTTTATGTTGTTACTTGAACGTATTCAATTGTACTAAAAATCTAGGTTTTTTCTGTTATTCCCCCCAATTTTTATAATATTTTTATTATTATGAATTGTGGGGGAATTGCAGAAAAGACCCTGTTATTGTTTAGAAATACGGATAACTGTATAGTTACGATTCGAAGAATTTCAACATCTATTATTTATATCAGTGTTGTTGATTAGTCTACATCATGTTGTCTCAATTAATATTTGTTTCTCTTATTATAAACATTAAATGAGCTGTGATGCCATTACAGATTGGAAGAACTATCTGCGTGAAGTTTGTGCCAATTCCTTATTGAAAAATCCTTGCAAAGTAGGTGATGAAAGTAAAAACCGGTTAAGTTAGTGAAGGTTATTTATTATTTAAATAATCAAAACAATATTGTTAATTAGTCAAGTTTAACGAGCGAAGCGAGCATAGGTTAAGTTTGATTAGATTATATTTATAAACATGGTAATGTAAATGGTTATATCAGATTATTGGGTTATTTCTCCAACCTGGTTATTATTATCAATATTTCCTTCTACTTTGAGTTATTTCTAAGTGAAAAACTTGCAAACTTTTGGGGGGAAAAACAAAAAAGTACCTGTTTTTCTGATTGAAAGTTGATTTTTACAATTAAAAATGTGTTTCTCCACCAAAATTGACGTTGATAATTTCATGCAAATATGAGCAAATTCGATAAAAAAAAAAAGTGCTGGGGGAATAACAGAAAAGACCCAAAATCTATTATTAAAAAATTACTATTTTTTTCAGTTTTCAGAGTGCGTAGAACTTGTTCTTTAAAAGGATCTTTCATTGCTAATTATACAGATCCTGAGTTACCTCAGTTACAGATCCTGCTCATCTTAATGAAGGTAGGAAATCTCTGTTGTATGTAGTTGAATATTATAATTGATCTGTGCTAGGTTTCTTCATGTAATATATTATTTTGTCAAATTAAGTATGTTTGTAAATCTCACATTGTTAAAGCGTGTTGAGATTTTGATTTTTACACGGTGAATGTAAAATTAGCAAGTTATGGTTAATATCTTTGTAGTGAAGTTGATTTTGTTATATATTATTTGTACCAGTAGGTGAATGTGCATCTAACTTATCTGATGTACTATTTAGTGCTATCATTGCAATTTAATTTTTATACTTATGAGTTGCTGTGAGTGTGTGGGCATTTGATTAGTTTGCTTAGTGATCATGTGTTGAAAATGCAGTTTTGAAGATGACACGGTAATCTTCTTTTATGAAAATATTGTGTTTTATTAGCATTCATTTTTTTGTCATTAGATGTATTTTAACAACATATTAAATGGAAAAACACACTGTACATGAAACACAACTTATATGACGCCTAAGGGGCTTCCTGGGTTTTGGGCAAGACAGCAAATTGCCTCACATAGTTTACTGGTAGAGAACTACTTTTTTAGAACCTAGAAGAGAACTTGATCCCTAAATTCTGGTCTTTTAGGTTCTCAGTGTCGATGATGCAGAGACCTGAAGAATTTCTTCGTGTCCTGTTCACCTACTTGGTAAATTACTGACCTTTAGAAACAATATATTTTTCTAATCTTTTTTAAGATAGACATTATTAAGAATATTGTTTTAGTTAATCCGTTTTTTTTTTTAATTTTTTGTTCTGTGACCTTATACATTTGAAAATAAATAACATTATAATGACTCTTGAGATACAAAAGGTGTTTGCCTAGTTATCTGTTTCAAAAGTTGTAAAATCAAATTTTGTACTTCCACCGTGCATAACTTAATAAATTTTTATCTTATTACATTCATTATCAATATTTGTGAGATAAAATACACTACTTTGCCATTTTATTATAACCAAAATCGAATTCAATTTCTGTGGTGAAACAGAAGAATTTCAACATTTCACTGTAATATCTCAGATTGGATCCTTAGTTGGGTTTGACATTTTCAATATGCTAGAAAAATGTCCACATTATATTTTCCCATACATTAGCTTCAAGCTATTTTTCCCAAGAAAAATAAATTATCCAGAAAAGTAAATATCTTTGCATGTAATTTTTACATTAAAGTACTTTTTTTTTTAATTTTGTTGAAGTCTTTTTCATTTTATGTTTAGAAGCTTTACACATTAATTTCTGATTACTTTACTTCTAAAATTCTAATACGAGTAGTAAAGCTAAAATTGCTTGCAAAAATACATTAATATATTGTAGCAGAAGTAACCTACATTTTGTGAAACCTTTGCTGTAGACAATAAATAAGCTGTAACTGTTTCAACATAAATTCTTAAGGGAAAAATCGTTTAACATAATTAATGGAAGTTATCATACCTTTGTAGACGTTTGGATAATAAATGTCACTGGATGTACTGATGATAGTTTGTATGTACATATGCTGCTCTTAGATTCTTTTATGCATATACTACAAGCTACACACACACACACACATACTGTATATGTGTGGCCATCGTAGAACTTCAATTATTTGACACTGTTTTTTTCATTTTCCATGCACTCATGCTTTGATATGACCCTGTTATTTTTTGGAGGATAAAGTTGAGTGTTTTCATAATGTTAGTTAAATTTTTTTCATAAAAATAATAACTTGTTTAAATATAAAATAAGTTTATACTAATATTGTTATAAAAGTAAACAAATCTACAAATAAAACAAAAAAAATTATATCACAATGTATTATTTATTAGTAATCTTTTCTATACAGGATAATTTATTTAAAATCAGTCTCTTACAAGTATTTTTATAGGTTTTATGTCATAGAATTTTTTTACAGGGATTTAAATAAAAAAGTAGAAAATGTATTTACTTTTCACTAGCGGTATTTAAAATTACCTCCTTCTCTATATTTCTTCAAACTAAAACGATCAATAATATTTATCACTAATCTCTGTCGTGGAACGGTGGTGTCATCTCTACCTGTCACCCAGAAGGTTTTGGGTTCAAATTATTATAGGCTCGCTATTTTCACAAGTTAAAAATTCATTTCTTATCATTAAAAAAATAGAAGGAAAATAAGTGGAACTGAAAGGAAAATAGCCAGTAGTCCATCCAATATAATTAAAAAAGTAATAACGCCTGATCAGTAGTTGTGACGGTGATTTTTGAGCCAAAGGATAGTAATTTTAAATTTATCCTACTATTACTCTCAGGATTAAATTCACTATAGACAAATTGCATGAGTGCAAACATTAGATATTTTTTCATATATTCATTCTACTGAAAAAGCCTGATGAACTAATTCCAGCAACTTATTATATGTTGCATGATTTTGCTAAAAGTGACGGTACTTGTTTTCATTGCCAGTGACAGGTTGAATTTATTAAATAATCTGATGTACCGATAATTATTCATGTTTCATTAAAATTATTGGGATACAATGTATAAGTAATGGGACAGAAATGGAACACTATACATCTTTAACTAATTCCAAAGTTTTATATAACTAATTCTTTCTTTTTCCTGTTTAGCCTTCGGTAACTACCGTTCAGATAATACTTCAGAGGAAGAGTGAGGATGATATGTATGAGTGGAAATGAATGTAGTCTTGTGTAGTCTCAGTTTGACTATTCCTGAGATGCATGGTTAATTGAAACCTGATCACCAAAGAACACTGGTATCCACGATCTAGAATTCAAATCCGTGTAAAAATAAATGGCTTTACTAGGACTTGAATGCTGGAACTCTCGACTTCCAAATCAGCTGATTTGGGAAGACACGTTCACCACTAGACCAATCCGGTGGGTTTTTATATAACTAATTAGCATTACCCATGGCACAATATCTGTAATCTGGGAATTTACATAACCAGACAGATGAAATGGTCATAAATTCATAATTCATAAAAAAATGCTGTGTTGAATCTAACTCACCATTAGCGATTTTGTTTAAAAGCCAGTCATTCCAATTCAAACATTTAGCTCTTCTCATTTTGTTTGGAATCATATTTTTTTGATATTGGAAGGATATACTGTTAATTAAAAATTTATTTTACAAAATTTTGACTTTTAAGTCACTTTTTATTTTTATTAAATATTTCATACAGATATTTTATTTTTTTAAAATTGGAAAGAACTTGTCGGGAGATATCATTTAATTATCTTTGAAATTTATACCTAGGTGTTTTTATCATTAAGTTTTTTTTATCATTATTTGTTTTCAATAAAATTCAAGCAATTTTTTATCTGTTGCACAGAGAATCGTAAATTAATTAGTGTGGTAAAGGAAAGAAATTTGTTTCAGATCAGGATTACATAGTAAATTTATATTTTATCTTTTGATAATTCCAGTAACAAAAAAAAATTAAACAAAATTATATGATACTTTGAAGTGGCACAATCTAACCTATTTTTGTTTCTGTTAGGTTAGGCCACTCTTTTTCTGTTTAGCCTACGAACCACCATAAAGTATTACTTGAATGAGTATGATATGTATTGTAAATGAAGCTGTTAATGTAACTGTTTTGCACAATTTCTGGTCAACCATTTCTGAGATGTGTGGTTAATTGAAACCCAACCACCAAAGAACACCGGTATCCACAATCCAGGATTTAAATCCATATAAAAGCCTTTACTAGGATATGAACTATTAACTAGACCAGTTAATATTTATTTATTTTTCAGTATGGTGTAGCACTTAAAAAAAATCTTTTTTTTGTGACATACATATTTGCAAAAAACTGTAGCATTTAGATAATAAAATATATACTATTTCCTAATCATCAGAGGAAAATACTTAAGACATAAAGGGTTGAAAAGAAGGAACTCTGTTGACATATGAATCAGAATTTGTAGAACACACTGTTCTGTATGTATATTTTTTTATTTTATATTTTATGGGTTACATTTTAAATTTTATTTCTGTAACTTGCATGTTTGAAAAACTCATTTTATATGAATTTTAAAGCAAGTTTTTTTTTGTGTAATTTAGACAAAGAACATCGGGAACTAATGAGAGTAAACACAAATACTCAGATTAATATGTGATCATTAGCATAAGAGGAAAATATATGTATCACCATATGTTGAAGTTGTTAGCACCCAAATAGTTAAAGGATGTGTAAGTATGATGAATAACAAACTGTTCTGTTCACATAATTTTCTAACAGACTTCATAGGAGTTGAAATTATTCAACATAGAGTGTCGAATAGTGTGTTGATTATTGGTTGTTGATTCTGCTTAGATTTAATGAAATATCTTATTTTACACTAGTTAGCTACCAGTTTCTTTGTACTGCTTATTTTCAGATGCATAGCATTTGACAAAGGAAATTTTGAAAAAACATTTACCTATAAGATCCAAACATTCAAAATTTTTACTGATTATTCTCAATATGTGTGAAACATTTTCTGGTGTGTTGGCTGAAGTTAAGGCACTAATTTCATGACATCAAATTAAAAAAGTTTATGTGGATGGATAAATGTCCTACCCTCTATCTTATAAAATTTTGAGATATTTTAATGCATTTGATTACACATGTACCCATCAACATCCTTCATAAATTAAATAGGTTTAAATTAGTTACAAATGACAGCCATTTAAGTTTTTTAATCAATAATAGCTCTGAAAATATTAGTTTTATTAGATAAAATGGAACCCCAGTTCAAGTCTGTCTATAAACAACTGAGATATGACTGACTGAAATTGTTGAAGTGATTTGCAGAAAAAGTTTTCAATCAATCAATCAATCAGGCAATCTTGTGATTTTTTTCTCTTACTAATACAGAAACTATTATTATTCTTAATTCGGTGAGAGATGGCCTATTTGTACACATGAAATTTTTTTGTTTTTCAGAATCTGTTTCTAATTTTGGCCTACACCTCCAGAGACATTGCGTGTGCACACATATATACAAAATCATTTTTTCTTCTGTGTGTCTTTCATATATAATAATGGATGTAACTCCAAGAAAGCAATCGAAAAAATTATTTGCTGTGGACTTAATCGAGAATTAGCAGCCTACAGATTTACACACGAAAACTGTTAAACACAGACTTCTTGTAACTGAAGTAAAGTTCATTGGCCAGCTAAAAAGCCACAGGTAATCAGCTACTGAAGCTGTAATACAAACTTTCTATTTGCTGGAAATTTGTGATGTATATAAACATATGTGAGGTTATATATATATATATATATATATATATATATATAGGTGTTCCATTTTTTCATGGAAAGTTTTATGCAGGAAATATGATACCAACCGACTGAAATGTGTTGGAGCTCCATCATGGTGAAACCACATATTTCCTCTTAATTTTAGAGGTTCCAAAAAATGTGGAAGATTTTTGGCAAATGAGCAAGAGAATTTTCTCGATTTAAATGATTTGGTAGAATGACAAAATCCAAAAGATAGTCATTAAATTAAAAATACCTGCCTGTATGTTCAGGAAAAATCTTTGTTGATGGCTACTTTGGAAGTTACAACAAGGATTCTTGTCGCTCTTGATACATTGTGATTGTGTTCAAAACTATGGATTGAAAAATAAAAATGACCACCATTTTGTAATTTGCACCATTTTGTAATTTTTTGTTAAATCCTGATTTTTTTTTTATTTTAAAACTTTTACAAAGATGCTTACAAAATATTAATGTTATTCCTCTATTCGAACTTGAGGTATAAATTTTAATATAAAAATAACAAAATGGTAGAATGAAGGAGAAATTGCCATTTTTCCTAAGGATATTTTTTGTTTAGTTTTACAAATAGAATCCAAAAAAGTGCAGCCAGCCCACCATTTTGTTGAAACATCTGTATATATATATATATATATATATATATATACTGTATTCAGTGTTAATAATTACCCAAGATTAATGGTTATTTTAAGTGGAAGATTATAGAATTTTCTACACTAAAAAAATTTAATACTGATGTAGTTTAATGTTATTTAAAAATTTAACTGATTAATTATTTCACATTTTTATTTAATTTTATTATATACACCTTATTAATCTATTTATGCAATGAAAGCATGATAGGTTATAAAGAAAAGAGAAAGTGTCAATGTAATGAATTAAATTTGTTACAGAGTAGGTATGCAATGTAAAGGATGCAAAGAAACAAAATCAAAATGTAGCTATGGCGTGTGAAATATAGGCACCTCTGAAAGACAGAAGGCATATGTACTTAACCAGTAGATGTTGCTTTAAAAGAAAGTATGGCCTAACAGATTGCTCAACAGAGTCTGCAGTCGAATCCTTTTACAGAGTTGAAGAAGTGGATGGCCAGCAATGTTTGAACAAGAAAACATTGATGATAAAGAGCAAACGATTACAAACATTGAAGTTTGTACAAACAAAAAGAAAAATAGATTTACGGGAGAACATAAGTGTATATGTACATACATCCAGTTATAGGTAAATTATTAAAAAATCTTAAAAAAAGGAGGTTCTCATTTTAATTTGTAACTTTATTTTATGTGTTCATATTTTACTTATTTACCCTATAGTACTAATGAGAAATAGTAAAATAAATTAATTGACAAAAACAGTTCTTTTTACTTTTAGATAAAAATGAGGATTTTTAGAATAAGCATAAAAAATAAATAATTTAAATTACTGTTTAAGGAAATCCCAATAGAAAGTGTAAATTTAGCTGAAAAATTACTAAACCAATTTAAATCTATACTTCAGACTGTCTAATATTAATTGATAAATACCCACACAGTAACAAAGCACTCTAAAACAAATATTTTAGATTTTTAGAACAAAAAATATGTAAACAATTATTATCATTTCAGACAATACCAATAGAAAGCATAAATTTAACTAAAAAAGTTTAGTTTAATTCCTAGATATGGGGTACATATTTTTTTTTACCTATTCTAAAAATCCTGCTAAAAAATATTTGTTTTACAGTACTTTGTCACTGTTTATCAATTTTTGAAACTACGGGTTCTTTCATTTGTAATCATTAACTTAAATTTTACTTGTTTTAATTGTTTTTTCACATTCATCATTCAACTATTAAAACATTAATGTTGTTTGTCAGGTACTGGTACCAATTAGGTAAAAATTACATGATGTATTTCTGCATTTATTATTAGTGCCATTTATTAGCCTTAGCATAAACAACGTTTAGTCCTTCATGGTTTTCCTGCATCCTTTTTATACTTGAATCTAGACCATGAGTTTCTTTTGTGAATTTCGTTTAAAATTTTTATTGAAATTATGCTTAGGCCTGTACAATATGAATTTCATATGAGTAGGCCTAACTGTATTAAAAAAATAAACTTAATAAAAATAATAAGTAAAGTCATAACCAGACTTAACAAATAAAAAAGTATTAAATGTATTAGACATCATATTATAAAAGAAGGAATAAATTAAACATAAAACAAAATTTAATTAACAAACAAATAATTTTTACTTTTTATTCAACATTTTATAGTAATAATTTTAGTAATAAAATTTATTTTTTTACATATACGGTCAACAAATAAAGTTATGTACAAATCACATGTTTATATTGCAATGCTTTAAACACTATGGTTTTAAAACGTGGTGACCTATGTATATCTATTATGAGACTTTTTACAAGTAGTGTGAAAAACTCAGAAAGAATTAAATGATATGAGTTCAGAAATTTTACTAATTTATTGAGTTTTATCATCATTATTATCACCATTATCATCATCATCATCATCATCATTATTGTATAACTCATCCTGTAATCCTGGAAAGCACATAAAAGTCATTCCGTGTGTGAATACTTTCCAGAATTCACTTCCTGGTACAGCAATTTTTTTTTGTGGTTTTCCGTATGAATCATCTTTTTTAAATACTTTTGGAGATTCTGTTTTTCTGCTTGTGCCTAAATATTCTTTTTGATAGAAATCTAAAAATAAATAGAAGAATAATACTCCATTTGCAAGCATGTAATAACTGTACACTTTTGGTAAAGTACAATCATTTACTATTAACGTTCCTAGGTAAATTATGATGAATGCGAATTGTGCCTGTAAAAAAAGATGAAAATCTATTAGATTTTTATCATTAACTATAAATAAATCATCTATTAAACAACTAAATACAAAACTATTTATTTTGTATGATCAGAATGATCACTCTATTTCATAGCTTGAGAACAAATCAGACCCTTAAATTTCTCGACAAAAATGGTTTATATGATTTCTTTATAAAATTTTAAATTTCAATTTGGGCAGCTTTATTAAATCAGAATCTACTGGCAGATTGCTGAATTCCATGCTAATGCAACGATAAAAATGTTTGGCTCATGAGTGTACTTAATTAAATCTTACTTATTTAGTCTAAAACTGCAAGATGATTCTCCAGTTACTTATTGAACTATAACTCCCATCTTTGGCTGGGTACATCTTCGGTGTACCCAGTCATTTTTATTAATCTCAACCTGTTGAATTTAAATTAAAAATATTTTTTCTATGGAACTAATTGGTAATTGACATTTTCAGTAACTGCCCAAACCACTAGGGACTGTCCTATCATTCTCTTCAATGGTGTTCTATATCCCTGGTCATTGCAATGTTTCTTGTTTGAACTCTACTCATGTTGACTATTATGATCTTTAAAATCATAATAAGGAATCAAATCAGTATACGACTGGTTTGGATGGGCCTTAAAATGTACATTGACATCCTTACCTCATTTTTCAGTATTTATTAGGTTTTTTATTAGTACTGATATATAATATGTTATTGTAACAAGACCGGTATAGCGGGCCTGAATAACAGATTCTTAACCAGTCATTACAAAAGCAATGGAAAATGTAATTAATTGCAGAATCCAGAAAGGAACAAGGAGTCCTTTTTGAAAAGAATAGTTCCATTTTACAATCGTCTTTTGTTATACTACCTCTTAACACAAAATGAACACCTGTTGTACGATGAGAAGAGATCAGGCTTGGAATTAACAAAGCTTCGATTGACTCTTCTCACACTTCGACTTGGGTTCGATCTTACAGGTAACGAGGCTAACAGTATAAATAGCCCAGTAAGACCAGCTAAAAGTTCAGTTCGACAGAGTACCACGGACCAGTCTGTGAGGCGTTACGATACCGGCTTAACGTCAGTTCTGTGAGGAGTTCAGTGAGAAGAAGCTGTGAGTTGTGTGAATTTGGCAGAGGGTTCTGCAAACCAGTCTGTGAGACATATGACAACGGTCCAACGTGGAGAGAAACAGGTGTGAGTCTGCGAGACATCAGTCCAGCGAGGAGAGTATCCAGTTCGATACGATTAATGTAATGCCACGAGTAATTTATTAACCAAGAACATACAAACATTGTATATTGTCTACAACCTCTCAATATCCTGATCGAGCCGCACAGAATGCATACTGCAACCCATGCGACAATATATAAAGTGGTGGATATCAAGAAGATATTTGATTATATGAGTTTTTGTCAGTATGCTATAAGTTTAGATGTTTCTTTGATCTAAAGAATAATTTTCCTTAATAGATTCAGTTTCCAAATCTAATTTATTGATCCATCAATAGAGTTGTTGCCTAAGACCAGTTGTTATGTAATCCCTGCTATGCTATATGGAGGATTGAATTGAAAAATCTTGTACTATAAATGAAATGGAGCTGCAGCTTATGTATCACCCAAAATAAGTGATTTCTTATTTTTCAATTTAATGACAGCAGTTTAAATTTTAATCAGTTAAATCAGTTTTTGTAGTTGTTTTAACTTCACTGATCATTTACTCTAAACTTCTCAACGTTAGACTTTTATCATATGTATACTTTTTTTTGATATTATTAACTTGATTTTTTTATAGAGTAAAAACTAATATGTATGTCTAAAATATTTATATGTAACTTCTAAAATAAATTTTAGAAATTTATTGGTCAGCATGTTGGCTTCTAGATCATTTGATGGTCTTGGGTTTGATTCCTGGTAACTCAGCAGTTGTTTTACTTATCATTTCATTCATCATTAATATACGTCTATGTCCATGGTTGTATTGTGGTGGTAAAAAAAATAATATACCAGAATCTTTAGTATAATAACCTATAATGTCGTTTTTGACTTATTTTTTAAAATAACAAATATTTTCTTAAATTTTGAGAACAAAAAATTGCAATTCGCATCCTTTTCATTAGCAGCCATAAATTCTTAGAAATCAGATCATTAGCCATCTGATAACTTAAATACAATACCATCAATATACATTGACTGTATTTCTCTCTTTATTTATTGCCCTTCTTTTAATTTTTTTACGTTAACAGTTCTTTCTTCAGTATACAATGAACTCCAATTATATAATTACCTCATTGTCAATGAGAAACTAATTAAGGTGCAGGGAATTTCAAGGCAGAAGTCAAAGCTTTACTGGGTCCTAATGTTCCTGTTCAAATTTTGTGTTGAGATTGTTGATGAAATTGAAAACCTATTATTTCTTTCTTTAAAAGTAGGTTATCAAGTAATAACAAACAGTTTGGTAACTGTTTGTTAATAAAGTATCAGAAATGGTTTCTGAACATGAATGTTCAAGTTTTAGGCAAAATTTAATGCTGACTCTTTGCTTCATGCATTCTGAAATGCAACAAATCAAATACTGATATTTTCACTGCTGCTCTCTGAACAACAAAACATTGCACTGTTTGTTTACCAGGCAACAAACAATACAAACATTAGTGCACTCATGTGGCACATCTGTTTTCCTGTTTAGCCTCCGGTAACTACCGTTTAGATAATTCTTCAGAGGATGAATGAGGATGATATGTATGAGTGTAAATGAAGTGTAGTCTTGTACATTCTCAGTTCGACCATTCCTGAGATGTGCGGTTAATTGAAACCCAACCACCAAAGAACACCGGTATCCACGATCTAGCACTCAAATCCATGTAAAAATAACTGCCTTTACTAGGACTTGAACGCTGGAACTCTCGACTTCCAAATCAGCTGATTTGGGAAGACGCGTTCACCACTAGACCAACCTGGTGGTCTCATGTGGCACATCTAGTTCAAAATTACAGCACAAGATCAGTCTGGATAAATTTTGTATTTTCGACTCTTATTCACTAGTAGGAAAGTATTCCAGGATATTAATGCAGCTATTTTTTTACTTCCTTGTTTGAAGTAAAGGAACAAAGTATTGTGATAGCAAGAAATTTTAGTTTTCAGGACAGTCCTGCAATGACAATTTTCTAATAATTAACAAAAATCATTGTTTGACAGTGCAAAAAATAGAAACCTTGGAATTTTAAAAACTTGAACCAAGTTCTTGAACCACTTCTTGAACCAAGAATTGGTTCAAGATTTCTGAATAATAATAATATTTCTGAATAATAATTGTAATTTACTTATTTCACTCATAGAATTTTTAATATTAAAATTTTATTACTTATAAAATACTTACCAATTGAAATTTAGTGATGTATGATTTCCATGTTAGGTATGGTTTCATAGACTCTCCAAAGGCTGACAAAAAGTAATAAAAGTACATAACTATGTGTACTGATGTATTTATGAACCCGATCCAAACACCTTGTTCTCCTAGAAAAAAAAATCAGAACAATTATTATTAAAATGAGTACTGGTATTTATTAATTAATAATAGAAAATGCATTTTCATAAAGCAATGCTATTTTATATATAACAATAAGGGACTACTCTAATATTTTGTCTAAAGGATCAATAGAAACTGAAAAAAAAATTGTAAAAGAACTATTATTAGCTGGAAAAAATTTAGTACACTACTAATACTAAACACTAATAAAATATTTTTAATTACTTTCCCAGCTTCACAGTTATGTATAACTGCACAGTATACTATACAAGGAAAAGTATGCTAATGAAATCAAATTTTAAATGTCAAGATTTTTGGAGATCTTTACATTTTATGATCTCATCTCATAAAAAAAATACAATTTTAGCAACAAAAAGGTTTGGAGGATGTATGTATATGTGTTTGCCTAATTTTTTCTTGATATCTCCAGACTGGATTTAGTAGTTCAGCCAATAATTTTGTATATGGGGCATTGGTGCTATTTGATCACAATTATTCAGGAGGCAAGGAAACAGATCTTATGGGTCCCAATTTCAAAACCTTTATTCAAAGGTTAAATTAACATAATTTAATGCCCTCAATTCTGATAATTATGGAATTAATTAATTAGCATTATCAGAATGCCAAGCTCCATACTTCTATGAGAGCCAAAAAAAAAGAAGATTTTTTTGTTGTATTTGGATTCAAACTCATACCGCTTCTACTAATTAGACCACAATAAGACATTAGACATTATTAGTAAGCCACTATTCAATTTCGTTCAGGGGTTGGTGACAATAAACCTAAATTTTTTGTCAGTTATTGTTTTGCGTATCTTCAAAATGGATTAAACAAATGTTTATAATTTTTTACTATTATTTCTAATTATGAATCATTGATTCAAAAATGATCAAAACAAGAAACTTAAATTTTTTGTTTTTTTATGGGAAAACTGAGTGTTGAAAGCTATGTTATGTTACTTTTCAAGGGCAAGACTATTCAAAACATAGAATTTTCAGAGATTATGTCAGTATAATTCATAGTTATCTCCTCTTAGTGATAGTAACAATATCTCCTTCTCTACTATTAAGGAACATCACAGATGACATCAAAAATCTTATACAGACTGGCACACCGCTCTGCGGCCAGATTTACTAAGCTTCCCTTGTACTCCCAGGCTGTTGAATGTATCAAAATTATGACCGAAGCGCATGTTAAAAAGTATGCGGCACTGATGTAACAAACAGTATCATCAGGACAACCCTCTTATCAAGATCTATTATGCCCAAATTTTTCCAAAAATCCAACTTAAAGTGCATTTTTTTGAATAAAAAATTTGAGAATGAAAAATGCGTTTACTATTTATAAAGGTTTGTTTAACCTTGTAAAAATTGAAAGAAATTACAAAATATTGCCATTTTTTACGAAAATATGAGTTTTTTTGCATGAATAATAAAATTTTTAAATTACAGGTTTTATTTTTTTTTCATGTTCCTTAGACCTCAAGCTTAAAATTTGCCATTTTTCAAAATTTTGTGCGATGTGCATATTTTTTTAATTTGAAAATTTTCTTTTCATTTAGATTAGCTAGGCAAAAGGCAACTTTCACCCTGAAAAAGCGGTTTTTCAGCCCTACATATTAAGTATTCATTAAAAAAAAAATTAAAAAAACATGCAGAAAGTTATTTTATCTGGTTTCCTCTATTTCATCCCTTTCTCTTACGAAGTAATCTTTTAACTTCAATTTTTACATTAAATGTCCTCAGTCATCTGTTTTATATTTATAAATATTAAACTTTGATCTTCATGTATAGTTGTCCGATGTGAATTTCTTAATCTATGACTGACCATCCCAGTTTGTCTTTACAAGATTCTGCCACAAACCTCTCTCACCTCCTATTTGTCTTAAGACTCATTTCATACTTGATTGTAATTTTCAATATCCAACTTAATGCTACATTTCAAAGTCTTGAGGTTCTTTTCCTTTTTATTTTTCAAATGTTCATTTTTGGTAACATAAAATTCTCTAATACATTGTGCGTTATTTATGCATTATTAACATTGTGTCTATTTCAATATTCAATTCCTCAATACTCTCCTTTCTATCGTACTAAATCAAATTTAATTTTTTATTGAATCTGTCCAAGCAATAAATTTTCACTATTCAAAACCTCTTTTGAGTTATTCTTGATTTCTGCCAAAATAACAATGACATCGACAAGACTTAGCATTTTTATGTTTTGTCTTTGGAAAGTTTTCAGATTTGTTTTTTTTTTCAATTTCTGAACTGCTTCTTCTATACATAAATTGAAAAACAATAGAAAAAAACTCACATCCTTTCTGAATCAGAGATTACCTTTCTTAAAATTTTATCTTTTATCTTTTCAGTCGCTATCTCATTCTTTTAAGACTATATATATAAAATTTTAAAATATAGATAAAATTTTCCAGATGCTATGTACCCTTGTTCTTCTTATATAAGAAGGTAAGAAATAGCTTACTCTTACCCATGTCCTTGCTGAAAATAAGCCAGTTTTCATGTAGTACACTTTCCTTTGTACATTCTACTCATCTGTAATATGCATTATATCTTCTGCTTCTAATTAGTGGAGAAAAAAGTATACCATAATTAATTTGTAATGATATATTTTTAATGCTTTTATGAGCACTAGTTATGAATATTAGTTCAATGAAAGATTGGTGCTAAAATTTGAAGAGGCATTCATACATTAGCACAAGCTCAGAGAAAGGATGACACTTAGTTACTAATGGAAATTTGAATGATCATATCTGCTAATAATTATTCTATAATTTTCAGTCTGAAATAGTTTGGTGTACATTCTGACAATTATTATTTTTAAGACTGTAACAAACGGATCGATTTCTGTTAGTTCTAGGTAAGGTGGATATAGCCCCTTGTGAGTTAATGAATAGTCCTGCACTTTAAGTATTGAGCAGTTCTTCTTACGCAAGATTCTACTGAAAGTTGTTTGTATCATGTTGCAGTAAGCACCTTCATGTCGACATAAAATATGTAGATAAATTTGATATTTTGGTATTTAATAAATTTAACCATATTTTTTCTCAATTTAATTTTTGTTTTTATAGCTAATTGTATTTCATTTTCAAAATACCCATTGTACTTTCTTAACCCAAGTATTTTTCTTACCTCTTACATACTTTAAATACGCCCAACTGACTAATACAAGACTGGCATGATGGTAAACATGAAGAAATGTTACGTGTGACTGTTTCTTCCTTAGTATAAAGAAAACCTGTAAATAAAATTTAAATTAGTATAAAAAATTACATTATACTTATTGTTAATGATTATCAATTATAAAATTTTTCTTTCTTACAAAACATTATTCAGAACTATTGAACATTTTTTTCTAAATTAATTACTCAATTCTCTTTCATTATTTAATGTATGTAATTAAAATTGTATTTTTATATATTTCATAGGCAGAAGACACTCCTATTGCAGGCGATAAGTGCAGATAAAGCAAAAAATGTTTCATCCCTATCCTAGGATTGTTGTTTAATCTGTACATTTATTACTGCAAAAAAGCTTACAAGTATAATCAAATATATCGTGTATTGATGAATCACATTTTCCTCCTGATCTCAGATAGAAGAAGACAGGAGAAAGTTCTGAGCTTAATATTTGTTTATGGCTCTCTAAAAGTCTTATGCTAATAAATGTATTTTCAGTTAAGAAGAAGCTTATGCTTTTCAACAAATTTAAATTCAAAGAGTAGTTTCTCCCAAAATGTAGGCTATACTTATGATGGCTGGTTCCTGGTTAAGATTGTAAACTACTCCATATCAGAGGCAGTCCGCAATCCATTTTCTCTTTTTCCTCAGTTTTCTAATTCTTTATAATTCCTCTTTTTTCTATTTCTGGTACTATCCAATTTTCTATGTGGGAGATGCATTCAAAGCCAAACTAGAAACTGATGCACGTATTGGATAAAATCAGGCCTGTGATTCATCAAAATCTAATTTAATCTAATCTACATATAGTATCTTAATTCCAAATAATTTTTCCTGATAGGCTTTATGCAAATTTACTTGTTTAAGTTTCTCATGTTATTTCTTGTTTCTGTCTAAAACTTGTTTCTGAAATTCCTGAAGATCTGGCCATATTTCTAATTTTATATTTTACATATTCAAATCTTTATTATTAATTTACATCTAGTAAAACTATCCAAATTAAAAAACCAAATATATCAAACATTGAATTAAGTTTTTTAATTTGAATGAAGTTGTAAACAATGAATTAAATTTATTTTTTTAATTTGGATAGTTTTATTAGATATATTAATAATAAAAATTTGAATATGTAAAATATACAATTAGAAATATGGTTAGATCTTCGGAATTTTAGAAAGTGAATTACAGAGAGCGTTAAAAAAACAAAAAAAGCAGAATCAATTGGGGAGGGTGCAGGGACATGTATTTCCTCCAACAGTCATATATTTGGAACACTTACAAAATGAAAGAAGAGATGGATGTAAACACTTCTGTTGGCAGAATTTTCAACTCTGAAGCTTAAGGGAATTTTCATGAATCACCACAAGTTTTAGACAAATGAGAAATAGCACGAGAAACTTATATAAGGTAAAATTATTTGGAGTTAAGGTATGCAGATTGGATTAAATTATATTTTGATCGAGCCTGTGATTGATCAATGATTTTGCCTAATATGTGCATCAGCTTCTAGTTTGGCTTTGAATGCATCTCCCATATAAAAAATTAGAACCTTGGATAGTACCAGAAATGCAAAAAAAGGGTCATCATTCCATACTGAAGCATAGGGTAGAAATAAATTTATATTTTGAAATTCTTGGATAGTAGATGTAGTTATTTCATTTAAAGGTCATCTCTGTTTATTCAATTGAAGTTCTATGTCATTAAGTTGTTTTCATTTTGGTGTTTTTTGTTAACAATGAAATTAAGGCGCAAGAAAATAACATGGGGATATATTGGAAGTACCTCCTCAAATAAGATAGTCGTCATCAATGTCAGTCAGTAATAACTGCTATTACATTAATATTATTTCGTGAATCAATTGCATTTGATAATCCTATTTTATTCTTTCTTTTAATTTTCATTCTATTTGTCTAAATTCAGTTCAAAATGGAGTTAAACCTAGTTGTCTCAGAATTTTTAGTAATAATAATAATAATAATGTCAACAACTTACTGTGTCTAGAAGGTCAATTATCTTAGAGACTAGATAGAACCAGCCAAATTCACACATCTGAAAAAATAAAATTAATTGTTTATTATAACTATTCAAATAAGTAATTGTTTATTACTAATGAAATGCAAAAGTTGAAAAAAATATATTGTTTTGTGTTTTTATTTATAATCATTATTATTTAAGTACAAAATTAATTTAATATCTAATAATTAAACTCGTCAGAATGAAACAGTAAGAACAGTCAAAGATGAAATTTTGAATTTAACAAAAACAGTTTATGAGAAATGTGGGAATGAGAGAAAACTTATCAGATATATAATTCAACTACATGCTATAGTGATTACTAAACACATAAGGCAGCTACGATTTAACAGCAGTGGTACCTGCAAAACCATTCACAAACTGCTAATTACTTTAAAAAGATCTAATGTTATATACAGTTGCTCATAACTCCCCAAAGTAAAACAAATTATCAAATGAAATAAGTATGGCATAAAGTACATTTTATTTGTTAGAAAAACTTAACTAATTTTTCCTGGTAGTTACAATTTTTAGCTACACATTTTGAATAATGATGAACTAGTTTTCTCACTCTATTGATGCTTAAAACTTCACTGCATCCTTCAATTCACCATCCGTGGTGAAATGAACACCAGTAATATCCCAATTAATTTTGGAAAGAAGTGAAAATCAAGACGCCAAAGCTGTTGAGTACAGAGAGTATGGAATAGGTTCAGATTTCAACTTCACCATAGCCTTGGCAGTTGCATGTGGTGTGTGTGGCTCAGCATTATCACGTTGCATACTTATCGGCTCTAAGGATTGTTGAATATGAGACACACATCTCCTAAAGTTTAAGGTATAATTCTCTGTAGATCTCCTAAGGTATAAAGTTTATACATAGCCCAAATTTACTGTTGACCTGACTTCAAGTTAGTCAGTTGCATGCACATATTTGGAATCCTTAAACACTATTACAGAATTTTTCGCAGAGAGTTACATTGTCTTTTTTAGCTACAACAAATGGAGACTGTATATGCATTTGAGGTAACAGGTTTTGTGTGTGTGTGTGTGTGTGTGTGTGTGTGTGTGTGTGTGTGTGTGCGTGTGTGTGTGTGTGTGTGTGTGTGCGCACATGCGCGTGTGTGTCAGTATATCTGTTACCATTTTCCTCAAAAACTACTAGACCAATTTTGATGTGGTTTTTTGCATTACACAGGTATTACTTCAAAGCAGGTTCTTAGACATGTTTTATGGTTACAGGACACCAGTGGGCACTGAACAGATATGCATTTGGGGGTTAGAGGTTTTGTGTGTGTGTGTGTGTGTGTGTGTGTGTGTGTGTGTGTGTGTGTGTGTGTGTGTGTGTGTGTGTGTGTGTGTGTGTGTGTGTGTGTGTGTGTGTGTGTGTGTGTGTGTGTGTGTGTGTGTGTGTGTGTGTGTGTGTGTGTGTGTGTGTGTGTGTGTGTGTGTGTGTGTGTGTGTGTGTGTGTGTGTGTGTGTGTGTGTGTGTGTGTGTGTGTGTGTGTGTGGTGTTACCATTTTGCATTTTTACTATTTCTTGGTTTGTTCCCATTTGGATTATGCTTGTGTTGCCTACTCTTCAGCACGTAATACCATGCTGCTTCAAATGTTTTAGATGCTGTACATCATCCTTTCCTTCGGCTTGCTACAGGTGCCTTTAGAATCGAGCCCTATAGTAAGCATCCTTGTTGACTGCGGTGAGCCATCACTTTGAGATAGACAGAATCAGGTATTAGGCATTTTATTTTACCCGCCTTAAGGGACAGTCAAATCACCCGGCTTTTGGCGCAGTTTTTGGAAATACTTAATTTTCGAAGATATAAGGACCGTCCCCATGTTCTTACCAGACATTTACTGCACCTTATGAATGTTGACACATCTATTTTTCGTGTTCATATCCTCCATGGACAATCCACCTCATAAATTTTATTTTGACCTCATGAAATACAATAAAGAATCAACACCACCTGTTTTCTTTCAGCAAATGTTTCACCATATTCTCTCAAAGGCAAACTCGGACACAGTCTGGTACACACGAATGGATCGAAACAGAGCGATACTGTTGGATGCGCATTTATTGTTAATAACCACTGAACCTATATGTTTGGTTAACCTGGTATATACATAAGGCTTTGACTATCAAATACCGTCAATATCCTTATTTGTAGCTCGTGTAGTACTTTCCAAGCCTTGTTATAGAGTTGGAGGAACCCCATTTACAGGCGCTGAAGCAGTGTCGACTCGCTAACAGATTCCACAAGATATTTTTAAGCACATATGTATTTCTGCACACTACCGACTAAACCTCCACCCCTGGGTTTCCACTCCTTCTGGGAACCGCTTTGCAGCATTACTTCAGGAAGGGGGAAATGCCTGCACACAGGCCACCACAGTCACAACTGAAACATTGTCACCAAAATTTACAATGCAATTGCCAAGTTGAACAATCACAACACACGTGAGTTTCTGGTGGTTTCCACTGGAATGTTTTAGCCACATGGGGATTCCAGATAATGAACATGCAGATTTTGCTGCTAAAGACGCATGTGGTCAACCATCTTTCACTACCTGTGTTACTACATCCAATTTATTAACTGTGTAAAACTTATTCTTCGTGCAAAGTGGCAAGATGACTGGTCGCTTACTGTAGATAACAAACTCCGGTACATTAACGTTTGTGTATTGCCATGGACTCCTCATACAGGAAAATTCGTTGTGAGGAAGTGGTCCTCTGCTGATTGCGGATAGGACATACGATAGCTACTCACAGATATCTGATGTCAGCAGTGAATGCACCGGTATCCATGCAATGCAACTGCTGCTTGACTGTACGCCACATTCTTGTGGAATGCATGCATTATGCAGCCTTGTCGTAAAATTGCCCAGGAATTTTTTTCAAATCCTGGGCAATAATAAAGAAGTTTTGGATCAGGTATTTTTCTTTCTCCAGGGTGCTAATATTTTACTTACTTTTTAATGGTGTTTTTAGATTTTTTACAGTAGTTGTATGTTTTTGTGTCTTAACATTGTAGATTAATTTTTTTGTTTTGTCTCTATTTTTATGTTTTAGTTTATTCTGTTTTGGTTTTTAATCTTCTATTTTGTTTTGATTTTTGTTATTCTATTAGGTTTTGTGTTTAGATTTCTTGTTCAGTTTTCTGGACTTTATTATTTAATTTTTAATTGTGAATTTTTTAACTTTCATTTTTTACAGCACGTACATCGTGTTCGGGCGATGATAATGCTGAAGCGTTTTTCACTCGCAGAAAGCCACACAAAAAGAAAAAAAATATATAAACACACATCACTGTTACTATAAATTTTTTTATTTAACTTTGTTATATAAATCAACTCTCTTCACCAATCATATGACAAAGAAGTTGCATATTTTTTTTAATGTCTTTTTTGATATATACATTTCAATAACATAAACAGTTGCACCCTACTGTTTTTAGCACAATATAGTATGTTGTGCTAAACTTGAAGCTCTCGCACAATCTCTCTCTCACTCCCTCTATATTTTAGTAAAGTGTAGCATACTGTGACTCTTAAAAGGACAAATATTTATTTATTATTTATATAAATTTATGCAAATTGTTTATAATATTTTTAAAATTTTGGCTTGTTTCATTTGTTTGTATAATCAAGAAAGGTTCGTATAGTAAAAAAAATTTCCATTGTTTTTCATTATTTTTTAAGAAAACAAATTTCAGTATTAAACTGAAGTAGTGTAGGTTAACAGAGAACTGATAAATAAAATAAGCCATCTATGATTTTTTTACTTTTTTCATAAAGCCAATCATGATAAAGATATAGTATAGCAATTATACTATATATTTTTATAGATTTATTGAAACAAGAACACTGTTGTCCATTGTAACATGCTCTTTTACTTTGAATTCTTATGGCTGGTATGATGTAACACTTTAAAACCCTTTAAGTTTAATTTTGAAATATGTTAAATAATTTATCTCTTTATATATAATATCATTAACTAATTAAAATAAATTCATTTAAATATTTACTCTTATTATTACAACTTATATTATGCATTCACTGAAAGTTCTGTTTATATTAACAAATATTCTAATAAATAAATTCTACTAGAAAGTGTTCTACCTTATATTAGAGAAATGTTCAGCATTTGACAAGATATAATAACCAAAAATATTGTAGGTATTGTAGGTACTGTAGGCGACTAACTTGACATGACATCATCACTGGCTATCAAAACTGACAAAACCAATCTTAAGAATAACGATTCTTAAGATTGTCAAGGAAGTGAGGATGAAGTACTGCTTCTTTGATCGAGCTGAACAGATGTAATATGAGTTTTGCATCTGGATTTCAAGCTCATTAAAAATTGGTGATATTCAACTGTGCTAGTGATATCATCATTGTGTTCTCTGCAGGAATAGACTGAAAAATTAATGTTCACCTTTTGTTGGAAAACAGTGAACTGTATAAATTATCTCTGCACACTAGAGGGATAACACTTACCGCTTTATACAGTGGATGAGACAGAGATGTTGCTGGATTTTCTGAAACTCTTAAGCACTTATTTTGATATAAATATGGAATCGCATTTGGTGTTAGAAACAGCTGAAAATAAAAAAAAAAAATTATTAATGATTTACTCTACTATAATTTTTATGTATTTAATTGATTTTTGATAACTTACTACTGTGTTTAAAAAATCTAAAAAAAAGTTTTAACAGACTACAGTATACAGTGCAGTTTAAGGCGAAGAACAAAATGTCACCTGAGTTTTAACTTTCATTTTCTAAATCAATTTTCTTCAGGATCTGTCCTCTAAATGTACTGCTAATATGTAATTTTTATAGCGAAGGATATGGTACTAGTTTTTGAATAAATTTTGGAAGATTTTTGTTGCAATAATGTGTTAAATGTATGGATGTGATTTAAATTTTTTATTTAGTATGTTTTTGTCACTTAAATTTAAAAACAATATTTTAAATCCATATGTATTCGAAAACTGTTAATGATTAACTGTAAATGATTAAAATCGAAATCTTGATATGCAGTTCAATTGTTTAGCAAAAATAAGTGACTTTTGAAATACGCATTTCAAAAAATTAGAAAAGATAAATGACAAAAAAACACTTAGAAAATTGTACAAAAGGTGCATCTCTACCTATATTCATAAAATAAAAATAACTTTTTTCAATGATATTATTTATCTAGTTGAAGTAGAAACTACTTAAAACTGTGTAAACCACTAGATATCTCTAATAGTTATCAACTAGATAGATATCTACCATCTGTTGGGTTCCATCTTGATATCCACATCAGCCTATATATAGTTGAATATGATATGGGATTAATCTTTAAGAAATCAAAAGGAGCTTGAATGAGCTGTATTCATAAAAACATTTCTTTTAATAGAAAATCTTTTTTTAATTTTTAATCTAGTCATAGACTAATACAGTATGATACAAATCTATACCTCCCTTTGTGTTTATCAATACAGCAGTAAGCTGATGAACATTGTCCGGTCACACATTTATATATACAGTGTTACTGTACTTTCAATCTAATAACTCATTACTATTAATTTCACAGTACATTCACAAAGAAAAATTTTTTAAATTATTGATTTTTTTGTTTTTCATTATTTTAAGGTGATAAAAAAGTTAATAGTATTTTATACTTTCCTATAATTTCAAGTTATATTGCTTTGAGCTTATTAACTTATAACTTATAATTTATCTCATATCCTTGCAGACATGGGATAGGTAATAAAAAATGAAAAGTAAATTGTGGTTAAGATTTGTCCCGTGATAATATATGGTTCTTCTACTGGTCGTGCTCCGATTCATGTGAGTAAAATAAATGTATTTACTATAGTTCAGAATATTACTACTTTATTTATTGGGTAGAATGATCTTGTTTGAAATTTTATTTTTATTGAGAATGGTATTGATATAATAATTATAATTGATATTATTAGTGCTACTACTCCTCCTAATTTTCTAGGGATAGATCGTAGAATTGCATATGCGAATAGAAAGTATCATTCGGGTTGAATGTGTGGAGGTGTTCTTAGTGGATTTGCTGGTGTAAAATTTTCTGGATCTATGGTGAGGAATGGATTTAAATTAATTATTATTGTAAAAATTATTATTGTTATTACTATTCCTAAGATATCTTTTGTTGTAAAGTAGGGGTGGAATGGAATTTTATAAATATTGTTTTTTATACCTAGTGGGTTAGATGATCCGGATTCGTGTAGGAATATTAGGTGTAATATTACTATTGTTGATAAGATGAATGGTAAAATGAAGTGGAATGTGAAGAATCGATTGAGTGTAGGATTGTCTACAGCAAATCCCCCTCACACTCATTGTACTACTATTTCTCCTATGTAAGGAATTGCTGAAATTAAGTTTGTAATTACTGTTGCTCCTCAGAAGGATATTTGACCTCATGGTAATACATATCCTATAAATGCTGTTGCTATTAATGTTAAAAGAATTAACGATCCTGATATTCATGTTTTCTTTAATTTAAATGATCCATAATATATTCCTCGTCCTGTGTGTATAAAAACTAAAATGAAGAATAATGATGCACCATTTGCGTGAAATATTTCGAATTATTCATCCGTAATTTACCTCTCGGGTAATATGCACAATTCTTTTAAAAGCTTTATCAATTCTTGGTGAGTAATGTATTGCTAGAAATAATCCTGAAATAATTTGAATTATTAAGCATATTCCTAGAAGTGATCCAAAGTTTCATCATAATGAAATATTTGATGGTCTTGGTAAATCAATTAAGAAGGAATTAATTGGTCTTAATTTACATATTGATTTAAACATAAGTTTTTTTAAGTGGTCCTTCAAATGTTCTTACGATGTTATTTACTGAGATTATTGTAATAATTAGTAATTAAGTAATTAGTAATTAGTAGTGTAATTAATATTGTTATTGTAAGTGTAATATTTATTTTATATATTCTAAAAAATTTTCTTGTTGATTTTTCTTCAGTTAGTTCGGTTGTCATTTCCTTTATTTCCTTAAATTTAGTAATTATTTCTGTGGTTGGATCTAAATTTCTTATTATAATAGAAATTAATATAACTAATATTCAGATTAAAAAAATGTTTGTTCTTGGTTTGAATTTTTCATTTGATGCAATTCTTGATATATATATGAATATAATTATTAGTCCTCCTACTGTTGTTACAAATATGATGTAAAGATATCATGATGATTTAATTATTATTGAATTATTTCTGCACATTAGGGCTGTTTGAAAAATTAGTATTGATCCTAGTGATATAGGGTGTTTAAGTATTGGAGATATAATAATATTTGATAAAATTAAATATTTTGTGAAAATTCAGTAAGTATTTTAATATAAAATATTAGTTTTGGATACTAAAGATGATTTTTTCTTTACTGATTTTGTTTAGATAAATTTTTTTTAAATTATAATTTACAAGATCATTGTTTTTTTTAAACTATCCTAAACTTTGCTTATGATAATTATTTATTTTTTTGGTTATTTCTTTAGATTAATTATTTTTTTATTTGTTCGTAGGCATTTTCTTTTGTGTCTTTTGGGACTTGAATATTTATTACTTTATTCTTTTTTTTTTATTTTTGGGTATAGGTTATTTTGATTTTGATTATTATTTTTTAGTTATTTATTTGGTGTTTGGGGTTTGTGATGGTGTTTTAGGACTTTCTTTATTGTTTTTTTTAATTTGTAATTCTAGAAGAGATTATTTAGATAGCTTGACCTTATGTTAAAATTTATTTTTTTTTGTTTTCTTTAATCCTTTTTTGTGTCTTAAATAATTGATTTGTGTATTTAGTGGGTTTGTTTTTTTTTTTTATTTTTTGTTTCTATTTCTTATTTTTTTATAATTGATAGTTGCTTAAGTATATATTTTATATATTTTTATATATATATATTTTTTGTTGCTTAAGTATTTGAATTTTTATTGTTGTTTTGCTATCTGTTTATTTACATTATTATTTTGATTTGTTGTCTAAGATTTATATTTTTGTTTTCATTTTTTATTATTTTTTTATTTTTGGATTTTATTGTAATTGATTTTTTTTCTTTTTTTTTCTTTGAGTGTAGATTGATTCCTTTGTTATTGTTTGTTTTTTTTTTGTTTTTTTGTTTTTTGATGTTTTAAGTTTTTTTTATTTTTATTTTGGTTTAATTTATTTTTATTTTTTCAGTTCTATGTGGTTTTTAAGATTTTATTCTTCAGGTTTTTTTTTAAATCGGTTTTTTAGTTTTTGTTATTTTAGTTATAGATTAGTTGATGTGGGTTGATTAGAATATTTTGTTTCGGGTGGTTTAGTTGGATTTTTGCAATGGTTAGGTTTTTTTTTGATAGGTTTACTTTAAGTATTCTAAGTTTTATTTTTTTTTTACTAAAAGCCTAACATTGAAATTGTTATTATGAATTTTTTTTCTGGACATTTATAAAATTTATTTATTTATACATTGAAAGTGTATTGTTTTTTTTAAACTATATAAATAAGAATAAAGTGATTTCACTTGAAAGGTAGTTAGCGGCTCCTTTACTTTTTATTCTTTTAACTGGATATAATCAATTTTTTCATTAATAGTGAGTAGCTTCTATTTAGCTTCAGTTAAATTGAGTATGAGGATTATCCTTAAAATTAAGTCGAAATTAATTGTAATTTTACTTCTTTACTCTATTTAAGAGAAATTGATTATTCAATAATTTTTATTTGCAAAGTAAATGTTATATTTAACTATTCTCCTTAATTTCTTCATTCTAGTATTCCTATTTTTCATTCATGTATAAGTCCTATAATTAAGATTAAGATTGTAATTGTTGATGAAATCAGTCATTCTTCTATAATTATTATTTTTGTTGAGAATATTGGTATGATTATTGAAATTTCAATATCAAAGATTAAGAAGATTGTTGCAATTAAAAAGAAGTGAGTAGAAAATGATTTTCGTGTCGATGAATTTTTTCTCGTCTTATTTTTTTGTTTTGTTAACTAAAATGAATTAATTTATTGTTAAAAATGAATTATAAATAGTTCGTTTTTTATTCTTACACCTTCATTAAAATAATAAAAATCATACTGGTAAAATGGAATACAGGAATATTATTTCACTTTAACAACACAAGGTATGATTTGAAAGTTTTAATACAGGCGCCTGCCACTGCTCAATAGGAGGAGGTAAGTTTGCCCTTGTGGAAGGGGAAGTTTGTTTTTTTCTTGAAACATCCTGAAAAGATCACCTCAATATCTTTGTTCAGTAGAGAGCAGGGTATCCTGGTGAGTGAAGATGTGTTTTCAGTTCTTGGCAGATTACTGATTTCGCAAAATGGTTGAAAAAACATAACGAGTGTGTCAGATTTTGTTTGAAAACCGGGACATCAGCTTCGGAAACTTATGAACTTTTAAAAAAACAGCTTTTGAAGATAAATTAACTGGCCAAATGTTTTTATATAGTTCAACAGATTCAAAGATGTCTGTGAATCAGTTAAAGATGACCCCTGGTCCAGCCAAGCCGACCTCCCACTTCAAAAACTAATGAAAACATTGTGAAAGTTCACGATTTAGTGCACTCCTACTGTAAATTTAAAATCAGGGAAATGGCTGTTGAACTAAATTTAATTTTCTTCAGCTGTTAGTGCTATGTTATGGATTATTTAGCGATTTTATTATAAAGATTTTGTTTTTAATTTGTAAAGTCATAAATTGTTAAGAGAATTAACAAAAATAAATGATGGAAAATTGTGTATTTGTCAATTTTTATGATCTCTTATTAGTAAAAATAAAAATCCCATTAAAATCTTATAAGAATACTACTCTTCTCAACACAGGATGAAAGAAATTATTTAAAAGTAATTAACGTTAACTGTTAACCAGTAAATACAGAAAATTAAAAAAAATGAACGAGTTGGAAACATTAAGAATATTGATCTGATAACAATGATTTTTTTTGTTGTTGAAAACCATTATTAAATCAAAATCAATATCTACAATCATAAGAATAATAATAATAATAATAATAATATATCATTATTATTATTTTTATTTTTATTATTATTATAATGTAATATATAATAATAAAAATCATATCAATCTATATCATTACCTACACTGTTTTTAAATTTTATTATGTTTATTTAACAGTAAATCAAATAGATAAGAGAAAATCCTACATTCAAGTTCACTGCTAGTCTATAATAAAAGATACATAATAATTTGCATAAAATTTGAACTTTTTTTGTTTTAATTACATTGTTTATTTATAAGCAATTTAATTTTTTTTTAACTTTGTAAACATAATTATTTGAGGAGAACAAAATAAAATTATATTACAACAGTAAATTAAAAAAAATAAAATTAATAAGTTTTTATAAACAGTATGGATATGTTTTTAGAAAATTTTTAAAAATTACAATGTTAAAATTGTCTTCCAGATGTGGAATTTGAACTGAGTTTTACTTAACAACATTTGCTATACTATAATTACTTGTATATTAATGAAAAGTATTTTATTCACAGTGATTTAAGTAATGCCAGACTGATAGGATGGTCACTAATGTCCCTTGTAACATTTAAAGATCTTAGAGATAGTGATATTGAATGATAATGTTTGCTGCTCTCACAACAAATAAATAACGTTGAAATTAAGTCACCATTAGATTTGACAGACTATACATTATTATACTATGACTGTACTCTATTAATTATACAATCCTATACAGTTATTCAGCTACAAATTTTCTATATTATTGGTAACCAAAGTAAGTTTTGTCAGTTATCTAATTTCAATTTAATGCCATTTTTCAATTAATATGATTTTTAGCCTTTGTTTTTTGTCCCATTTTGACTGGTTTGAAGCAGCTCTCAAAGAGTCCTTATCTAGTAGTGCTAGTCATTTCATTTCAGTACACCCCTTACAGCCTATATCCCTAACAATTTGTTTTACATATTCCAAACTTTGCCTGCCTGCAGAATTTTTTCCTTTTACCTGTCCCTCCAATATTAAAGTGATTACTCCAGGATGCTTTAATATATAGCCTATAAGTCTACTTCTTTTAACTATACTTTTCCAAATGCTTCTTCATCGATTTGCCGCAACACCTCTTCATTTGTCACTTTATCCACCAATCTGATTTTTAACATTCTCCTATAGCACCGCATTTCAAAATCTTCTAATCTTTCTTTTCAGGTACTCCGTCCAAGTTTCATTTCCATATAAAGCTACGTTCCAAACATATACTTTGAAAAATCTTTTCCTGACGTTTAAATTAATTTTTGATGTAAACAAATTATATTTCTGACTGAAGGCTCATTTCACCTGTGCTATTCGGCATTTTATATCACTCCTGCTTCATCCATCTTTAGTAATTCTACTTCCCAAATAACAGAATTCTTCTGCCTCCATAATCTAAAAGCAATGGAAAACTGCAGCTGCTTTTTCCCTAGAAAATGTAGCTCTCTGCATTTTCATATAACAATGATGGAGGCGCCTTCCTCGGTAAAATATTCCAGAGGTAAACTGGTCCCCCATTCGGATTTCCGGATGGGGATTACTAAGGAAGGGGTTACTAGAAAATCTAAAAAAAAATACATAAAATTTTTAGCCTAAAGCTTCTTTATTTTAATTTATATTTATATATTCTAAATAAACAATAATGGTTTAAATTACACACACTCTGAACGCATAAACACAACAAAGGTGTTCAAAGAATTACTTTTACATATAACAACTCAACAACAAATGTACCATGATCCCAGTGACAATGAAGTCTAATAAAGCTTGTTTTAAATGAAAAGTATAGATTTACATTTATTTAACAATTTTTTTAACTTTAAATAAAATTTAAATTTATAATCTTTTTTGTTGTCAGAAAATTACAATAAATTCTTCATCCACTGTCACAGTAAAGTCTAGTACCACAGTACAGTACTGTCCTTTAATGAATCTGTATATTTAAGAGTTTTATCAAAGGTATGTTTTATATACATCATTTTAAACAATTCTAATGTCACCATACTCTTGTTTTAAGGTATCAGTTATACAACGATCATGCAAATTCGTACTATGAAGTAAAGAATAATTATTAGGTGTGACCTCGATAATATTAATGTAACCATTTTTATGTAAATTAATTTTTAATTATTCATTATAAATATTTATGTTTTATTTGAGCATTGAATTACCAGTGTAGTTTACACAATTGTATTTTCATGAGTTTTAATTTTGTTATGATAAGTCAGGTGATACTAAATATGATTTTCTTTATTTTATTTTTATATACTTTTGGTAATGTTTACAGCTAATCAATTACTAGCTTCCTTCAGTTAACATTATAATTACTGGCTACTATACCGAAGAAATCATGAATTTGAAAAGCAACTGGAATAATATGTATATTAAATAAAATAAAATGTTTCATAAAGTAAATGTCAAAAATTTTAAAATAATAACATTCATGTACCATCTGTTTTTTATTGCCAATTAAGTGTATTAGTACGCTAGATTGGGTCTTTTATAAGTTCTGTATGTAAAAGTTTTTGTTCATTGTTTACAACAGAACATAATCGATCTGCTACCACTTGACCAATTTCCACGGTTAAGTGATAGCATCTCTACCTACTCAATGGTAAAAACCATCTCTACCTACTGACCAGAATTTTCAGAGTTGAAATCCTTATCAGGGTTTTTTTTATAGAAAAAATGTAAAAAAAAAAAAATAGGGGTACTGCAGTTAGGTATTAGTATGTTTTTGCTAATACGTATATGTAATTTTTGCCAGTAATTCTGAAAACAGAATTATATTTCACTATAGACATTTAATGTTAATTTTCTTCTCTAATTAATAGCAATTGTGTAACACAGAAATACAAAGGAAAGTTTCCGTGTTCATAAAAAAAAAGCTGACAACACACAAGTTGTACTACTTTCCCATCATATGGCTTTTTTCTGATGCACAGCTGACATACACAACTTAATCTAAAATACTTATAATTTTATTTAAATACAATATTTTTTGTTTATTTAATTCAATGATTCTAACTAAAGCGCTCATGCATACCGTATTTCATTTGCACTGGTGTGGCGGTACTAGTGGCCAGTTTAAATATTATTCATTTATTTAATTCCGCCGCTTGCAATTTTTTATTTAAAATAAAAAAAAAAATAGTTAATTTAATTAACATAATTAGCATAGTTAATTTAATTTTTTTTAAAAATATGATAAGTAGAATTATGAGGTTTTTTGTGAAATTGTACTTTTAAGAAATGCCCATAAATAAAAATTAAGATTGTTAGGAAACCGCTTCATTAAAAATAGCAGAAAACTCATTATTGAATAGTAATAATTAAGACATTAAGAACAATATTCTACTAATATATTGTGCAATTAAAGAAGTAAAAAAAAAATTGTGAATCTTTCTTTCATAACAATATCGAATTTAACTTCCTTGTCTTTGGTCTTTTTTGAAATAAAATAACTTTTTATAGTAAATTATATAAGGGGATTGAACAGGGTGTGGAAGCAACTGAAGGAGCACAATTAAAGCGGTAAAACTATATACAGTAGATTTACGACAATCTGGCCTCTGTACTATCTGGCCTAGTTAAAAAAAAAATTTACTTTGGTGTTAATATCTTACCAAGGTGTTGAAAGTGGGTGTCTGTTACAATCCTTCTACATGCTATGTACATAACACAAGTTGAGGCATACAACACGTGGATTTCTCCCGCCCTGCTGCCTGCTCTTCACTTCAGTTTTTATTGGATGTCACATCCAATAAGTGCGGAATATGTCACTGTTCCCAGTTTTGTTAGTAAATTGTTGTTTGGTGTGCTTCTTTATTTTTTTTTAATGAGTATTATGAAATGGGTGATAAACGACAAAAGATTGTAGTATGAAGAAAAAATTATATACTATAAAGTGACTGGACTTTGCAATAATGACACAAACTGTTCTTTCAGAGTTAGGAGTCGAGAAAAGTACAGTTGGAAACTGGAAGAAAAATCTAGCAGAAATTGAAAAGTAGATGCTGCACAATCTAGTAGAAGTGAAATGAATTTAAGAAAAACAATGCTGAAATTTAAGCATAAAGAAGTTTAGAAAGCTTTATTTTTGTGGCATGAAGACTTAAAAGGCTTGTCAGTTATTGGGCCGATATTGCAGGTTAAAGTATTGGAATTTAAGTACAAATAGACTGAAAAGATTCAGAAGAATAAAAATAAGAAAAACGATGCTAGAAGTTAAGTAAAGAAGATTATTGGAGATTAAGTTTAAAGACATTATTGGGTTGATATTGAAGGAAAAAGCATTGAAATTTAAGTGACAAATGGAAGGAGAAGATTCAGAATTTACCACCAGTGATGGATGGTTAGACCTTTTGAAAAACTGATTCACCATTTGCCTGACCATAGCATAAGTGGGGAGCCTTTATTTGCCGATATAGAGGCTGTATGTTTGTTCAGGGGCTATCGTTTTAGGCTTATTGAAAAGCTGGGAATTTTTTTTCTAGGGAGTAGTTGCACAACTGCAATGAAACTGGTTTAAATTATTAAGATGCTCCCCCTACAAAGAGGCTTGCATCAAAAAATTTAGGTGCTGCACCGGAGAAGTGAGGAGGAAGTCACCATCTTGCTTTGCAGTAACGCAACCAGCAACCATAAGCCTATGTTTACGTAAATGGAAAGTCAAAGAGGCCTGGAGCTTTTAAAAAACTGAAAAATCAGAAATCACTACCCCTATATTACACACATCAAAAGAGAACATGAATCAATTTAGAGATTTTTAAAACCTGGTTTCAAAATGAATTCATACTGATTGTAGAATGAAAAACAACAATTTGCTGAGAAAAGATAATTCTTGACAATGTACCTTACCTTTGCATCCGGTCACAACAAACTCAGATGCATTACAGATGGAGACATCAAAGTTTTATTTTTACCACCAATGCGATTGCTGTTTGTCAGCCGATGGACCAGGGTGACCTTGAAATGCTAAAAAAATGTAATATCTGTGTCTTCTCAGTCCATTGATATCAGTAATTGATAATAATGAAGCCTATTTAACCGCTGCATAAAATATTGACATGCTAGATTGGTTATGATGGTTGGCTGAATCGTGTGAAGAGATTCCAAACATATTTCTCTAGTAAGGTCTTGAAAAGTTCTTTTAGAAAAAAATGAAGTTTGACTTTTTAACTTTGAATCCGTGTGTGAAATTGAAGTGGAAGATGAAAATTATAAACTTATTTCGTTGCTGGAAAAAGTACTGGGCTGTGATTGTGATGATGCCAATCTTACAAATGAAAGGCAAGCAAGCATCTTTATGAAATAACTGACAATGATGTAATTAATAGAAGAGGAGAAGGAAGAATCCTTAGATGAAAGGAAAAATCTCATCCGACATTCAGAAAGATTCAAGAGGATTGAGGCAACTTCAGTACATTAGTGAACAGGAGGAAGCAATATCAACTGATATCATCTGCTTGCAGCAGAGGGAAATTACACCATGGAAGAGAACTAAAAGGGAGAAGCAGACGTTTATCAATGACCTTTTCAAAAAATAAAAATGTTAGTTTTGACTCTCAAATTAGCTTTTCCCATTTGTCTGATAATATAGCAATGAACACTTAATTAAGCTTAAATAATTTTAGTAGGCATTAACATTAACCGTAAGTTTTACATTAATGTTTTGTTTACTTTAAAGTATGTTTCCTGCAAAGTTAGACATAATAAAACTTACATTAAAATGTGAATAATATTTTTATTTTTGGGCTTCCTTTTTTTGTAATAAACTTTTAATACCTATAATACAATACATAACAATTATCTATTAGTACTGGTCTGTACTAAGAGATCAGAAATATAAATTAGAGTGGGTTTTGTAATAAAATTAGGGGTTTTAATTGTATGGGTAGGGCAGGAAGTGTATTTATTGAACTCCAGCCTGTACGGTTTTTTTTGTTATCCAGCCCCTGCCCTTCTGCCAAATTATGTCAGATAGTCAGTTCTCTACTGTATTTGTATTTTATTTTATTTGTTATTATATTATTTTATTATTATTATAAAATATTTTATTGTAATATTATTTATATTATTTTATTTATTGACTTTTAACTTTATTTGCCAAACTGCTAGGTTTTTGGTAATTTCCCTTAATAGGCACAGACTTCTTAACCATAGTTGACTCAAAAATAGATAAAATACATAAAATTTTTCATCTGTTTACTAAATTTACTTAAGATTATATGGGATTAACATTATTGATTTAGGCTGTTTAAAATTCAATCTCAATCTATTAAAAATTTAAGATTACAATTTTGAATCACAAGTAAAGCCATTTTTTCTTGTTTTTGGAAGCTTAAACAAAAAAAAAATCATTGAAATAATTTTCCATTTTATTAAAATATTTTTGTTGGAAGGATTAACTATCTGAAAAAATGCCTGATTTTATCAGATAGGCGTTTCAGTCGTCAGAATTTTTCAGCCGTTTCAGAATTTTTCTGTCCTCACCAGAAAGAAAACAAGTTTCCTCTTACCAGGTACAATCGGTGTACTGGTTATTCAGGTCCTGGCATTTTCAGCACAGAAAATCTAACAGGATCAGATAGATACTCACAGATAACGGAGAAAAGTAGATTAAGAGTAAATAAAAAAAGTAGGTAAAGAGAAAAATTATCTACCATTGGAATCATTCACAATCATACCAATAAACAACCCTTTGTTGATATTTAAGATGACACGTTTAATGATACTGAATGCCAGTTACATCATGTTGTATCTGCTATTAAATTGGAAAACAACTTACTTTTAAAAAATCTTCTTTTCCAATTTGTATGGATAACCCCATTTAATATAGCTTTTTATTTTCAACACTGATTTTTTTATTTATTATTTTTATCATATCTATTTCAAGATTTTATACTTATTTTTATAAAATGTTATTCTCCTTGTTAATCACATGAAATAAATTAAATTTCAGAGGATACCATCATGCATTACACTGAAATTAAATATCTTTTGTTGAATCAATATCACATTACCGCATAGTATTCATTTTTTTAAATTAAAGAAAAAAGGATAATCATATATAACTTACCGCTAAACATATTCTTAAGTTAAATAAGACTTGAAATGCATTATAAATAATCATAGGGATTTTCAGGTTGAATGCTTCTCTTCCCTTCATCATATCTGGTCCTAACTTCAGTGTGAAAAATAAATATCCAACTGTAATGGTCACTATTAAATATGGATCCATTAATGGCCATGTTTCTATGGTCTTTTCTGAAAAAAAAAAATCATTATTTTGTATATATATATATATATATATATATATATATATAAAAGTTATATTTAATATGTATTAATATATTTTTAATTACTATTTTTATATATTATGATATTACAGTGTAAATTTCATTTATTGTGCTATCAGTATTCAGTACATCATCAATGGAAAGGATAAAATTCTGTATATTCAGATTATTAAGAAGATATATTCGTTATGTATGTAAGTTAGTGAAATATCTGTTGTGAAATATCAAACCGTTTGACTAACTGTTTTTCTCAGAAAAAAATGAACTGTTGTTTCACTTCTATAAAAACTGTGTTTTTCCGCTCGATAGTAATACTGCACAGTAAACATGTTGAATTCAAATCTAACAAATGTTATATAATAAAAAGAGATAAAGTAAATAAACAGTTTTCTTAGAACAAGTCATTTTCCCGGAAAATTGTTGTTTTACCGCTAAATTTGAATGGCTTCAAAAATCAAATCTTATTCATGAAAATAATGTAATATTAAAGTGGAGAGTGAAAGGGTCATAAAACTGCCAAATTTATTCACTGGCATCAACCGTAACAGCCTGTTTTTTTTTTACTTAAAATATTAAAATGAAACCATTGTTTTTAAATAAATAAAAAATATGCAGTTTAACAATGTAATGGAAAAATGAGTCGTGAACATTATCAACAGATTAATAATTCAACCTGTTATTCTCTGATAGTTTGTAGAAACATTTGTTTTTTTCCCAACAAAGAGTTTGTCCCATTTGGCAGAAACAACAAAACCACCTTCCTCAAATTTGCTGAAACCAAGAGAGGTTTTGAGCAATACGACAAGATATACAAATCACTCCTTACCTATTTTACAGTAACAAGCTGCTTGTATTAGACAAAAAGAGGAGTAAAATGGTTTCCTCTTGTCTTATTCACCGATTGGACATCAGCATGCCAAGCTAATTGAAATGTTGGAAATATTCAGCTGTATTGCATCTCTGTTAAAACACCCTTACTCTCACAGAAAGCAGGTCTGAATAGTATCTCTCTATCCCAATTTAAAGTAATAAATTAATGCAACTGCTTTTTAAAAAATAATGTATATTATGATAATAGACTATTAAAACAAACTATTAAAACTAAAGAAGTTTTTTTTTATTTTATTAATTCCAATTCATTTTATCCATCAAACAATCCATTTTATTTAATCCGTATAATTTTAGTAAATGAATTTATATAATTTTATTTCATTTTTTACAGTCCATTTTATTTAATTAAAAAACTTAAAGCTTGTGCACGGGAATATATATACGGAATAGAAGTTTTTGTAATATGTAAAATATGGTCGACTGGGATTCAAACTCAGGGCCTTTCGGATGAAAGGCTAAGATTCTAAAATTTTGCCATTGATGTCGGTAACCTCAATTTTAATTAAAATGCGATTTCAATTAATTTAACTGTAAAATATAGTTTTTTTTTTTAAAAGGAGGTTGAAACAATCTTCTGAAGATGATAAATTTACAAGAAAGGAGCTTCTAATTTTCTTTCTGTTGAAAATATATTTGTAGAATGCATTCTTTCGGTAGAAAAAAAATAAAGAAAAAAATTAGATAATCTTTCTTTCTGTATACCAGAAAAAGGAAGAGGTAACATGAAAAATAATTTTTCATTATTTACTTTATGTAGTTGTATGATTAGTTATACAGAAACTGTACTCGCATCTCCAAATAAATATAATTGATTTTAGCGAATAAAATTTATTTCAATTATGATAAACATATTTAGGTATTTAATACTTGTTACATGGTAACACAATACAGAGACCTTGTGTGTCAACAGTACTCTGCAGAGATGTCAAAGCAGTTACGCTCAGTCTATCTACTATCAGATTGTCTCAGTCTATCTATCCTACTGCAGATATCGTTTACTACATTTTGCAGAACGTGATTTAATCTGGGATTAAACATATTACTAAGTAAAAGATTATTAACTAAAGTCAATACTTTTGGTTTCGTTTTACTTTACTTTACTCCTCGCTCGATTAACACCTTAAATTTTCTGATGATTTAAATAAATGTTAAATTTATCGTTCGGGTAGATCTAATAATTCCTGAGTTTTAAGCGAGCATTGGTATAAAGGAGTATAAACATTCTGATTTATGTATACATATTTACATTAGTATTTTTATTGTAAATTTTCTTCTACTTGAATAAATGAGAGATAAGACAAGACATGTAAGCACATTTTATCAGATTCTATTTCCATATAATTTCAGTTGTTTGCGATTTGTTTACAATTTTTTGTTCATTATCTGTAGGAATAACTTCACTTCCATTACCCCATATAATGAGTTTTCTATTGATTTGTTCTATTGTATTATCTCTTGCGAGTGTTACTACTCAAGGCAATAACCTTTCCAAGTAAGTTATAAAAAAGGTAATTTATTATAGCATTTGATTCATTGTGTAGTTTCAAACATTAAAAAGAGGTTGTTTTTAAGAAAGATAATTTTTTTGTGAAGGTGAACAACTAAAGAAGTGTTATAGTCTAAGTTAATTACTAAAAAACTTTTTTATTAAAAAAATAATAATTTTAATTATGTTCAAATATACACATTTTTAATGAAATTTTGGGAAAAAAAAATTTCAAAATAACGTACACAAAAATAAACGTTTTTAAATGTTAATGCACTATTGAAGCAAATACCTAGAGTGCGGTATTTTTACCGGGTGATTCAAAAAGAATTTCATAACTTTAAAAGCATATTGAAATAACTTACTTACAGATTCGGTTGGGGGTCTCATTTCGTAGAAAAACACATTAAGTTTGTAACCCAAGATTCACTTCGGTTCGATATGGCTTCCGTTTCTAATGCGATATACATCACGATTATGTTCCAGACTGTAGCCAGCAAGGTTACAGAGGACGTTACCTCTGCAGCTGCGGCGTTAATTCGAAGTATTAGCTCAACAAGATTTGCAGGCCAAGTTGGTATGTAAACTAGATCTTTAACGTGGTCAAATTTGGGGAGCGAGGTGGCCATGCAATTGGATCTTCACGACCTATACACCGTCCTGGGAATCAAATATCAAGAAAATTTCAAACTTTTAGGTGGTGCCCCGTCTTGATGATATAGTGATAGCGTCCATGTTGGTCATCATTGTTTAAATGAAGAATTAGAAATTTTGAAGCACATCCAGATATACTCTGCCATTTACGGTCGCCTCCTGCAAGAAGAACGGGCGATGTTTGTTTAGGGTAGAAAAAACATTGACCTTAAGACTACTACGAATGTGCTGCAAAGTTTCATGAGGGTTTTTGCTACCTCATATTCGTCCAGTTATTTTTATCCATCATTTCCACACAAAACTGCAGCCGAGCAACTCTGACGTCATCTGTAATGCGTTGAACCACGATTAATTTGTAAGACTTCAAGCGTAGTCGTTTACCGTAATTTGCGCCAAACAGTCGTTTGTGGAACGTCAGTATCACATGACGTCATTTCTTCAACTCGAGTTGAAATAAATTCGAATTCTGCAAAAATCGTTGTCAAAGCTTTCGTTCTCCGAAAGCTTTGACTACGTTATATGAAGATTGGCGGCTAATGTAGTTAGCCGTCCGTCGCACAAAGTCTTGCGCAGCCCAACTTTCATTCAGAAGGATGATCTTCACGCTTGAATTTTCGAACAGACTCTGGCCCCCATTCGATGCCCGACAGTTCCGCAAGCCACGCACTTCTGGGGAGCCTTACATTCTACCTTCCTATGCCCAAGCTCACCCACCACAGTTGTTACAGCAGTTCGTGCGATCCGGGCCTGTACACCGCGACAATGTATGTACACCGCTAATGCCTCAACCTCATTCATTAAGAGAGTTCGTCTCTCTTTGTACCTCTGTGGACCCTGTATCTGTGCTGTCCTCCCTTGATCGCTTCCTCGAGTCTACAGACGGTACCAGAGGTCTCTCTTGCCATGAAAACATCTGCAAGACTTGTAGATGGTGTCAACCTTGGTGACCTAGCCGTCTCTTAGATTCTTTTGAACACCGCCTCTGTTACCATCTTTTCTTTTGGATCTGACATCTTAACGTCAAATTCCTGACATTTAATTCAGACTTTCACTTAAATCGTTTAAAATGTACTATAGAGTTCTATGAACCTGTTTGGGCGGTTTTCACGGATCATTGTTTGGTTCCAGTCTTTCCTGGAATTTTGCAAACAGAAAAATACGTCGCAGAAGTAATACCCGGCTTAAAATCTATTTTTCATTGTCCAGATTTGACGAATATTCATGGGCAACTTAAATTTACGACGTAAGGCCTCATAACACACGCGATCCACAAAGATGTGGCGCACAGTTAGGCGGCAGTCGCATCTTATGTATAATGGTGCATTTTCCGATGACATCAGGTACCCGTAAATGGCCCTTTTATATCCTATCCGCAATCGGCAGCGGACTACTTCCTTTCGGCGAATTTTCCTGTGGGAGCAATCCCATGTTAACACAGTATTTTTGATATGACGAAGTTTGTTGTCTACTGCGGCAATCCAGTCCATCTTACCGCTTTGCGCGAAGTGCGAGTTTAACACAATTAATAAAGTCGGATATAGTAAACACAGGTAGTGGAAGATGGTTGACTACAAACGTCTTTTGCAGTGGAATCTGCACGTTCATTACTCGGAATCCCCACGTGGTTAGAGATCCAGCAGAAACTCACTTGTGTGTTGCGATGGTTTAACTCGGCGATTGCGTTTTAGATTTCGATGACGATAGGATGTCTGGAATAAAGTTTTCTAAGACTTTGAGAGCGCTACACGTGCCACTGCAAATAAGGATATTTCGATAATTAAGGTTAATCATATTCAGGGTATATTCATATACCAATAAGTAATATAAAATTTGTTACAGCGCATAGATCGTTTTGGAAAAATGGCCAAGATAACGAGAGGAAGAAGTATCGATTTTGAAAATGACAGTCGGTAGAGGTTGCTTAGTGGATTAATGAAAATGTTTACCGGACAGATGTAATGAGAAATAATGAAAGTTGTAAAATCAACTTTATTATGCATAATTAATGGTTTTAGTTAATTTTCAGTAACCGGTCTCTATTAAACTCATGTTAACCTTGAAGTTGACTTAAATTATTGTTCTAAAAATTTTGTCTTTTTTATATTCGACAGATTTTGAACAAAAGAAAGCTTGCTGAATCAATTTCAATTTATTTGCATTATTTAAAAAAACAAGTTTTATGAGTGACAGAACACTATTAAATCTGGGTCAAGATTTTTGTGATCTAGTACACAGATTGCATCTTAAAAACTTGTTAACTCTATTATATATATTACACATACACACACACACACACACACACACACACACACACACACACACACACACACACACACACTAGTGTTTTTTTGTGGTTGGGTTTCAATTAACCACACATCTCAGAAATGGTCGACCTGAGACTGTACAAGATTACACTTCACTTACATTCATACATACGAGTATCATTCTCATTAATCCTCTTAAGTAATACTTGACGGTGATTCCCGGAGGCTAAACGGGGAAAAAAGTTAGCCGGTCTCCACTTAATCAGTTTTCTGGCAAAACGCGAAAAACTGTAACTATAATTATGAACATAATTCTCAATTTCTAATATTAAAAATTGTTAGTATACTTAATTCTAAAGCTAAAACCTTTTAGATAATTTTATATTAATAAAAATAAGATTGGAAATCGGCACTTTTGATCCTTAATGTTGATTATTGGCCGTTTTGTTTCGGAAATTTTGGATTTAGGTTGCTATGCTTCCAAAACATCACGAAGTGTTACTTTTTAAATATGATTAGTTTAACATAACTACTTATGATCAAAGTAGAAATAATTCAATTGTAAATTTAAAAAATTAATACATATATAATATAGTTTTTTTTAAATTTTAAATCGATAAAAATTTTCCATTTCAATAGGTTCACAACAAATGTCTCCAGAATTTATTTTCTTCGATTAAATTTTGAATATCATCAGGAAAAAATGTTGTGTAACACTGAATTTTTAAAGTTTTTCCAGTTTTTCCACAAGTTTATTTAAGTTTTTAATTTTCGGATTAATGACAGGAACTTCCGCCAAAATAAGATCAGGATTTATCATGATTGCGTTTTTATTCTTCTTCGCCCTCACCAAAACACCACAAATGTTTTTGCGGTGCTCAAGATAAAATTTCTTCGTAACCGAAAACTTAAAATCGATCGGTTATAAATTTAAAAAAGATTGTGTTTCTTATCGCCAAACGTATTCATATACTTGACAATCTGCACCTACTTTAAAAATAGTAGCATGTTTCAAATAAATATCAATGTATTGCTGTGGATCCTATTATTACTTTTCTTAAAAAATTACTTTTCTTACTTCAAAAATCCGAAAATTTAAAATTTTCAAAAATCCGATCGAACAATAGTAACGAAGGTCCAGACGATAGGGAAACCCGCTCCTATTGATTCTACATATCTGGGTGCTTGCAAAAGACATTTGCAACACATTCCGATAAATAACTAATTTTTATTTTATACACCGCAGCCTTTTTAGGCGAAACTGGAATAACATTTATTTCCATAATAAGTTATATCCTTTTAAAAAATCTTTAATGAATTAAATTTAACAAAAAAGGAATTCAATGACGTGCTGAAAGAAAGTACATAATATATAAGATCAACGATCAGCTGTTCATACTCCTTTCTGGTCGGTTAGTTTCAAAAGTAGGCGCCATTATAATTTTTGTTTTAATTCTAAGGCGTGAATTTCAAAGAATAATTATGTTAGAAAAGGTAGTTTTGATTAAAAAGACTTCATTATTAGATTTCTTTTTTTCTTGTTTTTTTTTTTTTGTTTTCAGTCATTTGACTGGTTTGATGCAGCTCTCCAAGATTCCCTATCTAGTGCTAGTCGTTTCATTTCAGTATACCCTCTACATCCTACATCCCTAACAATTTGTTTTACGTATTCCAAACGTGGCTTGTCTACACAATTTTTTCCATCTACCTGTCCCTCCAACATTAAAGCGACTATTCCAGGATATGTTAATAATATGACCTATAAGTCTGCTTCTTAGCACTATCGCGTGAAAATAAACAAGAACAAAACAAAAGTAATGAAATGTAGTAGAAATAACAAAGATGGACCGCTGAATGTGAAAATAGGAGGAGAAAAGATTATGGAGGTAGAAGAATTTTGTTATTTGGGAAGTAAAATTACTAAAGATGGACGAAGCAGGAGCGATATAAAATACCGAATAGCACAAGCTAAACGAGCCTTCAGTAAGAAATATAATTTGTTTACATCAAAAATTAATTTAAATGTCAGGAAAAGATTTTTGCAAGTGTATGTTTGGAGTGTCGCTTTATATGGAAGTGAAACTTGGACGATCGGAGTATCTGAGAAGAAAAGATTAGAAGCTTTTGAAATGCGGTGCTATAGGAGAATGTTAAAAATCAGACGGGTGGATAAAGTGACAAACGAAGAGGTGTTGCGGCAAATAGATGAAGAAAGAAGCGTTCGGAAAAATATAGTTAAAAGAAGAGACGGAGTTATAGGCCACATACTAAGGCATCCTGGAATAGTCGCTTTAATATTGGAAGGACAGGTAGAAGGGAAAAATTGTATAGGCAGGCCACGTTTGGAATATGTAAAACAAATTGTTAGGGATGTAGGATGTAGAGGGTATACCGAAATGAAACGACTAGCACTAGATAGGGAATCTTGGAGGGCTGCATCAAACCAGTCAAATGACTGAAGACAAAAAAAAATTATTATAACAGAAATTTAAATTAAATGTCTAATTTTAAATTAAATTTAATTAAATAAAATTTAAAATTAAACTTTAGAATTGCGAATAATTTAGATTTGTTTTATTTTTGTAGTGAATTCATTTTTGGGTTCTTTGAGTTAACAAGTATTTTATGACGTACTATGGTCCCCTTCATTTTTAGTATCGCATGTTGGAAATATATTTGTACTGGAAATAGGCTTGTGACGTCATATACAATAACTGGTTACGAATATTTTATACGCGTTACGAGTTGGTGGTTTTTTTTTTTTTTTACTTCACTCGTAAAAGCTAGAAAAAAGTACACTTAATTACATTTATACGCGTATCAATTAAAATATTTCGCTTTGTATATTTTACGATATGTATAGCGACAAAAAACTCTCGTTTAGTTTTGCTGAATTATTTAATTAAATAAATACCTGCAACATGTAACTAGTTCTATAAATAATAAGTAGAGTTACATTTACTCAAGGGCACTGCATTTATGTAAGAACTTTTTATTTTTGTTCATTTTAAAAATTTCAATTGTACTTGAAATTTTATTTTTTTACTTCTTGATAGAAAGTACCTATTTTCGTATTTTATCGAAGGTTTTATATTAACAGATACTCGTACAAGCACACAGAGATTAAGTTTTCTGCTTCGGATATAAATATTCATAGTTTACACTTTTTTGAGCTTAATTATTCCAAATACATTAATTATGTATTATACTGTAATTATTATAACGTACGATTATTTTTATTTTAATATTCTTATTGATCGAGTAATATTTTAATCGTAAGAATGTATGTACATAGATTAATATATTACAATCCACCGGGTTGGTCTAGTGGTGAACGCGTCTTCCCAAATTAGGGCCGAAACGCGCCACGCAGGCCGGTATTTATTAGGATTTTCTTTAGTAGTTTCGTAATGTGAGTAATGATGTAATCGGTATCCTTGTGTTGCTTCGTATTTAATTCTATACAAAGGAAATAAGTTAAAAAAAAATAAAATAAATAAATTAAAAAAAACTGTTTAAGACATTGTAAAAAAGCTGACAATTTTGGGTTGTTTCTGATGCACGGCTTACACACACACACACACACACACACACACACACACACACACACACACACACACACACACACACACACACACACACACACAACACACACACACACACACACAACACACTAAAAGCGCGCGCACATACGTATTTTATTTGCGCGGATGTGGTACTACTAGCGGCGATGGTCGGCAATAAACAAACTAATATAATTTCACAACTTACATGTAATAAATTTTGCTTTTATTGTCGGCGTAGCTGCAAGGCTTAACGCATCAGGTACCGAGTCGACCGGGCGATCGAGTTTGAGACCCGGCCAGACCGAGTTACTTTTTTACACTTTAAATATTATTCATTTATTTAATTCTACCGCTCACCTGTGACGCAGCTTTTTTTGGGAAGGTGCGATTTTGTAATAATTGTTTTTGCAAATTTTTTAATTTTTTAATCAATAACAAATCTGCTGAGAAAAATATGACTTTTAATTAGGTGAAATCTCGAGATAATGAGGGTGACCCTTTGACCTTTTAAGTTCAAAATTTAATGGCATCAATGCCAGATATATAGAAGTAATCTGACAGAGTTTGGTCAAAATCGGTCCTGTAGTTTTAGAGATATAAAGTGGTTTAGAGGCCGACATCGAACACACGCACGTACGAACATTAATATCCGGAAAATTTCCATCCGGTTTTTTGGCCAAACTGGACGATTACAATACTTTCCCTTCTGAAGCTACAGCGCTATCTAGTGGAAAAAGTAAAAATGTGGTGAAATGGATTGGTTTGTCGGATACCTTTTTCGATGGAGATAACATTCTACCTATTAACAGTTACTAAACATTGCTAATATCACTCTCAGGGAAACCGTTCTACTAGTGAAGCGATATCAGTATTTTTAATATCGATTTGTAAAGCAAAACGCAAAATTTCTAATAAGTATGTCACACGTACCTTTCACAAATATAGTTCGTTTATTACCTTTTAAAAGTAAACAAGAAGTCATTATATGATTTCATGAGCGTTACCTGCTTATGGAAAGATATTCTTTTTTAATATTTATCATTTTAATTAGAAATTACAGTTCCAGGAACTCAAAACAACCACCAAAACACACCGGTATCCACGATCTAGTATTGAAATCCGTGCAAAAATAACTGACTTTACTACTAGTACTTGAACGCTGGAACTTTCGACTTCCAAATCAGCTGATTTGGGAAGACGAGTTCACCAATAGACAAAAATTCGGACTGGGTTCAACACCCAGTTCGGGCGGGTTCAACATTCGGACTGGCCGGTCCGAAATGTACCTGTAAATTTATTCACAATGCGATCAATATATATTGTTGCAAACAGGTTTTTTTTTGGAATCGTATTCTTATATACAGTCACGCCTGTTAGGGTAAAAACCTTAATTTCATTTTCTTCGATCTTCATCCGTTTAAGGGTAAATCTCAAAAATTTCGTCCAATTTGTCTTTTTTAATTCGAGGATCAAAATGTTTAAATCGGAACATAAATGAATTATTATTGTTAAAAAAAAAAAACACTGACAAATTGTTAAACTTTCTTACATAAACAATTTTTTCCCGAAGGCTGAAAAAAATTTTTTTTGTGTGTTTTTATGTAAATGAAAATATTTTATATATTAATTAAAAAAAGAATAAATTTTAAAGCGAGCCATATATTTTTATCATACCGATCGAGGTGATAACCTCAACATGTAGGTTTCAGCCTTTATTTAAAGCATTTAATATGCGCATAAGTAATATAATTACTAAATAGAATGACAATAAAGTGCGTCGTGTCACAATTAAGGCTATTACACAAGGAATAATTAATGTAAATGTTTACATAAACATAATAACAAAAAAGGTTATACAAGAATAATATTATGTTAATAGAACGTTACACAAATATTACATCAAAGTTTTGTTAAACAGTTGTTTCTCTCCTCCATCGAGTGACAAATGAATAAAACGCAGGAAACTTATTACACGACTGCCCAAAAAGGAGTTTAATGTATTTAGAATGTATGTATATATGTTCCACCGCAGCAGCTCAACGACTGAACCGATTTAAATATGACTTTGAATTCTTACGTTACCGAAAGTGCCACAGGTTATATAATATGTAGGTGATTCAAAAGGAAATGAAAATAATATGGAAACTGATTCTAGAGCTTGAAATAAGGAAAAGGTTCACACAAATATATTTTTGAAAACGCTTATTTATCGAGTTACGGTTAGCGAAAAATTTCGCGCGGATTTCAGTTCTTCCGGTGAAATTTCAGCGTATTAGGAATAAAACCTTGATGGTTTCTTATGTTTTTTGACCTAAAAAATCGAATAAAACAGGTTCCTGAACTGTATTTTCTGTAGTTTTCATGATATCTAACTTAAAACAGAAAAATTTGGCGATGAAAAACATTTTTTTATGTTTGAAGTAAAATAACTTTGTTAAATGCGTAAATTTTATTATGGAAACGCGTAAGAAGTTTTATTTTGAGAAAATTTATTTATAAAAACTTAACAAAAAAATTTTAAAAATTAATAAAAATTAAAAAACTGTTTTTAGTAAATAGATCTTTGAAAAATTAAAATAATTCTAATTTACATTTAAAAATTACCGATTGTGGCTTATACTACTATAATAATTTATTACACTATATGTAATCACTTTGTAACTTATATTTATTAAAAATGTGTATAATTTAATAGGTGTACAAGGAAGTTATGTAGTGTCTACAGCAGATTTTTTTATTAAAAATTGTCGCCGATAGGGGAATTGAATTTATCGTGACCCTCTCCTATATTTCATCTAACAATGACAACTAGTATTAAATTGGTGGGTCAACGTAGGTTCCTAATACAGCATTAACCTCAACATACTTGTATTGTTAACCGGTTTATGTGAATGTGTGCGAGTACTCTTACTCGCATTGCTACTATTTCAAGCTACATCTGTCCTATATAAAATATGACATATTACAATTAAAAATGAAACAATTGAATTAATTTTTTTTTTGTCTTCAGTCATTTGACTGGTTTGATGCAGCTCTCCAAGATTCCCTATCTAGTGCTAGTCGTTTCATTTCAGTATACCCTCTACATCATACATCCCTAACAATTTGTTTTACATATTCCAAACGTGGCCTGCCTGCACAATTTTTCCCTTCTACCTGTCCTTCCAATATTAAAGCGACTATTCCAGGATGCCTTAGTATGTGGCCTATAAGTTTGTCTCTTCTTTTAACTATATTTTTCCAAATGCTTCTTTCTTCATCTATTTGTCGCAATACCTCTTCATTTGTCACTTTATCCACCCGTCTGATTTTTTAACATTTTCCTATAGCACCGCATTTCAAAAGCTTCTAATCTTTTCTTCTCAGATACTCCGATCGTCCAAGTTTCACTTCCATATAAAGCGACACTCCAAACATACATTTTCAAAAATCTTTACCTGACATTTAAATTAATTTTTGATGTAAACAAATTATATTTCTTACTGAAGGCTCGTTTAGCTTGTGCTATTCGGCATTTTATATCGCTCCTGCTTCGTCCATCTTTAGTAATTCAACTTCCCAAATAACAAAATTCTTCTACCTCCATAATCTTTTCTCCTCCTATTTTCACATTCAGTTGTCCATCTTTGTTATTTCTACTACATTTCATTACTTTTGTTTTGTTCTTGTTTATTTTCGTGAGGTAGTTCTTGCGTAGGACTTCATCTATGCCGTTCATTGTTTCTTCTAAATCCTTTTTACTCTCGGCTAGAATTACTATATCTACAGCAAATCGTAGCATCTTTATCTTTTCACCTTGTACTGTTACTCCGAATCTAAATTGTTCTTTAACATCATTAACCGCTAGTTCCATGTAAAGATTAAAAAGTAACGGAGATAGGGAATATCCTTGTCGGACTCCCTTTCTTATTACGGCTTCTTTCTTATGTTCTTCAATTGTTACTGTTTGTGTTTGGTTCCTGTACATGTTAGCAATTGTTGAATAATTATATATGTACAATTATAAACATCAATAAAATAGATTTCACATAATCGCCTTCAAAAATTTCATTTAAAAAAGTATCTTCCACTTCTTGAATTTTGACATTTCAAAGTCGGCGCCTCATTAAGGGTAATTGTTATTAATTTAATACGCATTTTAAAAGTCAAAATTTAAAGAGAAAAAAAATAATTTAAAAATTAAAAAACACGACTGCAAAAAAAAATTCACCTAAAAAACGACAGTGTCGAACTAAAAAAAATCCCTTTCGGCACGCCGGAAGGTGGAGGTAGATTTCACCGGTACTAAGTAGGCGGATAAAAAAGATTTCCACCTTAAAATTAAGATAATCTTTTCTCAATACGACGATAGTTGCATGTGAAAAAAATTCACATATTTAGCAAGCCCCATCTTCAACAATTCCAGCAACATTTTCGTCATCCCTTGCCGTAAGGGTTGGTCATATATCAAAAATTGTTATAGATAAAGATTTTAGGTAATGTTTAGAGGACTAACGACTACTTTAAACCGATTAGATACTGTGCCTATTAAGGGAGGTATGATTTCTTTTACTTTGAAACCCCATTTTTTCCATTCCCTGAGCCGATGGTTGGTGATAATAAAAAATTTTACTTAGATAAGTTTTAGGCCCTTATCCGAAGAATAGCAGGAACTTTGAACTAATTCGATATTCTACTTAATAAGGAAGTTATAGCGATATTTGTTTTTTTCGAAAAAGCCCCTTATTTCCACCCCCATGGTCCGATTTTTCCCATTAACGAACTCGACCGAGATATTTTTAAGGAACAATTTGAAAGTGATTGGCGCAAAATTACCGCAGTTATCCTGTCCACAAGAAAGTGAAATTAATATATTCAAAAGTTTTGGGGTCTGGGGAGGTGTGAAACGCGAAAATAAGCCCAAGTCGAATCATGATATCCATTAAAATAGGCTTTCTTGTGAAATCAACTTAAAAAGTACAAAATTAAAGACTAAACATCGTAATGTAGTATTTAATAAAATCAAATAACGGGTGACCGTCTTTCAGACAGTTTTAATTAGTTTAAATATATTATTTATGTTGCAGAAATAGCAGACATTTGAGGTTGTCTAACGATTAACTTCTGTACATCGATAACAAAAATTTTGTCAAACAAAAATATTTAAATGGAGTCGAGGGGGCTCTGAATTGTTCTATGTTAAAGAGCCGTTGTTTAGTTCAATTATTTTTTTTAGGGGGCAGACGTGTTTTTTAATCTTTAAATTAATTATTTTTATTATTTTCAGAGATATTATAAGAGCAACCCAATTGCACCTACTAAACAGTGACCCAGGGGCACCCTGGTTTTACCAGTTGATGGTAATGATCGGTCTAGCCTCGCACCAGGTGCTACCATCATCTCACCACTCTAGCTAGCCTCACAAGTAGTCCCTCACGGGAAGCCCATTATTATTTAACAGAAAGTTTTTTAAAATTTATTGAATATTATTTTATTTTATTTAACGTATATTTAATTCAATTATTTTTGTAATATAATTCATTCGATTGAATCGAATCATTCATTTCAAACCCGGCTCAGCTCGCAGTTCATAGTTCGTTAATTCAATCGATTAAAGTTTGTGTTTTAACTGGTAAATCTCCACTACTACATAGGCTATTATATATAAATATATTTATATATCCCATGACATTTCAGGTAACGTAAGGATTCTAACGCGGGGTCATAAATCTAAATCGGTCGTTGAGCTGCTACGGTGGAACATACATACATACGTATACCCTAAATGCATTACACACCTTTTTGGGTAGACGTGGATACCAGTGGTTACTTTAAATCTATTTATAGATTCAATTAAATTTGATTAATTTAACCTGTGAGAAAATATTCGTTTTCGTAAGAATATTTGTTAATTGGTTATTATTTCTTCATTTTTCTAATTTATTATTATTATTTATTAAAATCTATATTCTTTTATTCATCAGTATCTAATGAAGATGACTGTTTAACAAGCGAAATGAGTAGTGTAAATTTTAAGTAATTCTTTAAAAAAACAAAGTTTTTAAGTGGTTTACAATTTTTGTAAACCGCTTTTCTTTTCTTGTATTACAATTTTTTCAGTAATTGTTGACCTCGTATACACATTATAAAAAAAACGAAGAAAAAAGGTATACAAAAATATGTGTATACGAGGGCCGTTCGGATAGTTCTCAGTATAACAAAAAAAAAAAAATATTTTACGTTTTTTTTTTTTTAATTTTTCAACCTATTTTATTTTTAGTCACCTTGCAATCCGATTCCTTTAGACCGTTGACATTCGAACTTCGATGATATCCTCAGTATAATTCGATTTTTCCATCTCTGAAAAATACGCGGTTGTTTCAGTTTTGATTTCATGAAATAAACCCTTCATCCAACAAGCCATTTTTTCAGGTCGGTAGAAAATGTAATCGCTGGAACCCAAATCCGGCGCACGTAGAAATTCTTCAAAACGTAGGTCATGCAGGTTTACAGCAAAAATCCGAGACGTATGTGCAGCCGCATTATCGTAGTGAGAAATCACTTTACTTTTGACTAGAGTGGATATTTAACCTGAATACTATCCTTCAGTCGTTGCAGTAATTAAGTGTAATATTCCTCTTGATGCTCCTGCCTTCCAGGAAGCCGATGAACACCGCACTATGAGAATCCCGCAAAAAAAAACCGTAGCCTTGACTTTTTCTGTAGATGGAACCAGTTTTCGCTTTATTTTGGCGCACTTTCATCTGTTCCCACCCACTGTTTGATCTCTGATATGTAACTGTGGATCTATTTTCCATTTATTGTTATAAAACTTCGAAGAAGCTCGGCGAAATCGCGTTTAAATAAAACTAAACGCCTTCGAGAAATGCCTTTTTTTGTCGACTGATAATAAACGCGGGACTTATCGAGCGGGAAATTTTTTCATACCCAAAACATCGTGTGAAATTTAGTGGGCACGGTCCATCAAGATGTTTGCAATTTCAGCAAGCTCAAATGCCATTAGTCGGCGATTATTCAATACGGCGTGGGGAATTTTTATGACTTTTTCGTCAGTCGTAGCGGTTTCTGGGTGTCCCGAGCGTTCATAATCTTGAATGGTTGTACGACCGCGAATAAATTCAACAACTCACGTTTTTACCAACGAAAGTTGTATCTAGTTCTTTGTTTGTTGATCTAGACCGTTAAAGTACCTTTTAACAAGTCAAATTTTATCTATTTTATAAAAAAGGTCAAAACTGTTTGCTTTACTCGATCGTCACAACAAGCAACTAATCAGAGCAATCGTCACAACAAGCAAGAATCAGAAGCCTTGCCATTTAAAGGTCCATACTTGATAAATATCGCAGTTGTTTGATCATACTTGCACATTCTCTGTATCAGGCTTATCTTTAAACAACGTAAGGAGAAATCATTTTTAGAAAATCCTTTAAGTAGTTTTTATTTTAATTAATATAAGAAATAAAAAATAAAAAAAAAAAACAAGAAATTGGCAACTTATTATTATAATAGTAGCAGTTGACATGGTCTTGCACTAAAAATGAACCGATTTAATTAATTATTCACCGTGTACATATATTTATAAAATGTAATGGTATAAAATCCGATGATAACACCGATTTATTTTTTTATTGCAAATTCCGGAATAATAAAAATTAAAATCATTCAAAATATTTTATTTCATAATTATATAATTCTGTTAAAAATATTCATTTACGCATTTCTATGTACACCAGTGATGTTTTTTCTTATACGCAGCTTCGATGTGTAAATACTGTGTTACTCGTTGTGATTTAGATAAATTACAATTAAAATGAAATAAATGTTAAAAGGCAATTACTTGATTTAGACCGGTTATAAATGATTTTTTTATTTTAGCGAAAAAAATAAATCTTATTTTCTCCTTAACCTGTCCTGAATTATAATAATTGTTAGCATTTCTGCTAACAATTATTATTATTAAATTATTACTTATTGCTTATATGAAAATGTATCTGGTTAATAAATTGATGTATATTTATAAAGAAAAGTTTTCATACCGATAGAATATTCTATAAATATACACAGATATTAAATAAAAATACATTATTTATTTTTTTTTTAACAGGATATCTTAAGGAAAGAAACAGAATAATTTCAGATAACGTCCTTTTCAAATGAAAAACATTAATAATGAAAGAAAAAAAGAAAAAATCATATAAATATGGGTCCGAAAATCTCTTTGTATTCGAGTAAACTTTGTAAACTCTTTCGCCCTGATTCCTGCTCCAAAGATAATAAATATTAAGTCATCTAAAATTGTGAGAATGATAAATTTGATGGTTTGTTAGGGATTACATGCTGAAAAAATATTATGCGAGTAAAAAATTGATCTAATTTTTTTTTTAAATTCTTGTGAAATAAAAAAAATTGGTTTCACAGAAGACAATTTTTTTAGGTTTTATGTACAATGACGTACTAACATTAAAGTGTCGGTAAGAAAATTTGCTGTCAAATCTGTTAAGAATTTAATTTTAACAAAATCTATATAAGTAACATTCATCTGGTTACTAAGAAATTTGTTTTTTATTAAAAATAAAAACAGACGGAAACGCGGAAGAAAATATACTGAATTATACAGGACGATTTAAAAAGGACTTCACAACTTAAAAAAACTTACAAGTTTATTCAGATAACATACAGATTCGCTTCAGGTCTCATTTCATACCAAAACACATCAAGCTTGGACACACCTAGTTCATTAGTAACAGAGTCGGCCACCAGTTCCCGGTGTTGTTAAAAATACATTTGGTTTTAGTGGTGAGTCAACGTTTCACATCAGCGGCAAGATGAACACCCGTAACTGCCGAATATGGGGTAGGGAAAACGTTCATGAAACTTTGCAGTACATTCGTGATAACCCTAATACTAATTTTTTTGTACCCTAAATAAAAAAAGAATGTACGGCCCGTTCTTCTTCCAGGAGGCGACCGTAAACGGTATCGTTTATCTGGCTGGACGTGTTTCGAAATTTTCTAATTTCTGAGTTAGATGATAATTAACCATTATTATCAGCAAGACGGGGCGCCATCTCATTACCGAAATTTTCTTGATAATTGATTCCCAGGTCGGCGGATCGATCGTGAAGGTCCAATGAAATGACCACCTAGCTCTCCAGATCTGACCACGTTAGAGTTTTTCTTATGGGGGTTACATTAAAGATCGATTTTATGAACCGCCTTTTCCTGCCGATCTTGTTGGGATAAGGCTTCGAATTAACCCCGCAGTTGCAGATGTGCCCGAATTGCTGGCAACGGTCTGGAATTAAATCGATTTCAAGTGGGGGGTTTGTAAGTTGCTTTACGAACGGAAACCGTATCGAACCAAAATGAAAATTAAGCGATTAAGCGACAAACTTGATGTGTTTTTCTATAAAATGAGACCTCGACCTAATCTGTAAGTTATCTTAATAAATTTTTATTTGCTTTTAAAGTTGTTAAATCCTTTTTGAATCGCCCGATATAATTTTAAACCGAACTAGAATAATTTAAATATTGAAATATATCTGCAGACCGAATCAATTTTTATATAAATTAACAAAAACGTTATCATAATAATTGAAAACTAAGAAAGACACATGTTTATATTTACTTTATCTGATTTTTTCATTTTTGGAATATATCCTGGAAGAATTCCCGGTTTTTTGATGAGACATTGTATAAAAAGTTTTATTTTTTGGTATATGAAAATCGAATACCGATGAAAAAAGTATTAAATTCCCTACAAAGACGAGTTACTTTTTTCGTAATCGTGAAGAACGGTAATTTTGACCGGACGACTAATTTGAAAAATTTCATATATACGACACAAGAGAATTGTATGATTTTTTAAGGTAAATAACGATAAAATTCTGATTTACAAGTCTTTATGAGATCGATTAGAACGTATAACCCCTGTTAAGAAACGAAAAACATTTGAAATATTGTACTCTTTATAAAGTTTGAATATTACGCAAACTCTCTCACACAATTATAAAATCACCTTGATTTATCTTAATTCGGTTATAAACTTGATTATTAAAGAATTTAATTAATAGATTTTTCCGTTAACATATCAATTAAAATTAGAAAGCCATTCTAATTACAAAACGATATACTCAAGTACAATATGTATTTCACGTAGACTGGTACAAAGATATTCGTTAAATTTATTTTAAAAAGAAAACCTAAATTATCCGTCCATTCAAACTAAGATTAAAAACTTCTAAGAACACAAGATTAAGAATTTAAAATTTTGGAAAATCCACTCGCATTTTTGTGGACGTTTATAAGTTTTGTCGATCAAAAAAATTGAATATTTTTTCACCGGTTTAGACCAAGGATACATATAAAATTTAAAAAAATGTCCTTTTTGGTACGTAAATACTACAAAGGACAGAAAAGTTGTAATTTTATCAGTTGAAGTATTTAAAGTTGTCGACCTTGCTTCAAACAAAAATAGATATTTAACTGCTATTTTTTTTGTTACTTGTAGAATTGTATTAATAAGTAATTAATGACTTAAAAATGATAATTTATAGCCATCTTTAGTTTTAATTGAACCAATAATGGTATATAATTTACGAGTATTAGTAATAGGGTTCAAAATTCAAATCGAACCCTATGATTTGGCATAACTTTTTACCAAATCCCGTTTTCAATAATACGTTTTACACGACTGCCAAAAAAAGATCTAGTGTATATAGAGTGTATGCATGTATGTTTTACCGTAGCAGCTCAACGGCTGAACCGATTTAGATGTACGACCCCGCGTTGGAATCCTTACGTTACCGGGACTGTCATGTCATAGGCTATATTAATATATACACACACACACAAATATATAATGCACAATAGATATTCTTTTAGCCTCCACAAAGCACAGAATTAGAGAAACTCTTATCCTTTATCTTTTACTCTATCAAAGCGCTTTCGGGCCTAAGCCCATTCTCAGTGATATTTTTTATAAACTCAAAAACTCTTTACATTCCACAATAAAATTATTAGCTTTTTCCATTGTAAAAATTGTTTGTTAAATGAAAGTTTGTTTAAAAGATTTAAAATATATTTAGATTTAATATATTAAATATATTAATATAAGATTATTAATATAATTATTATAATTATTAATATAATTATTATAATTATTAATATAATTATTATAATTATTAATATAATTATTATAATTATTTAATAATTTATAATTATTATTATAATTATTAATATATTTAATAATTTATAATTATTATTATAATTATTATTATAATTATTAATATAATAATTAAATTATTAATATAAGATTAATATAAGATTTAATATATTAAAATATATATTAGAACAAATATTTATTCAGTCAAGAATGAAAAAGTATTACAATAACTATTACTTTATCGTATCTTATTTTTGTTTATCACCTTAAATAATTTTAATAAGAATGTTTCCATCAAATTCTATTTGCAGATTTATAAGGCTGAATTCACGTTTCCCAGTGTCTCCCGGCGACATTATATATATATATATAATATAAAAAATTATATATATATATAATTTTTCTAAAATCTACAATATTTTATTACTATTTACTTCATCGACTATTTCCAAATTATCTTCTAAACTAGTTATATTATGATTACTATTTATCAAATGGTCAGCAACATTTGAAAACCCATCTTTCTATTTTTAAATTATCTATTCGTTTTACCAATATATTTTCACAATTGTTGTATTTAATATTATAAATATCGGAAGAATCATATCTATTTTTTATTGTAAAATTTTAAATGTTTTATTATATGATTATCAGGTTTATAAGCAGATTTATATTTTTACCGTTATGTACATCAATTAAGTTTTCTATAATATTATTTGTACAAGAATATTTTACATAACATTTTCACGATTTTTATTTTCATTTATGGGTAGTAAAAAAATTCTTAATTTATATATATATATAAAGATTATGGAGGTAGAAGAATTTTGTTATTTGGGAAGTAGAATTACTAAAGATGGACGAAGCAGGAGCGATATAAAATACCGAATAGCACAAGCGAAACGAGCCTTCCATCAGAAATATAATTTGTTTACGTCAAAAATTAATTTAAATGTCAGGAAAAGATTTTTGAAAGCTTCATAAGCGTTCTTATGAAGGAAAATCAATGTTAAGACACATTACAAACAACGTTAATTAGGGTTTTTGGGGTCGGAGAACACGAATTTGAAGTAAAAAAAACTCATTTTGGCTAGCTACGCTAGCTCTTTTTGATGAAGACATCTCAACTGAATTAAAACTGAAAATGGTTGAAAAACTAGCAATTTCGGGTGAAACTTACGAAAATTTATTATCTGCGACAGATGATGATTGTGATTATGATAACGAACCTGCTCACACGAAACGCTACGAAACTAAAAATGTTAACGAATTGTTAAACAAAGAAATCGATTTTTTTGTCAACACGGAGTCCTTGAATTTTTTTAAACGTTTCGAACTTGCGACTAGCTTTCTAGAAATTGATCCATGTAAGTGGAGCGAAAACGAAGATTATTTGGCTGCTTTGAATCGTGTTAAAAATCTAAAGGTCGTCAATGACTGCTCAGAAAGAACGGTTAAGTTGGTGAAAGAATTTAGATGTAAATTCACTAGAGATGAAAGTCAATTGCAATATATACTACAAATTGTAAATGATCATCGCAAAAAACATCCAAATGTATATAATTACATTACATATGTAATGTAATATAATAATAGAAATAGAAATCATAAAATTTTAACAACATTATTTGAATAATTATATACATGAATATAAAATTTTTAAAATAAAATGAGAGTTGATCTTTTTGAATCTATCCTTCAGATTTTTTTAAATTGACAACGACTTCAACAGTTTTAATGTGTCAAAACAATTTTTTCACTTCAAATTCGTGTTCTCCGACCCCAAAAACCCTAATTAATGTTGTTTGTAATGTCTAACATTGATTTTTCTACGTAAAAAAGCTAGTTGTCAATTAATTGGCTGCGATTTTAACAGTTTTAACTTGTCAAAATAAGTTTTTAACTTAAAATTCGTGTTCTCCGACCTCGAAAACTCTTATTAACGTTATTTGTAATGTCTACCATTGATTTTTATACATAAAAACGCTAGTTGTCAATTGATTGACAGCGATTTTGACAGTTACAATGTGTCAAAATAAGTTTTTGACTTCAAATTCGTGTTCTCCGACCCCAAAAACCCTTATATACGTTATTTTTGAAGTTTTGTGATGAAACATGCAAGCGCTATATCGTCACGACTTGAAAATAACCTAAAATCCATGTTAAATCCCCTTTAAAATTCAAGTGGAGTGGGGGATGACTTTTTTCGAACGGAAAGGGTTCATCATTCATCAACGCGTCAAAAATTTTGTTTTTGAGAGTACTTTTAAATCAGGGGGTGCAAGTTTTTCGACAAAAATTTTGCCCTATTTGGACCACTCTAATATATATATATATATATATATACGTCGAGCTAATTATATTTCAGGCCTTATTATTCGCATTCGGCTCCACAGCGATAATACTGACGATGTAGGGAAGGACAAACATGTACGTTCTGTTGCTAACCGGAGAAGGACAAGCGATAGAATTAATGATTTTAGAACCGTCCGTATAAACTATAGCATCTTGATTCACGATATTCATAAGATTATAGAAAACCGTTTCTCAATAAATGTTTCGTTTTTGAGCAACAATCAAAGCTGCAAAAACTTAAAACGCGGTAGTAATAAAACGAGGTAAAACGCCTCGTAGTTTTTTTTATTTTATTTCCTACTCTTTTCGGAATTATATCCAGTTAATGATGAAATTTATGAATCTAAACACTTCGAATAATAATATTCCCCCTATTTACATATAATATTTATACGAGTCGACAGTAGTACCGTACCTTTCTTTCTTTTTCCTGTTAAGCCTACAGGAATTACCGTTCAGATAATACTTAAGAGTTTAATAATATGTATGAGTGTAAACGAAGTGTAGTCTTGTACAGTCTCAGTTCGACCGTTCCTGAGATGTGTGGTTAATTGAAACCCAACCACCAAAAAACACCGGTATCCACGATCTAGTATTCAAATCCGTATAAAAGTAACTGCCTTTACTAGGACTTGAACGCTAGAACTCTCGACTTCCAAATCAGCTGATTTGGGAAGACGCGTTCACCACTAGACAAACCCGGTTGGTTAGTAGTACCGTACTTAACAGATGCATGCGTTATGCCTCTCCTTCACCAAGAATCAGTTGTATTTGTACAGTTATCATTAAGGATTAAAAAAAAACAAAAACTTATAGATATGTTTAATCTCCGTTTATTTTTGTACAATTAGGAATTTTTAATGAAATTATATAAGTACATTAGTTTTAAAATAATAGACTAGTTTAGTTATTGCACAATTTGTTAAGGTTTCTTAGTACCAGTGGTTAAATTATATTTAAAAAAGTTAAAAATATTTATTCGGAAGGATAGTTTTGCCAGATAGTGTACCTCAAAACACATCGCTCGCTAAAACACGACGACGGTGTTACTATTGTTAAAAATACTAAATATGAGCCGTGCGTACGATAATTAACCGTTATCGCTTTTATTATCGGAAGTAATTACGCGAAGCTATGTAATCACAGATGAAACACATCCTTAATGAATAGATATTCAACCGGAAGTTACGCAAACATTTTATAGCATGAGTTATTACAAGTTTTATGTTTATTAGTTACCGATTTTTTTCCGTTAATTATACAAAAGCTGAATTTAACATAGTTTTCCATTTTTAACTTATAATACCATCATAAGAATCTTAATTAGTTCTAGTAAATGTAAATAAATTAATCTAGTAAATAAATTAATACACGAGTAATAATATCATTAATTAACGATCGTTGTAAAAGATCGAGAATAGTCTTTATTTCATTCCCCGAACAATTTTCTGTATAAATATATGCGATTCCATTTCATTACTGAAATTCTTCTATAAAGCGAATAAAAATTAATAAAAAAGTACTCCTTTTAACACAGGTTATCTCGACTTTACTCCGGTATGAAAGGCGCGAAAAATTCTGGAATTATTATTACCGGACTTTTTGATCGCTTTCGTAACAACTCTTTGCTTATTAGATAAATAGCGTTGTTGGAAGTATAAGCGTATTACGTCGTTGCAAAGGAGGTCGGTAGCAAATGTTCTGCGACTACAGCGCAATTAGTTCCTTTCCTAACCGCACGTTCAATCCGATCACCCCTTTCTTTACCTGTGTAGCCTCCGAAACCACCGTAAGGTATTACTTCAGAAGATGATATGTTATGAATGTAAATGAAGTGTAATTTTGTATAGTCTCAACCAGACCGTTCCTGAGATGTATGGTTAATTGAAACTCGGCCGCCAAAGAATACCTGTATTCACAATCTATCATTCAAATCCCTTTAAAAGTAACTGCCTTTACGAAGAGAAACCCGCCCGCCGGCTTCAATACGTTCTCATGAAAGTTGTTTATCGTTTTTATTGTTTTTATCTTATAGGCCTCGCCTAATTTTGGAATTTTTGAACCGGTTATATCGTAAGTGATAAAAAACAATTCACCTAAAAACGTAAACCGTAATCGGTTCATTGTCGTTATCGATTAACAAATCGATAACGAATCGTTATCGTACGCTATACTGTAGTGTAGTACGGTCACTCTGCTCAAATTTCACAGTCTGATTAATAGTCGATGGTAAAACAGCGTATCGTGCTGTTTGAATTTTAGCTTCAGTACCGGTTTCCTGCTCAAACTAGCTCTCTACTTATAGTAATTTGATGTAAAGAACATTATAATCTGTGTTTTCAACAAGTTCATTAGAACTTTGCCGATAAGAGTCCGCAGAACTGGACGGCACAGAGAAGTCAACGAACTAATGTTTACAGTTCTAAACGGGATCTTACCTAACAGTGAAATAAAAATGGGGAAAAAATTTTAAAAAATAAGCACGAAAACATTATAGTTCAGTACAATTAGATTTGTAATAAGAATCCTGTCAAAAACTAGGAATTTTGTTTGTTTTGTTATTGTACCGCGGGACTCGAATTGTCACTTCTTTTTTTAAAGGTGATTACGAATCGCGTCGCTAGGTAGCAGCAGTATTTGATAGTACTAGATATCGTACAAAAACTTCGATAATGTACTTGAGGTCATAAAATTTATAAGAAAATATACTACAGCTTTAATAACACAAAATGCCCTTATGTAAATGAAAATAATGAAGATGAAACAATTTTTTTAATTTCTATCCATTCATTAAAAAAATCCATCCATTAACACAAAAAACACGAACAGTAGAGGAATGTGTTGCAAATATAGCAACAAAGATTTGTTACATAAAGCAGAAATAAACTCTATCGGTAAAATTTTTATTCTACAATTAGAATTAATTGAACTAATTGACGGAAAAAAAAACATTTAATTTTAATATAAAAAGTGTGTAATGGACTCGATAAAAACCGAGGGTTACACACTTCCAAATAAGTGCAATATTACATCTCGGATCTTCGATTCATGAAGCTCATTACAATTGTTTTATTAAAAAAGAAAAAAATATTATATGACTATCAAGAAAAAAGATTGGCCGAGAAATTAAAAAAATGCATATTTGTTTGTTCTAGAAAGGCAATAAATTTTAATAATAAAATTCGTAAGATAACAATCAGTAATTCATTAAAAAAAATTATAAAAGAACAAAATGCAGTGATATCAAAAAAAAATTACAATGAAATTGTAAATCGTACGGCAAGTACGATTATATCTCGCAGATATAATTTTTTCCGCTTAAAAAACAAAGTTTCTGTAATATAAATAAAACTGTTTTTAACAAAATGATACTGATATCAAAAAAGGTAAAACACTATAATTTCTATTATCAAAATCTGTTATTAATTTAGAATTTTGTTTAAAAAATAATACATGTTCCATATATGTAATATACAATAATAGATAATAAACAATGTTTAAGCGTTTCATATAATAGGCAAAAATTAGAAAAAAATTATTTCAAAACTCTTACCGGCCCGATTTCATCTATTTACATCACATTTATAGAAATAATACAATTTTTTTTTAAGCGAAAGAAATGATATCTGCTAGACTCTTACTTGCCGTACGGTTTACAATTTCATTGTAATTTTTTTTGTTAAAAATATTATCCGATTACCTGGTTGAATTTCTTCTTTCATTTGTTCAAAATCCCTCGCCAGCCGTGTTGTTAATGCATCCATGATTCTGAAAATTAAAAAATAAATTATTACTTCCAATATATATTTTTCTATAATAGTCGAATGATATTTTACTTAGGATCATTATTTTATCTTCGTATCTAGTTGATATATCACCTATGCTGGACAAGCTGCGTATATAAAACCCACAGATTTGTTACAGAAAGGGATACGGAAAATATTTGCCCCGGACCTTTTTACGACTGTAAAACACGCGTAGCAGACGAAATACAGGAGGCACCGGTCATATATTTTTGTGAAAGTATTCTTTTTTTGAAAGTATTAAAATGTACACAGACGATCCTTGTGGTGAACAGAGTGAAGGCGACACTCGTGGGGGGATATTACAGTGGGATTGGCTTGCTTATACGAAACAACCGCACATTTGACTCGAACTTTTTTCAATATTATTGAGATTACGATACATTAAAATTTTTATCTTCAAAGCCTCTGACAAAACTTTTCTAAGTTTAAAAGGATTAACAACGCCCGCGCGTGCACATACAAACACGCAACAGTTTTGTAAACGATTTTTTGCTGGACTTCGACGTTTAATGAATGATCCAATGATGCTCTGATATCAGATAAAATAATATATATACCTAGCCCCCCCCCCCCCCGTAACGACTTCGCCCGCGCTGTATAGTTGCTTGTGTTTTCCGTGGGGGTAAATCTTGTTTTATGTTTTTACAGGACCCAGGTGCTGCCAAGACCAAAAAAACAAAAATAATTTTTAAATATATATCTCAAGAATATTAGCAAGCCTAAAAAAAATAAAGCATCCGCGTCGCGGCTGCACCCGAGCTATACGGTTATTTCCGTTTCCCGTCGCGGTCACGGCTTGCAGGTTTACGGCTCGCTTCACTCGCCCCTACCGTTCTAGTCTGAGGGCTCGACTCCCTTGACCCCGCTGCCTGTACTCGCGCCTGTTAAATAATGATAAACAAAAATTAAATCCGGTTCAATTTATAAAAAAATATTAGTGTATTTTAATTTCTTCACAGCAACAATTCAGACAGTACAGGACACGAAATTTTGAGCGATGTAAGAATGTGGGTTTTAAAACGACCGGCCTCTTAAAATAATATCTTAAAATATTAGTTATAACTGGTTACCCGTACGAAGTACGGGTAAAGATGTATTTTGCCAGATTCTTAGCGTTACCAGACAAATACCTCCTTCTTTTTGCTGTTTAGCCTCCGGTAACTACCGTTTAGATAATTCTTCAGAGGATGAATGAAGATGAAATGTATGAGTGTAAATGAAGTGTAGTCTTGTACATTCTCAGTTCGACCAATCCTAAGATGTGTGGTTAATTGAAACCCAACCACCAAAGAACACCGGTATCCACGATCTTGCATTCAAATCCGTGTAAAAATAACTGGCTTTACTAGGACTTGAACGCTGGAACTCTCGGCTTCCAAATTAGCTGATTTGGGAAGACGCGTTCACCACTAGACCAAGCCGGTGGGTGAACCAGACAAATACCACTAGGAGGTAACCGCACTTCGTTATTTATTTATTATTTTTTTTTTTTTTTTTATTTATTTATGTTTTTTTGTCAAATATCCGGAGGTGCGTGCGGCCAGTAGCGTCGAACATACAGTAACAGTGGCCGCGTCGGTTAACCCGCCGCGCCGTACAGTGTAGCATCTCTTAAAAAATCGAAAATTTAAAAACCCAAAAATGCCTTTTAGATGTGTATATAAAGAGTATTTGCAAGCCTCAATCTAGCAAATATCTCGTTCATTATAGTCGGAGACGGGGAAAATTTGCAATCCTTTTTTTTCTTTTTCAGTTTAGCCTTCGGAAGCACTATCAAGTACTTCGGAGGATGAATGAGGATGATATGTATAAGTGTAAATGAAGTGTAGTCTTGTACAGTCTCAGTTCGACCATTCCTGAGATGTGTCGTTAATTGAAACCCAAACACCGAAGAACACTAGTAGTATCCACGATTTAGTATTCAAATCCGTATAAAAATAACCTGCCTTTATTAGGATTTGAACATTAGAACTCTCGACTTTCAAATCAGCTGATTTTTGAAGACGCTTACACCACTAGACGAACCCGGTGGGGGTTTGCAAACGTTGTTTATTTTATTTACCTTTCTTCATCCTTCTTAAATGAATTTTTAAAAAAAATCTAGAAATTATTTTTTGGATATTTACATAAACATCACACGCGCAACAAAAATGAAGTCGATTCTTTTATTTGACACCTAGAAATTAAAAAAAAAAAGACCGGATTCAAAAACCCATTTTAACCCTTTATACTCGGAATTTAAAAAAAATCTTGTAATTGTTTTTTAGATATTCAAGTAAACATTACAATTACAAAAAACAATTTGATATCTTTATTTTTTACCTAGAAATTAAAAAAGTAGTAAATTTCATTGTTACTCCAATTTAACCTTTACACTTGGAATTTCAAAAAGTCCTTTCTTAGCATGCACTTTTTTTTCTTTGGTTTTATACATACGCTCCCGGAGCCGGAGAGCAAATAAGCATAGCTCAGCTCCTGGAGGTGTCGTCGCCAACTCAACCTAACCAAGAGCCACCCGGGTCTTAGTCGTTAACAGTTTCCTTGCCTCTAATCGGGTATCCCGCGGGAGCCCCAGCCGGGTCTCGGTTTTAACAGCTCGAGGACGACGGAGTCCTCTTATGTCTTATCATAGTGTCTTATCATCGTCGCCTAGCCCAGCAAGCCCGGACTAACGACGAATCCAGAGGAGGTTCTCCATAACCTTCTCGCTACCTTGTCTTCCTGCATTTGTGCTGCAGTATCGTTGTTATATATTCTGACATAGCCCTGAATTTGTTGATTCCAGATAGCATGTTCGGTAATATCGTGTCTACATCGTGAGGTCCAGTTATTTGTTTGTAGATGCCACTTTCAACCATCCACCGAAGTCATATTCTTCGCAGTATAGGCATTCGGAATTGAGAGCCCTCCTCCTATCAAAAAGAAATGACCCCGTCTCCCGTTAAGAACTGGGTCAGCCAAAAATTGAGTTGGTCAAATTTGCGGTCAACCTATGGTGTAACCTGTTTGATTAAGCTGCGGGTCCAACGCCCCGTTTATGATTGGTTTGCTTGGCATTTCTCCCGCCATCACCCCATTCGGTCGCCCTAAAGCATAAGACCAAATGTCTGCCAAAAAACGGCTACTGAGCCTCAAAACAGTTAAGCGACCAGTATCCTAAATAGCTCCTAGAGCTTACTTAACAGTGTGAGCGGACTAAACGCGGTGCCATACACCACCGGCTTATATGCTCCGACCGCTCACTTGTCATATATTTGCTAAAATGGGTAGGCACACCCCGTCAACTACTATCGTTGATGATTGATTCCACCTCCTCTGATACTCTCTATCATTCCCGCCCGAGCAATTACTTTGTGTCCTCCCCTAATGATGTTACACCGCATCACCGCCAACTGTAGTAGAGGGGAAACTCCAACAATTACTAAAGCAGCTTCTGTTGAAACTGCGGAGTAGGCAGACGTGATCCTGAGGGCTATTCTCTTTTGGGCCCTTTCCAGAATGCGCCTGTTCCGAGTCCTTTTTCCGAGTCCTTTTTCAGTGCAGTTTCCCAGACCGTGATACCATAAAGGTGTACTGAGTTTATGACAAGAGCATGTATCCTCCTGCGAGATGATCTTGGACCTGACAAGTTACTGAGCAGTCTGTGTAATACCTTTATCAATCGTTCGGTTTTTGCTGAGGTTTCTTTCATGTACCCAGATTTTCATCGGTTATTTATTTTCAGTAGTTTTTTTCTGAGCGTTGGTATATCGGTCAGCCGGTCAGGACATGGTTTTTTTATGTATATCGACGGTCATTTTTGACACGATAGCAACAGTTTCTTTCTACTGCCAGTAGATTCTGTAATAGTCGCTAAAGTAAAATTGTTTACAATTTCTAAAATGTACCTAAATATGATATTAAAAGTTTTATCAATTATATAAGAATCTTTTTTCAAAATTTGTACCTCTACAATTTAAAAAAAAATATATCGTTTGTATAATAAAAATAGAATTTTATTTTAGTTAAAGCATAGATTTATAATTAAAAAAAAAATAATTTGCATTAATTTATTCCTTCAGTAATGGCTTATTTATAAATCGAGTTAACCTTGTTATTTTTTCATGTGAATATTATAAAAGGTGAGGAATCACTTTTCAACCATGTTTGTTTTATTACGTATAGTATTTTTCTGTAATATATGAACATAAATAAAAATAAAAACCTATTTGTCCTTTCTTTAACATTGTTGTTTTTTTTTAATGAATTGATTAAAATAATTTAAATGAATAAATAATTTATTACATATAAACCGTAATTTTAATTTAAATTAAATGAAAGTGCATTATTTATGAATAAAATTAAAGGTATACCATGTACCTTTATTATGATGTCTTTTGCAGAAACTAAATTTAAATTTAACAAAAAAATGTTTTTACTTAAAAATAATTAAGCGTCGATGTCCTCGTTAACAAAAAAATGTACAATTAACCTAATAAATATGAGTTTTTATTATTTAATTTAAGAAAGATAATATTTACTGACATCACTTAAAAAAAAAGAAGATAAATAAAACCCGTATAATAAAGTGCAATATGCAGTAGAAAATTAAACGTTATTAAATATATATTACTCGTATTAATTTTATAAACGACACCCGACGACACAGTAAACCTTGACAAAGCAATAAAGCAAATATTTATACAAAAAAGCTAACGATGTAGTTTCCTAAGACATAAAAAATACGGACAAATATTTTATATTAAAAAAAAAAATAATCGTAATTAAATGAAAAATTAGTTTTGAAAATAATGAAAGGTGTCGGTCGAACTTCAAGGGTATATATTTTACGACATCAAAATTAAAAAAAAAGAAGTTCATATAGACAAAATACCCGATATTTCGTTTCATTTTCTGTTATACAATTTTGTTTTTGTTTTTTACAATAAAATTTTAATATTAAAAACGGATTGAGATATTTTAGTGAAAAAATTTGTCGGACATGTACCCATCAACATTTTCTACAACTTATATAAATTTGAAAACTTTTACCTTGAAAATTGCAAAACGGCAGTTGTTAAAATAATTTAATCATTAATCACTCCTTAAATACTAGTTGTATCGAATTATAAAAGATAAAATTTTGTCTTTTGTTTTTTACACGAGTGCCAAAAAGGAGTGTAATGTATTTAGGGTGTACGTATGTATGTTCTATCGCAGTAGCACAACGGCCGAACCGATTTAGATGTATAATCCGCGTTGGAATCCTTACGTTACCGGATATATACATACATACATACATACATACATACATACATACATACATACATACATACATACATACATACATACATACATACATACATACATACATACATACATACATACATACATACATACATACATACATACATACATACATACATACATACATACATACATACATACATACATACATACATACATACATACATACATACATACATACATACATACATACATACATACATACATACATACATACATACATACATACATACATACATACATACATACATACATACATACATACATACATACATACATACATACATACATACATACATACATACATACATACATACATACATACATACATACATACATACATACATACATACATACATACATACATACATACATACATACATACATACATACATACATACATACATACATACATACATACATACATACATACATACATACATACATACATACATACATACATACATACATACATACATACATACATACATACATACATACATACATACATACATACATACATACATACATACATACATACATACATACATACATACATACATACATACATACATACATACATACATACATACATACATACATACATACATACATACATACATACATACATACATACATACATACATACATACATACATACATACATACATACATACATACATACATACATACATACATACATACATACATACATACATACATACATACATACATACATACATACATACATACATACATACATACATACATACATACATACATACATACATACATACATACATACATACATACATACATACATACATACATACATACATACATACATACATACATACATACATACATACATACATACATACATACATACATACATACATACATACATACATACATACATACATACATACATACATACATACATACATACATACATACATACATACATACATACATACATACATACATACATACATACATACATACATACATACATACATACATACATACATACATACATACATACATACATACATACATACATACATACATACATACATACATACATACATACATACATACATACATACATACATACATACATACATACATACATACATACATACATACATACATACATACATACATACATACATACATACATACATACATACATACATACATACATACATACATACATACATACATACATACATACATACATACATACATACATACATACATACATACATACATACATACATACATACATACATACATACATACATACATACATACATACATACATACATACATACATACATACATACATACATACATACATACATACATACATACATACATACATACATACATACATACATACATACATACATACATACATACATACATACATACATACATACATACATACATACATACATACATACATACATACATACATACATACATACATACATACATACATACATACATACATACATACATACATACATACATACATACATACATACATACATACATACATACATACATACATACATACATACATACATACATACATACATACATACATACATACATACATACATACATACATACATACATACATACATACATACATACATACATACATACATACATACATACATACATACATACATACATACATACATACATACATACATACATACATACATACATACATACATACATACATACATACATACATACATACATACATATATATATATATATTATATATATATATATATGTATATATATATATAAGTTTAAATAAATTTAAAAATCTATCAAATGATCGAGTCGTTTTTGAATAACTCGCATCTCATTGCTTCATCCTGAACAATTTGGAAACCTCGTTATCTCATACGTGTGAAGTAGTTATCTTTGTAGTGTTTTTACGACTGCCAAAAAAGGATTGCAATATATTTAAGGTGTACACCTTAAATATATTACAATCCTACGTATTTATATTCCACCGAGGCAGTTCAACCGCTGAACCGATTTAGATGTATGATCCTGCGTTAGAATCCTTACGTTACAGGGTATGTCATATATCTATTTAAACATTACATATATATAAAAACACACATTATAAAGAAATTGTCATTCCCACGCCCTTTAATTATCCTATATTAATTATTCTGTATTAAAGAGCAATGCTATGACAAACTTTTCCCTATTTTCATATCTTTAATTAATGGAATTGAAATAATTATATTAATAGTAATAATACAAGTAGAACAGGTCAGGCTGCATTAATATTTGCGATATATACCGAGCGATATACACCAAATTTCATTAAAATACCTTATTCTGGTTTTTTTAAGATAAACACTTTTATTGAAAAATACAAAATTCCAGACAAAAAAGTGGAAGCGAGATAGGGATATTTTTTTTTTGTTTATTTTAATATCCTTAGTCGGATCCTTACTTTTGGTCAACATTTCCCGGGACACTCTGTATATTAAATTTATTACATTCTTATATATAATTAATCAAAAAGAATAACCTGATTTCAAACCGCTTTCTTTTATTTTTTTTTATTGCTTTTCCTGTTTAGCCTCCGATAATTACCTTTCAGATAATACTTCAAAGGAAGATATGTATGAGTGTAAATGAAGTGTAGTCTTGTACAGTCTCAGTTCGACCATTCCTGAGATGTGTGATTAATTGAAACCCAACCACCAAAGAAGACCGGTATCCACGATCTAGTATTCAAATCCGTATAAAAATAATTGACTTTACTAGGACTTGAACGCTGGAACTCTCGACTTCCAAATTAGCTGATTTGGGAAGACGCGTTCACCACTAGACAAACCCGGTGGGTTGATTTCAAACCACTTACTTGTTCAATCACGCACGGTCAGCGAATGAAATTTGCACAATTTGAAAATGCGCGTCCTAAAATTTCAAATACAAATTCCCAATATTAGCGCTCTAATGGTGTTTCGTCTTCTACTATTTAGCAAGACACAGTCCGTAATAACGGTTCAGCGTGTGTTTCAGGATCGATACAGCATCGGCTGAAAACATTAGTCGCTTGTATAAACGGTTTAAAGAATCGGAATGTTCATGTAATGGGAACAATGTAAGAAGAATATTTACAACGAATTCAAAAGACTTTTCAGCGAAGCCCGAAAACGTCCACTCGTCGAAGAACTTGCGATCCCTCTTATAAAATTCACTGGCGTGTTAAGAATTAAGCTTGCATCTATTATTACAACGGTAGAAGTTGTTTGTACAGAGTGATTCAAAGAAACGGGAAATTTTTAAAGTTGTTGTTGGTAGCCGTGGGCGATTGATACCACTTGATAAGTGGCGCCAGCCTCTCTAACGTAACCTGCCATTTAGTCGTCATGGATCCTTGGAGTGGTGCGCAACGTGCATTTGCTATCAAAGCGTTTTACAAAAACAATGACAGTGTGGAGGGAGCGCGTAGAGAATTTCGCCGTCATTTTAATCTGGGACGGCACGACCGTGTTCCATCAGCACGTGCAATTAAAACATGGATATCTAATTTTGAGGAAACCGGTTCAGCAATGAAGCCCGGTTTCAACAAGACGGAGCAACGTCACATACTGCACGAATATCGATGGCAGCTGTAAGCCAATTATTTGGACAACGTGTCATTTCACGAAACGGTGACATTAGATGGCCTCCCAGATCGCCTGATCTCTCAGGTTGCGATTACTTTTTGTGGGTTCACCTTAAAAGCAAAGTGTTCCACAGTAGACCTGCTACAACGGAAGAACTGAAGGCAAAGATCCGAGAAGCGATTGCGGAAATTCCAGTTGAAATGTTACGTCAAGCCGTGAACAATTTAACGAAGAGACTTCGTGAGTGTTTACGTAGAAGAGGAGGTTCACCTGCAAGATGTCATCTTTAAAAAATAAACTAAAATGTATGTATCCTAAAATGGCAACATCTGTACAATTACATGAAATAAAATTCATTTTCTAAAAAAAATTTCATTAACGTTATTTAATTTTTTAAATTTCCCGTTTCTTTATAAATTAAATTTCAGTGCATATACACGCACACCGAAACCCGGCAGAGTATCAGAAAAACTGGATATTATATAGTACAGTAAATGTACGAATGCGTGTTGTACGTATGCAGTTTATCAAGATATTATTGACATATCTACATAAACGAATAATCTTTTCCTGTAATACTTAATTTATATACATATTTCATCTAATATTATATTTCATAATAAAAAAATTATTATTTACTACGCGATCTATGCGAGGCAGTCCTTGAATACGACAGGTTAAACCTGTCAATTACCTATCTCTATGTACAATTAAAATAATTTACCTGTGCTATTTAAATGCAATATAGTTGAATCCAACTTTTCAGGGTCATATATTTCAGACGTTTTACTATATTAAAAAAAAAAAAAAATACGATTAGAGATTTGTTAAGTGTGTTATATAATGTATATATTATTTACTTGTAATGTTTGTAATTTCTGATTATTTATAGTGGTTTTTAAAGTAGCAGTTTAAATGATCAGCTAGAAATAAGGAAAAGATTGGTGTTTCTGGTTTGCTCGTAAGTTGAATGATGCTACAATGTGAAACGTATTACGCAGCCGAGATCGGTTTACGTAAGTGTAATTTAGCGTTATTTGATGAATTAAATAAACTGCCTTCTAATCGGTTATTATGTTCACTGCATAAGGAATCTTTAATTATCGTTTATTACTTCGATTAATTGTTTTGATTTGTAGAAGGAAGAATAGAAGTAGATTTTAGTTTAGGTCTACAGGTAATGTCGACAGTAAATTCCCGTTAAAATTCTGGTTACACCAGTAAACAGTTTTTGATGCAAGAAAGGTTTATTGTTTCTCACCTATCTATTTAGGTATAATTAAAAAAATGCCGTTTGTATTCTTTTATCACGCACAATCTTTATGTAATATTTTTTATCAGTTGCATTTTCAAAATTTCAGTTATTTTTATGGTGTTAACTAAGGTAAGAATATTTTTATATATTTCGAACGTGAATGATTCATTCTCAGATGCGTCGCGATATACATTTTTTTTGTTTGGCTTTTTCTAGGCGAAAACGCTTTGGCGTTATCATCGTCCCGACACGATGTAGTAAATGTTAAAAATTCGCAATTAAAAAATTAATTAAAAACAAAAACATCTAAACAACGATTAAAATACATTTTAAAATGAAAAAAAAAAAAACTTCAAGTGTATGTTAAGATTAAAATAAAAACACAAATGTGATATATCTGTTTAAGATATAACAGATATTATTAAACGACATAAATGGCTGAAACACAGTAATTCAAATATTTGAATACAAACGGACGGATTAAAGGAATCGTAAAACATACGATAACTTCGCGATACACAGACAGATAACGTGCAGCCGGCTTAACTACCTCTTTTACATATGTAAAATTTAGGTCCTCACAGCAAGATGTAAAGTAGCAAGTGTAAGTAGTAGTAGTAAAATGTAAGTAGTTTCTGAGGCGTAGCGCCTCAGAAAGTTATACGGGATCTCTCGCTATTTTAATGTTTATTAATGACTCGTTTCAAAATTTCCATTCGTGGTAATCCTTTTCGCAGACGATACAACTGTATCTACATCTGGAAGAAATTGAAAGTTCTTTTATAGCAGTTTAAAAATTATTCGCCGAATTAATTGTAACCGTATAAGTTTAAATACAAATAAAACCGTCGCATTGTGGTTCACTTTTTTTTTTGTCTTCAGTCATTTGACTGGTTTGATGCAGCTCTCCAAGATTCCCTATCTAGTGCTAGTCGTTTCATTTCAGTATACCCTCTACATCCTACATCCCTAACAATTTGTTTTACATATTCCAAACGTGGCCTGCCTACACAATTTTTCCCTTCTACCTGTCCTTCCAATATTAAAGCGACTATTCCAGGATGCCTTAGTATGTGGCCTATAAGTCTGTCTCTTCTTTTAACTATATTTTTCCAAATGCTTCTTTCTTCATCTATTTGCCGCAATACCTCTTCATTTGTCACTTTATCCACCCGTCTGATTTTTAACATTCTCCTATAGCACCGCATTTCAAAAGCTTCTAATCTTTTCTTCTCAGATACTCCGATCGTTCAAGTTTCACTTCCATATAAAGCGACACTCCAAACATACACTTTCAAAAATCTTTTCCTGACATTTAAATTAATTTTTGATGTAAACAAATTATATTTCTTACTGAAGGCTCGTTTAGCTTGTGCTATTCGGCATTTTATATCGCTCCTGCTTCGTCCATCTTTAGTAATTTTACTTCCCAAATAACAAAATTCTTCTACCTCCATAATCTTTTCTCCTCCTATTTTCACATTCAGCGGTCCATCTTTGTTATTTCTACTACATTTCATTACTTTTGTTTTGTTCTTGTTTATTTTCACGCGATAGTTCTTGTGTAGGACTTCATCTATGCCGTTCATTGTTTCTTCTAAATCCTTTTTACTCTCGGCTAGAATTACTATATCATCAGCAAATCGTAGCATCTTTATCTTTTCACCTTGTACTGTTACTCCGAATCTAAATTGTTCTTTAATATCATTAACTGCTAGTTCCATGTAAAGATTAAAAAGTAACGGAGATAGGGAACATCCTTGTCGGACTCCCTTTCTTATTACGGCTTCTTTCTTATGTTCTTCAATTGTTACTGTTGCTGTTTGGTTCCTGTACATTTTAGCAATTGTTCTTCAATCTCTGTATTTGAACCCTAATTTTTGTTAAAATGCTGAACATTTTATTCTAGTCTACGTTATCGAATGCCTTTTCTAGGTCTATAACCGCCAAGTATGTCGGTTTGTTTTTCTTTAATCTTCCTTCTACTATTAATCTGAGGCCTAAAATTGCTTCCCTTGTCCCTATAATTTTCCTGAAACCAAATTGGTCTTCTCCTAACAATTCCTCCACTCTCCTCTCAGGAGAAAGGAGAGTGGTTCTCTACCTGTGGTTCTCAGGTAGATGTAATGTTACTACTGATTACGCGGATATAATTCCAAATAATTATAATAATAAATTCCCCGTAAAACGAAATTTCTGGGTGTTTTATTACATGACAAGTTCTAGTGGATTAATCAAATAGATTTCGTTTATATCAAAATCAAAACGTAGTTTTGATTTGAAGCTCCTTAATAAAACAAAAACCTTGTATCATCATTATTAAATATTTATTATACCTATACATATTGTCCAGTCTAATCGGTAATGTCATTGCCTGTATCTCTCTCTCTCTCCCTGTCTCTCTCACTCTCTCTCTCTCTCTCTCTCTCTCTCTCAAAGTCAGAAGGAGTTTTGAAGATTCAAAAATGGACTGTCAGCTCTTTTATGACCACCATAAGGATTGAATAGTGTAGAATCTATATTTAGAAGATAAAATACGCTAACTTATCCCTATCTTTATATTTATGAACGTGCAATCTTTTCTAAAAATAATTACTTATTCTTAAAACAACGGAACTGTTTTCATATAACTGTTCCTATTAGTTTATTTAAAATACAATTAAAACACTTTCTTTTATAAAAACAATATTATCTACCGATAGATTTTTAAATAATACTAATTAATTGCACACGACTTACTTTTTTCTTTCTTTTTCCTGTTTAGCCTCCGGTAACTACCGTTTAGATAATACTTCAGAGGATGAATGAGGATGATATGTATGAGTGTGAATGAAGTGTAGTCTTGTACATTCTCAGTTCGACCATACCTGAGATGTGTGGTTAATTGAAACCCGACCGCCAAAGAACGCCGGTATCCACGATCTAGTATTCAAGTCCGTGTAAAAATAGCTGGCTTTACTAGGACTTGAACGCTGGAACTCTCGACTTCCAAATCAGCTGATGTGGGAAGACGCGTTCACCACTAGACCCACTAGGTGGGTCGCACACGACTTACCTGCATACAGTTCAACGTGTACACAGTTTTGTGCTCTGAATACGAGTAAATCTTCATTACCGCTTCTGAATTGTGAATTATTTTGTTGTAATTTTTATACTTATATTTAAATAATTAATATGGACTTCAAAACTTTAAACTGATCTACGTTTTATCTTCTTATCTCTCTTTTAATATTTATCATTTATCTTATAATGACGTGTAGGTATAATGACGTGTCTATCACGTCATCATATGTTCCTATCAGAATGAAGATACATTTATTTAATTTATATATATAAAATAACACTTCATAAACGAGTATAACTCAAAACATTCACTGCGGTTGGTACACAAATAGTATCTTACTCTACTAAACGGTATTTTTATGCATCTGTGTGCGCGGTCCCGTTAGCTTAGCACCGGAATGTACCGATCACTAACGCAAAATCCCGATTCGTTAGTACATGTCTCGTGGTGGTTAGGTATATAGATATTTCTTATATTATTATATATCAATATACATTATATATATCGAAATTTTGATAAAAATGTAGTATTTTTTAACCGGATCCGAATTTTCGGACGAAAATCGCAAATACATCGAAAACGGTCGGTCCTAGCGCTCTGAAAAATTTTTTCAACCCCATCCGCTCCCGGTAGTTCCCGTCAGATGATATTTTCAAGCGGTTCGGGAGCGCCGTTTGAAAATTGGGGAAGGGGATGCGATGGGGTGCCACCGTAATATCTCGGCAACCGCTCGTCCGATTTTCACGATTCAAACGGCGTATGAATTAGCAGGTCAAGCTCTAACTATTTAATGCATCTGGTACACTCTTGATCGACCGGATCTTGGTTATCCAGAAATTAAATCGATCAGCCTTATGTTTTGATGATTGGACTTGCTCATCGTAAAACGTACTGATCCTATATTTCGCTGAATATACTAAAACCTGTCCGCTACCGCAGCTAAAGTATAAACTTATGTAGACTAAAAAGTAGAAAATAAAAGAATATAAAAAAAAACTTATAGACTACTCTTAAATAATGGACTAAAAAATAGAACAATAAAAAACATGTATAAAGAAATTTTAAAACACCACTTTTAAATTAAACGCATCAAAAGGTAAAAAATAATTTTAGGACGGTATCTCAGAATGGATTTGACAACAAGCTTTTGATGGTGATATTTAAGATTATGTGAAAGTCATAGTGGAGTGCCGCCGGCACTCCATTCTTTAGGCCATTTATCACGCGTGCAATAAAATTGGCAAAAACATCAAATTTTTAATTTGAAGCTATGACTCCCACGTAACCTTATCACCATCAAAACTTGTTGTCAAATTCATTCTTAGATACCGTCCTAAAATTATTTTTTATATTTTAGTGCGTTTAATTTAAGAGCGGGTTTTTTAAATTTATTTTTTACATATTTTTATTTATTTATGCGATTGTTTTTCTTCATAAAACAAAGAACGATAAGCAAAATGTAAGCACCACTCACTAGCGGAAAATTCCGATTCGTTAGTGTCAATTTCTAGAGTTAAATTTCTAATTTAACTTTCGTTATATAAATTTTCATCATTCCAAAAAAATTATTTTACCCAGAGGTAATCAATCTTGGACATCTAATAATCCCATTTGGAGACGCCACCTGCCAGGGCCTAGCTGCGGAGGCGTGCTCTAGGCACGCCCTGCAGCTAGTAAATAAATTTGGAAGGGGTGTGTAAATCATTCGGATAATGTTTTCTATGGTTAATCCCATTTGGAGACGCCACCTGCCAGGGCCTAGCTGCGGAGGCGTGCTCTAGGCACGCCCTGCAGCTAGTAAATAAATTTGGAAGGGGTGTGTAAATCATTCGGATAATGTTTTCTATGGTTGTGGGGTTTTGACGTTTAAACATCATCGACTAACGTTAAGAAATATATGTCGGCTATAAATCGGAAAATCAGATAAAAAACCGGGTCCATATATTTACTGTTCGACATGAGTAAAATGTTTGAGGTGCTAAGCTTAAGGGTTCTCTGTACATATGATTTTCCGTACCCCATGGTTTGGCGTGAAACACAAGACTGTTCGTCAGACTGAGGTTTCTGTATTTTACAGATAATAGGAATAATTTGCAAATTCAACCTTAAAAAGGTCATTCTACTTCTTGCGAGTACTTAAAGCGAGCTGTTCCGCCTGTTAACCTTATCCGATAACTACTACCTTGTTAGCGATTTGTAATCGTTCAAAAAATCAGTCGAGCTTTGGATTCTAAGCTAAAATACAGGAACCTCCTTTAGAATGACACTAAAGTAAGTTTTTTCGTACTTCCCTAGAAGCGTTCCAAGATTTCTATTCCGAAGAAAATGATTTAGCGACTACAGTAGTTCCACTATGATGGAAGTATTGGGTCATACACGTAGCACAATAGGAGAAGGCTGAGAGGGTGTTCGTAGATTTATTAAAAATTAATTTGGAGAGTGTTCTTTTGCACAAATTAAACGAATTTCTTTCTGTGTTGTGTTTTTTCCTTCATCTTAATCGCCTATCCGGTTTGCGAAAATACTCTTTCTTCTGTAATAATAATCTTTCTTTGGAAAGAATTCAGAAAGAAAATAGTGACAGGTACTGGGTTATATTATACGATTTAAGTCGCTACTTTGTTAATATGTTTGCGACTCTGCTATTCCAATTTCTGTTGTTTCTTGGGCAAATGGGGTAGCAGGAACAAGAGAAATCATTACACTAAGAAGGAATAGCCAGAACGTGAATGGATTATGCCCCGACAAAAATGTTATACACCCCTCACTTATCGGTTCCAAGATGGTTCTTCTAAATTATATATAAAAACCGATGTCTATAAATATCGAGTGAATAATTACGTTATCGCGTAAAACTTTTGTATTAAGCATACAGTTTCGGAATTCTTTCCGACGAATAATGTCATTACAATTAACAAACGATAAAAAATATTTTCGTTATATGATACGTGCTAGTTAACAACATGCGCATGGATTACTGCATTATCTTATGTTTTGTAGTCTACTTTTATAATACAAGTACTGGAGGATCGTGGTACCGGAGAGATATGCGGTACCAGGAGCACGAGTTTTGTAACGAGTATTCACGCTGTGACCAGTGCTCTTTACAATTCAGCCGAATTGTAACGAATGCGATATTAACCGATTATAGTAATTAATGACGTTCCAGATTTAATACTTGATCAAACAAGTCTCATTCCGTCAAATATTTATTAATTTTATTTTTTTTTAAATTTCATTTTCACAATTGCGCGTATAAAAAAAAAAAAAAAATCTAAGTGTTACACGAATTCAAACTGAGAGATTTAAATAAATATTATTGTTATATAAGTTTAAATAAATAATTATTTAAATTACACTTTCTATTAATTAAAATAAACGGTTTTTCGTTAAAATAAACTAAAGAAATACGTCTTCCTGATAAACTTTCACTTTTACATAACTTATTTTAAGTAAGTTATTATAATATGTTAAAACTATAAAGAATTCATCACTTTACTTTCCTTTTTTTTTGTCTTCAGTCATTTGACTGGTTTGATGCAGCTCTCCAAGATTCCCTATCTAGTGCTAGTCGTTTCATTTCAGTATACCCTCTACATCCTACATCCCCAACAATTTGTTTTACATACTCCAAACGTGGCCTGCCTACACAATTTTTCCCTTCTACCTGTCCTTCCAATATTAAAGCGACTATTCCAGGATGCCTTAATATGTGGCCTATAAGTCTGTCTCTTCTTTTAACTATATTTTTCCAAATGCTTCTTTCTTCATCTATTTGCCGCAATACCTCTTCATTTGTCACTTTATCCACCCGTCTGATTTTTAACATTCTCCTATAGCACCGCATTTCAAAAGCTTCTAATCTTTTCTTCTCAGATACTCCGATTATATAAATTATATTTCTTACTGAAGGCTCTTTTCGCCTGTGCTATTCGGCATTTTATATCGCTCCTGCTTCGTCCATCTTTAGTAATTTTACTTCCCAAATAACAAAATTCTTCTACCTCCATAATCTTTTCTCCTCCTATTTTCACATTCAGCGGTCCATCTTTGTTATTTCTACTACATTTCATTACTTTTCTTTTGTTCTTGTTTATTTTCACGCGATAGTTCTTGCGTAGGACTTCATCTATGCCGTTCATTGTTTCTTCTGAATCCTTTTTACTCTCGGCTAGAATTACTATATCATCAGCAAATCGTAGTATCTTTATCTTTTCACCTTGTACTGTTACTCCGAATCTAAATTGTTCTTTACTTTCCATATTTTACTAATTATTCTTTTTATTATATACTTCAAAATTTATCGACTTATTTGTTAACCGGTTTCAAGAGCATGTAATACTGTTTTGATTCGCTTTTTTTTAGATCATCTGGTTAATCGCCTACTATTACTGTGCATTAATTGCGTTTTCCCGTCACCCGCATCACTCTGAATTCTCAGAGACACGTACGTAAGCACAATCAATCGACACGCCCATCCTCCTACTGTATTCATTTGGTTGAATATGTTTAAATTTATTCGTATTATTTTTATCTTCTATTTATTATGCAAATGGAAATGAACACAAGTAGTCTTTAATAATTTTCACGATTTTTTCGAATAAATTTTTTCTAAATGCTTTCTTCGCTTAACGAATTTTCAGGGTTATCTCGGAATTCTCCGAGTTGTCAGCTCGTCCCGGTGCAGGGATAATACCTTCCGAATAATATTTTTCCGTCAAAAATCATGCATTCGTCTGACCGTTAACAATTCCAAATCGTAATGATTTGAAATTTACTGATAATATACTGATAATACTAAGAATAGGTGAACGCGTTTATTCTTTTGAAAGATAATCTGAAATCCCTTAACATCCTGACCCTCTTAGGGAAAAAAACCTGCTTTGTGACGATCCCGGTCTTCACATCACCTCCTCCTTTCCTATCCCTGATAGGTTTTACCGGAATTCGTCTTTTAGACCCTTTAAACTTGGATAACACAACACAGTCATCGGTTTGGACTCCTATGTAAACGCCTCGGCAGACATTTCGATCAGTCTGTTTACACAACTTACTTTCGTACGGTCTCTTCCAACTACGACCACCTACTGTAACTTACAACCCTTAACTATCGAATTAACAGATTAGCGGAAGCGCGATCCACGCGCCTTCCTCTAACACCGAAGGTTCACACAAAAAATAAAAATTCTTCCTATATCTAACTCGATTAAACTATGCGCTCAAACTAAATGTCGATCGCAAAAAGTATAATTTTGTCTTACGATTCAGTTTACTCAAAAGTCCTATCGATTTACTTAGAAATCAATAAACAGATACACAAATTTAATAGGTTTCTTGTGAAAATGTACCCTATTCTTTCACCGTTCTGTTCTGCATTCAGGAGCGAGGTCGTTGCCTATACCCTGCCGCACTGCAGCTCCATCGTACCACACATCCGTTGTCATCCTAAAAGCAAATATCTAAGCTAATCTAAGCTCGACGTCCAGATTGATTCCTAGCCGTCCGGGTTGTTATTCTATCTATATATCTATAACAGCATTAAAACCCGTCAGCCATCTTTCGCAGGGCTAAGAATCTAAGGAAGTCAGCAACTATGTTCTTTTCCCTTTAGGTTTTCCGATTAACTTGCAGATCAAAATCAGAATTAAAAATCACTTTGGTGCGTTCAGATTCGTGCTTGGGACAGATATATAAGGTGTAGCCGCACATTATCAACGGCCCTATATTCCGGATACAAGCCTGAATTAATCAAAACAAATTCGACAAACCTATTTCGAAAAGCACCATTTCCAGAAAGAGATTGTATAATTTTCCGATCGGGGGAAATATACCTAATTACCTGCATACTTCTCACATCGGACGATTCAGTCCATCTGGACCTCTCACAGCACCCAACGGTCTGTCCCAAAACGTGCATGTGTAATTGTGCGAACTGTTGTTCGTTTGCATCCGTAGTAATTCGGTAGTATTTAGGCAGTGCTGGGGGAACAAAGTAGGAACTTCGCTAGACAACGCTAAAAATAACAGACTACATCTCTATTATTATTATTTTCAAGTATTAAATTATTATAATTATTTTATAAGTATATTTATAAGTATAAGATTTTATAAAATAGACGCCAAATTAAAAATAAACAACTACATCCAAAATTTTCTTTTTCCTGTTTAGCCTCCGGTAATTACCGTTCCGATAATACTTAAGAGGATGATATGTATGAGTGTAAATGAAGTGTAGTCTTGTACAGTCTCAGTTCGACCGTTCCTGAGATGTGTGGTTAATTGAAACCCGACCGCCAAAGAACACCGGTATCCACGATCTAGTATTCAAATCCGTGTAAAAATAAATGACTTTACTAGGACTTGAACGCTGGAACTCTCGACTTCCAAATCAGCTGATTTCGGAAGACACGTTCACCACTAGACCAATCCGGTGGGTTTTATATAACTAATTAGCATTACCCATGGCACAATATCTGTAATCTGGGAATTTATAATTTACACGAAATCCGTGTAAAAATAGCTGGCTTTACTAGGACTTGAACGCTGGAACTCTCGACTTTCAAATCGGCTAATTTGGGAAGACGCATTCACCGCTAGACCAACCCGGTCGGTTTACATACACAATTTAGTAATTTTTAATTTGACGTTAAAGTTTGCAAACCTCGTACCACAATACGATATAAATATGGAGGTAAACCGTTTATTAAAAGAGGAAAAGTGGAAGACCACTCAGAAGTTGGTGAACAGTGTCTCGTTGAAGCGAAGCAGATATATTAGATAGGTCGAATTGTGGCTGATGGAAAGAAAATTTATGAAAAAAAATCGTAAAGTGGATTCAGAGAAACGCTGTAAAAGAAACTATTACCGACTATAAATTGAGATTATCTGGGTTGTAGAAATGTGTATTTCTTTACATTTTCGAACTAATTTTCTTATATTTCCGTGAAAATACTTTCAATACCAGAATGACATCGAATAATTTAAGTATTTTATTTTTTATCCTATTCTATTTATTCCCCAGCACGTTTTGTTTTAAAAAATATGAGTATCATCAGCTCTTACAAGTTTTTTCATTTGTTAACCAAATGCTGTGTGATTAGTATAAAAAATACCAAAGCATTTACTCACAACAACGAGATACGTTATGTAAACAATAACAGACTATAATATTCATACAAACAAGTTTACGTTAAAAATAAATGTGTATTCTTGTGTGTGTGTGTGTGTGTGTGTGTGTGTGTGTGTGTGTGTGTGTGTGTGTATACATGCATTACAATATACAAATGCAGTAATTATGTTTATACATAGTATTTTGCATATATACAGTACATATGTATTGTATATACATAAATTATGTGCATATAATATTTTTAAAGTTTTATAATTTGATAAAATTAGTATTTTTATCCACATGAAGGTCGAGAAGAGTTTTGTTTACATTGGAGTCCACTGAAATCTGTCTAATTAAAACCTATCAAACACGAAATTATTAATGAGTAGTTAATTATAATTTATTCCTTTTTACAAATAAGAGAAAGAGAAAACTTTACGATGACAACAAAAGTGATATCGGTGTTACCTCCTTAAGATATAATTTAAATACAAAATAACGGTAAAAATTAAGTCATAATTAATTATAATTCGGGTATATTTTAACTTTCTAGATTGGTAATTTAACAGAGTGAAAGTGTCAACATAGATAAATTAACGTATAAATAAATTTTAATTTGGTACGTTCGTTTATGTATTATAAGGATTGAATTATATATATATTTTTTTTTTTTTTTTTTTTTTTTTTTTTTTTTTTAATATATATATGTATAGAGTGGCAGATATCTCTAGTGGTTGTTTTATCTTGAAGTAGGTTTAAACTCGTTAAATTTTTTCTAGTTTATTAGCGTGACAAAGCTAATAGTTTATCCATTTAAGGGAGTAGCAATAGTTCTGTATACATTCTATTAAAGAGAGATAGTATTTTAAAGAGTAGTAAAGTCGCTTTTACTGCACGTAAAAGATCAGAAATATTGCAATTCATTTGTAATGGAAACAAACTTATATTCTTAACGTATTTCCACAGGTTAAAAGAAATTTTGTTTGGAAATAAATTACTCGACCCTTGAATTATTACCGTTCATATGAAGGAAGTTATAAAGCTTTAAATGATCAACAAAAAATTACAGTATAATTAACAAATACAAGCAGTCTTTTCACTGCTAATCGTACAATGGAGGGAATTAGTGTAGGGAGACAGGACACTTTGTCGGTAGAAAGAAACCGGCCCCAGTCTCTTTGTTGCATTCGGTATTGTTAATTTTGCGTTTTCATTTCCACGTTTTGTGACAATATCTTTTAATAAACATCACCAAACATTTCTTTTTGTTCTATCTTCTCATTCACACATTTTTTCGATACTCCTCGGTCAAGATCTAACCGCAGATTAGGAAGAGTAGTGCAAATATGTAAATGGCAAGGCAAATGTGTAGTAATAATAATAATAATAAACGTTTCCAAAAAATAATTTAATACTATTAGAAATATATGAAGTTCTTGTAGTTGAACTTTTGGGATGTCTCCTAAGGTCGGCAATGCCTCATAAGGCGGTTTAAATTTATAACAAAATCAAATGAATCGAGAGAAAATAAAAATTTCAGTACGTCAGGAAAACCTCATAAAAGAACAAAAAACAAAGTTAAAATGATAATTTTAAAGAAATGCGTTAAAAAATATCGTAATAACAATAATAATAATTTTCATAAATGGCTTACAAAATTGCCGACATTAATGAAGTGTTAGCGATTTTAAATAACGCTGAGACATCAAAAGTTTGACGATTAGAAGATGCTGACGTAAAATTATACGATAGGAACAGTCACTAAATTAAAAACAAAATCTATATTTCCTTTCTATTGTTCCTTTATGTTATAATAATGAATTAAAACCGTTAAAAACTAATATGAAAATAAAAAAAATATATTTAAGGTGGATATTAAAAATTAAAGAACACGTCTGCCATAAAAAACATTGTTCGCGAATATTGTTCTTTAATATAGGATAATTAAAGAGCTTGCGGTAAAAATATACATAAATAAATTACACTCCTTTTTGGGCGATCGAGTAAAAAAAACACTTGTCAAAAACGACTCGTTTATCTGGTATTCCAAAGCGGGCTCATACGACTAAATCGATTCGGCCATTGAGTCGCTAACGATGGTACACTCCTTTTCTGGCAGTCGTGTAATAAAGGAAAGAAGACGCTTTCCCCCTTAATAATGCATTAACGTGCATGCATGTCACCCCGCGACCCGTAAACCATCCACACCGTGCGGACAACCGAGTTTCCTAAACTTTCAACGAGTAATGACTACAAACAAAATAGAAGTATCTTCAGATAAACGAATAAAATGTAAATAAAAAAAACCTTTGTGTTTAGGAATTACATAAAAGACCGTCACTTATCTTTTTATGAAGGAAGTTAACGGTTCGAATCTCTCCCGAGCTTATATCATTGTTTAACACAAATGTTTAATACAAATCATGTAGAAATAAAAATTAATAGAAAAAATTCCCGCGTTTCCATTCGTTTTTTATTTACAAATGTTATACCTAAATAGCAGCCGGGAAACGAAGCGCACTGATTGTTCTAACTCTCCCGAGTATTGTTCGTTTAGAAAAAATATTCCAAATTTTTTCACTCGCGTTACAGTGTATTCGTCTGTGCTTATCAATATCGTAAATTACAGTTTATATCACGAAGTTCTCCTGGGAATTTTATGACCTATTCTACTGCTGAAAAAAATATAGGAAAAGTTCATCGTGTAAACATATGTCCGTTTGCTTCGTTTGGGAGATACGGCTACTGAAAGATTTCGTTCGAATTTCGGCTACCCCGGTAAAATGAGGTCGTACTGAAATTTTTAGGTGGGTAATCTTAGCACAGTTCGTGACTATGAATGCCTCAGTAAACTTGTTCATTTTCTGAGGTATTCATAGTCACAAACCGTGCTGTCAAATCTGGACTAGGCTCGGGGTTCGCGCTTCCGCATTTTCGGTTAGTTTAAGGGAATCATGTTAGGTTGGATGTAAAGATGTCTGTTTGAGGCCTACGTGAAGGCGAAATTTGATTTGTATTTTACTGATACAAATGTCTGCCGAGGCATTTACATCTGTGGTATTCCGACCGAGGCCTGGCTGATGACTGTGAGATGTAATCAGTTAGAGGGTTTAAAGACGACCTCCAGTAAAGCCCCTCGGGGCTTGGAACGGAGGGGGTGGTGTGCCGACCGGTAACGTCACAAGGTGAGTGTCTTCCCCTTACGGGGTTGGGATCGTTAATTTAGGAGCAGAATTAGCAACTTCTTATGGTTTTTGTCCTGAAAAATCGAAATAGGGCACAAATTATTATTTTATTGCCAACTTTGAAATAAACATTTTTCTAATAATTTATTGTATTTCTGAATAAAAAAAATTATTATCTAAGTAATTTTCGTTTACTTATTTTTATTGTAGAGTTGTGTAATTTTAACAGTAAATTTTGTTTTTAAAAAATTTTCACATCACCAGAGAAGAATTTGCTTTTTGTTTACATTAAATAATTACTTTTTTTGGCAAATGCAGTAATAATCTATTGTTTCTAAATAAAATTCGAATATTTGTAATTTTTTTTGTTGTTTTATTCAACTTATACCATTTTGTTCATAATTAAATTGTTCACTCGTTTTATGTGTTTATTACCCGTTTAACAAAACGTTATTGTACATCAAACATAAAAAAGGGTCTTACCCCAATTTATTAGTTTTCACCCCAGATTTTTCAAACTACTGCAGATACGTGACCCATTTCATTCGATTTTTCAGGTCGTAAGAAACCACTAACCATTAATTAATATCCTAAAAATTTTGGTTCGACTCATTTCAGCAGGGTAGCTGAAATCTTTCACAAGGCGTAACTGGGAAACGAAGCATTTTAGAACATATATTTATATGCATTTTTTATATTATTTGTACGAGTAGGTTATGAAAGTTCCGGGAAAACTTCGTGATACACAAACTCTCTCTCTCTTTTTCTCTCATATATATATATATATATATATCCCATTACCAGCAGGGACACATCATGGAAGTGACACAAGGAATATAAAACCAAATATAGTTATTTCCATGCAAGCAAGCACGTACATGATTGCGATGTTAAATGTAGCGTATCAGTTTCCCCTATTATGCGCCATTTGAGTACGTATTTAAAAATTTACTTATTATGTCCGCTTTTTTAAAATAACTTTAGAACATTAATTCTTCCTTATGCCGTCGTATTTTGTATTCTGTTCGATTCCTTGTTACGTTTCATATAATATTTTATTGTAATACCAAAAGTATTATTTTTTTTATTTTATTTTTAGCTAAATAAATAAAAGCTTTTGTGCTATATATATTCGTACAGTGTTTACGATTTCACGAAAAACGTTTGTTCGTACAGTTTGATTTATTTACCTTAACCTATGTATTGTAACAGAAATAAATCTATTTCTACGCTACATTGATGTATATATATTTATTAAAAAAAAATAAAATATTCAAACAAAAAAGCCTTTCTGGAAAACGTGACTAGTCTGGTGTCAATGAAAAGGTACAAATCAGCGATAGCGAATCCGGTCGCTATCGCTCTCTTTTCATATTACAGCTGAGGTTCAGGCCCTCTTCATACGTATAATGATGACATCGTTACAATAACTTATTCAAAAATTCGCAATAAAAAAATAATAGTACATTGCTTCTACAGATATTTTCATTTTACTGAGCGTCTATTATTATGCTAAGATTACGATGAAAAACCCGTTATTTAATAAATTACTTTGCCAATTTTAATAAATATTAATCGTTTAAAAAACTTTCTGATCAATTTATTTTATATTATTTTATTTTTTAATTTATAAATGAAACTATATTTTTAAATTCAATTTTCTATTTTTTCGTGTAACATTTCGTTGTGTTGAAATAATTTGTAAGCGTGAAAAATCTTTCCTTTATTTTTAAAGTTTTTATTATTTATTTAATAACATTTAAACATTTTTGAAATTACACACCGAACCAATTTTATTAAAACAAAGATTTCTTCGTAACGTTTTCATCTTGGAAACTATCCTGAACGACTGTGCTGCAGTATTTACACTTTTTTTTTGCTTCAGTCATTTGACTGGTTTGATGCAGCTCTCCTAGATTCCTTATCTAGTGCCAGTCGTTTCATTTCAGTATATCCCGTACATCCTACATCCCTAACAATTTATTTTACATATTCCAAACGTTGCCTACCTGCATAATTTTTCCCATCTACCTGTCCCTCCCAACATTAAAGCGACTATTTTAGGATGCGTTAATATATGACCTATATAAGTCTACTTCCTTTAACTATATTTTTCCAAACGCTTCTTTCTTCGTCTATTTGCCGCAATACCTCTTATTTTGTCACTTTATCCACCCGTCTGATTTTTAACATTCTCCTATAGCACCGCATTTCAAAAGCTTCTAATCTTTTCTTCTCAGATACTCCGATCGTCCAAGTTTCACTTCCATATAAAGCGACACTCCAAACATACACTTTCAAAAATCTTTTCCTGACGTTTAAATTAATTTTCGATGTAAACAAATTATATTTCTGACTGAAGGCTCGTTTCACCTGTGCTATTCGGCATTTTATATCGCTCCTGCTTCGTCCATCTTTAGTAATTCTACCTTCCCAAATAACAAAATTCTTCTACCTCCATTATCTTTTCTCCTCGTATTTTCACATTCAGTGGTCCATCTTTGTTATTTCTACTGCATTCATTACTTTCGTTTTGTTCTTGTTTATTTTCACGCGATAGTTCTTGCGTAGGACTTCATCCATGTCGTTCATTCTTTCTTCTAAATCCTTTTTACTCTCGGCTAGAATTACTATATCATCGGCAAATCGTAGCATCTTTATCTTTTCACCTTGTACTGTTACTCTTAATCTAAATTGTTCTTTAACAGTATTTACACTAGAGCCAGCTAATTTTACTGCTTTTATACTTTGTTTTTTAATTAGGACTACGTTTACTACGAATACGTTGGAAAAAAGTGTGCGATTTGAATTTTATCTGTTCATTAAGTACGTACCATTGTAGTGTGTTTTATATGCTTCAAAATGTGTCGAGTATTAGATGTTATATAAATAGATCATTTTCCTCTGAAGCGCCTTAATAAACCAACAAACCACTAAGTTTGTAGTCATTATTAAATATTTAGTTTGCTTATAAATAAATACATTCGCGTATGAAGTGTAACGTCATCTCTTTGGGGACTCTCAAAACGTTTTTAAAATACAAAAATAGCTGTCAGATCATTATCCTGTTGCGTATTTGTATTAATCATGTAGACGTATTAATCGTGTGTATGTTATGAATGTACAATCTTTGCTAAAATGAACGATCACTTATAGTTCAAAAAAAAAATTACAATATCCACCTTTATCGAACCAGAAAACCGGTCTGTTTTGGTATAACTGAACAAATCAGCTTATGACAAAGAGCTTTATGCTTTTATGCTTCCGTTGCAGTTTTTAATAAATTGTCTGACCATTTGAAAAGTCTTCCCGCCAATTTATTTAAAACATAAACATGTACAGGAACCAAACAGCAACAATAACAATTGAAGAACATAAGAAAGAAGCCGTAATAAGAAAGGGAGTCCGACAAGGATGTTCTCTATCTCCGTTACTTTTTAATCTTTACATGGAACTAGCAGTTAATGATGTTAAAGAACAATTTAGATTCGGAGTAACAGTACAAGGTGAAAAGATAAAGATGCTACGATTTGCTGATGATATAGTAATTCTAGCCGAGAGTAAAAAGGATTTAGAAGAAACAATGAACGACATGGATGAAGTCCTACGCAAGAACTATCGCATGAAAATAAACAAGAACAAAACGAAAGAAATGAATGCAGTAGAAATAACAAAGATGGACCGCTGAATGTGAAAATACGAGGAGAAAAGATAATGGAGGTAGAAGAATTTTGTTATTTGGGAAGGTAGAATTACTAAAGATGGACGAAGCAGGAGCGATATAAATTGCCGAATAGCACAAGCTAAACGAGCCTTCAGTAAGAAATATAATTTGTTTACATCAAAAATTAATTTAAATCTCAGGAAAAGATTTTTGAAAGTGTATGTTTGGAGTGTCGCTTTATATGGAAGTGAAACTTGGACGATCGGAGTATCTGAGAAGAAAAGATTAGAAGCTTTTGAAATGCGGTGCTATAGGAGAATGTTAAAAATCAGACGGGTGGATAAAGTGACAAAATAAGAGGTATTGCGGCAAATAGACGAAGAAAGAAGCGTTTGGAAAAATATAGTTAAAAGAAGAGACAGACTTATAGGCCACATACTAAGGCTTCCTGGAATAGTCGCTTTAATATTAGAAGGACAGGTAGAAGGGAAAAATTGTGTAGGCAGGCCACGTTTGGAGTATGTAAAACAAATTGTTGGGGATGTAGGATGTAGAGGGTATACTGAAATGAAACGACTAGATAGGGAATCTTGGAGAGCTGCATCAAACCAGTCAAATGACTGAAGACAAAAAAAAAAAAAATATTATAAATTCCTAACCGGTTTGGGAAAATTCATAATAAATCTACTTATAATCTTCAGATAGTCGTATCATTATTTATTCCATTCATTATTTTCAAATATTAACGGGGGTTATACTTTTTATTTATTTATTAAAATTAATACTACTGTGATCAAAACATAATTAATATACAATCTTATCATATTTAGTATATTAACTGCATTTATTGATGATATTTAAAAAAGTTTTATAAATTCATTTTAAAATTAAAAAAAATTAAAAAAAAAACATTTTAAACGTAATTATTACTATTATAATTTTTCGTGTGAATTTTCCCAGATTCTTCTAGTAAGATTCATGTTTAAAAATAAAAAACAAGAAAAAATGTAGGAAAAAATCATTTTATCTCTCTTTGTACCTCATAAATTAATAGAAATTACTAAGTTTTAATTGGGTTTTTTATTTTTTTTTAGGATTTTTATATGTTTCATTATTTTATGGAATCTTATTTTTACCTCATAATTAGATGTAATGTTGAATCTCTGAAATTAATGTAATCGCATTGAAAGAATAATTTGTTTTATTTTTTAGAAAGACTGATTTTTTTTTTAACGGACGATCTCAACCTGTCAAACAGGTTACAGAGTTTAAAAAAAAAATTAAAATTATTACTTCTAATAATATTTTACTTAAGACGCAATACATGTAAGTTGTAATCATGATCACGACTCGTGTTTAAAATAAATTTGACGTAAACTGATGGAACCGGTCGGTCACGATCGAAATATTCCTTTTACGTTTGTATTTATTAAATTTAATACAATTCTTAGGAATAATTTTAATCAGAACATGAAGGATAAAACCGAAAGATTTTCATATTTTTATACAACAAAAGATTTTCCTTCAATAATATTTGGGAATCTCTTAATAAATCTCGTTCTATAAAAAATTATACGTTACATGCTGCCTCATATGATTTTGATGCAACAAAATATTTGTCGGATGGTAAGAGTTGGTGACCTTGTTTCTACGGCTCACCATCTTGATTTTTTAAGTTGAAATTTAACGGCATCAATGCCTCAGTTGTAGAAGTAATTTGACCAAGTTTGGTCAAAAGTAGTTCTGGAGATATAAGGTGATTTAGAGACCAACACCGAACATACACATACGTGCATACGAACATTAAAATCCGAATGGAAAATTTCCATCCGGTTTCCTTAGATGTCAAAACGTCAACATCCGGTGAAAACCACATATGCCCAAATCAGACCGATTGCAATACTTTCTATCTAACTGTCTATATAGTCGGGAAAGTAATAAATAAGGTAAAAATTCTTTTTTCATTTCATGAACTAATATTATATATGAAATGTAATAGAATATAATGAAATGAAATGTAGTAGAAATAATAATGTAGATGGAACACTAAATATAAAAATAGGAAGAGAAAAGATTACGGAAGTAGAAGAATTTTGTTATTTGAGAAGTAGAATTATTAAAGATGGACGAAGCAGGAGCGATATAAAATGCCGAATGGCACAGGTGAAACGAGCTTTCAGTCAGAAATATAAATTGTTTACATCAAAAATTAATTTAAAGGTCAGAAAAAAAATTTTCAAAGTATACATTTGGAACGTAGCTTTATATGGAAGTGAAACTTCGACGATCGGAGTACCTAAAAAGAAACGATTGAAATGCGGTGCTATAGGAAAATGTTAAAAAATCAAATGGGTGGATAAAGTGAGAAATGAAGAGATGTTGCGGTAAATCGATGAAGAAAGAAGCATTTCGAAAAATATAGTTAAAAGAAGAAGCAGACTTATAGGCCATATATTAAGGCATCCTGGAATAGTCGCTTTAATATTGGAGGGACAGATAGAAGGGAAAAATTGTGCAGGCAGGCAACGTTTTGAATATGAAACAAATTATTAGGGATGTATGGATGTGGGGGTATATAGAAATGAAACGACTGGCACTAGATAGGGAATCTTGAAGAGCTGCATCAAACCAGTCACATGACTGAAGACAAAAAACTAATAATATTATAGAACAGCCGTAAAAAAAATTTTCACTTTGACAGTCTCAGTCATATTTCCCCTCGGATTTTTATCAATCGCTTTAAAGAAATGAGGCGAAATTTTGTTCAAAATAAAAGGTTTAATATTTTATCTTAAGAGAAATATTTCAATAATAATAATATTTATCTTTAAAATATTTAAATGGTCTCTATTTAAAATTTTCGAGATTATTTATTAACTAAAAAATTTTTGTCGGGTGTACGTTTACAAGATTTCATTAAAATAATCCGTTCGTAAGATATAAATCTTTATTGAGAATAAACAAGATGATGAACAGAGGTAAAAATGAGACTTTTCGTTTATTTTTGATGTACTGAATCAGCTCCTAAATTTAGCTAACATCTCCCAGGTCACCCTGGGAATTTATATATCTGTGTAAAGGGATGGAACTAAAAAATAATGGCTCTAAAAAAATGGTGGGTTAAAGAATTGAGGTGACCTTTTATTAAATATTGCCCGAAAAATTAGTTTTTATTGGTGGAAGATAAGCAGAATTTCCTTCAGAGAGAGAGAGAGAGAGGATAAAGAAGACATAATATACTCTTTTGGGAATACTTGCTGTGTATTCAATCAAATGAACCTCAATCGATGACAATTAGAAATTTAATCGTACTTTCACGATTAACCTAGTCGTCTAAAACCGGTATTCCATTGTTTACCTCTTAGTGTTTGTAATATTTTAATCTTAATTGCGTTTAGTCGAAGACCTTTAGAATTAAACTATTTAATATATGTAAATATTAAAGAGAACAGCTTGTTTCATGTCCCCATTTAATTCATTTTTTGTATTTCTGCTTTCGGTTTGTATGTTTTTTTCTATATGAAAGAATTAAGGTGATCAGAAAAACCTGTTTACATTATGAAATCTACAAAATGAACTTATTTTACACACGTTCTAAATAGTTGTTTTCAAAATAATATTTTTATTGACCCTCTACTGTTGACGAAGAATAGTTGTTTGATATTTACTTACTCAATCAGTAACACGCGCACGCGCGCGCATACACATATATATATATATATATATATGTACACACACACATGTGTGTCCCATGAAGAAACTGAGAAACTTTCAGGACATATTCTACTGATGGAAATAATGAAAAAAGTTCATATAAAAATATGTCTAGAAACGCGTGTTTTCCAGTTACGGCTGGGGAAAGATTTCACCCGGATTTCAGCTACTGTAAAGAAGCTCTACTGTAATTTTTGTGACCCAAATGAAGGAATAAATTTTGTGGTTTCAAGCGTAATTTTAGTGGGAAAATAGGATAAAATAGGTCCCAGAACTCCAGTAGTTTTTAAGATATCCGACATAAAACAAAAAATTCGGTGTAATACAATAGCTTGGTGGATGATCTATTAGCCGGTATCATCACCTGACTTAACGCCACTCTAGATTACTTCAATTTTTCGTGTGAAAAAAAACAGTATACCGACAAAAAACTAATGCTAAAGAAGTTACTCATTAAAATACGAAACGCAATTGAATATACGAAACGATCCTGAGATGATACGTAAACCCACCGGGAATATTTTACGTCGGAATAGTGATGTGTACATTGTGTAGGAGGGAATTTCGAACAATTATTGTAACTGGGTTTTTTATTCTGTTCCCTAAAAAAAGGGAAATTATAGAGGAATAATTTCCCTTTTTTTATTTTTTTCCCTATATATTAAGAACAATGTGTTATTACGTACAGAAAGAATAATGCGATTTGCTCTCTGTTTTCTTCTATTTTGTTTCAATAAAATACCGATTTAAAAAAAAATTAATTACTTTTTACCGGCTGTATTTACATTAATTTTCTCAGAATTAAATTTTCTACACGATTTTCTGCTAATTTACTACATATTACCCATTTAGCAAAGCTATTTTACTACAAACCTAAAAAAAATTTAGTTTTTAGACATCGAATTTTGTTTTACGTCGGATATCTTAAAAACTACTGGAGTTATAATTTGATTTATTTACTTACAGTATCCATGATAAACCTTGTTTAAATTAGGAATAGATATAATTGATAATTTGTTTTTAATATAAAAATTGCAAGTTGTATAATCTTAACTATCGATGCGGCTGTACTATTTTGTTATCTTAATGATATTATAACAGAATTTGGCTTCTCACAATAATAAAAATAATTTAACGTATTTGCATTTGCATCGATTACACTGTTTGGAGTTAATGACTGAAACATACTTTACTACCGGAAATTTCGGTTATCGAAATTCGTTTATTTTTATTCATTTAATTTATATTAATATAAATAATTTTTAACCGCACAGCTGTTCCTCTGTATTGTTCTGTAAAATGAGTAACACATTGACAGGAGCAGGCGTCGCAAACACATAGTTAATGGAAATTCTATTTTTTCCTCCTTTTATATCCTTCTTTTAACAAATTATTAAAACTATGTAAGTACAATTAACAACAGCCTTCTTATTTAATTATATACTTGAGGCAATAAAAAAAAAACAGTACCATTTTAATTAATAGAACAGATCTTACAAAAAAATGCTTTTTGATTTACTTACTTCAAAATTATTAATTTTTTTACGTGATATCTGAACAAAACCGTTGAGTTGTAATGGTTTGAAAACAGATGTAAAACGGGAAATATTTTACCCATAATTCCCTCGAATTCCTACAGTTTCCCTTCAAAACTAACGCGTTAATAACAAACTTTTTCCATCAAGATTTAACTATTTTTTTTAAAACCTAAAGCTCTTTAATACAATCTCTTCTTTCTTACCTAATATTATAGAGGTTATCCAAATTTATATTTTTTAATCGAAGTTATAATCGTACAAATAAAACTGGATTTGCTGGAGTCGATGTTTATTTAAAATTACTTCCATTACTGTTACAAAATAATATAAATTGCGGTTCTTTATCGAATTCCGATAGCCACTTTTCTCAATCCTTTTTAAAGTATACTAGCGTACGTTTTCTTCATTTCTTCCAAGTCGATGGGTATTTTGCAAACAAATTATTAATATAATTTAACCAAACTTAACCTACGCTTGCTAACCTTAACTCACTAGACAGGGTCGGCGAACGAAGCGAGCGTAGGTTAAAGTTCGGTGAAAATAATTGAAAAATAAAAAAATAAATAAATCTATTTATTTAAAAATAAATAAAATATTTCAAATTAAAAAATCAAACAAAAATGGAAAAATTGACTGTCGGATTCCGAATAAGTACTTAATTGCTATCGTATGACACTGTTTACTGTAATTATTATAATGATGCGTGAAAAATTTTTGTTAGAATAATTAATTTACAAATTAATTATTTTATAAAAATTGAAACGAATTTAAAAGAATTACTTACTTTTTATTGAGAAAATATCTGTTGTGTATTAAAACTGAAATTTCTAAATATTTTTTTTTTTGTTTTACTTTTATCTTAACTTCCAAATAATTAGTATAATAATTAATTTTTATTTTGGATTAAAAAAAAAAAAAAAAATATTTTTAATAAGTTAATGCACTTCGATGCGAATGTCACTGTATAATTACCGTATAACTCAGCTGAACGATCATAATACATTGAAACGTAGCTAGGAAATAATTAACCTATTGTAATGCCAGGTTGAGAAATTATATAGAATGTGCCGATTCTATTGTATCGTGCAGTGTGAGGCTCCATTGTAACCAACATATACAAATAAATGTCTCTATTGTTCCGGTTGAGTTTATATCTATATAAATACACGAATATATATCTTCAACACGCTTTTTTAAAGTAAAACTACCAAAACGAAATTTAGCTTACACCACCACAATAATAGTAAAAATATACGGCTTATCTTATTCCATAATCCGTTTTCTACTAACCAAGCGATTTAATTTATTATCTACTGAAGTTTTTTCTTAAAAAAAAAATCTAAGGGTAACAAAAGAAAAATACCCTTCGTTTTAATCTTATACGAATTTACACCCTTGTGAAACGTCTAGAAAATATTGAAAAATATCGGACCTAATTAGTTGCTCCTAACCTTTTTCATAGCAGTTGCCAGATTTGCTCGATTTTCATCCGATCGAACTTACAATAGTCTGCCATTTTTAAAAAAAATAAAAACTATTTCATTCAAGAAAAGTTACTTTTTAAATAAAGATTTGTTCGTTTTCATAAGTAAGAAAATTAATAATTCTATTAATGAAAAAAACTGACCGTTATTATTACATCTCGTAGGTGAATTATACGTAAATATTTATATTTATAAATGTAAATGCAATTAAATATTTCTGAACATAGCGATAAATGCTAACTCCCGCTAAAAATAACAGTTATTCCTAATATTATCTTTTCAGGTACACAATACTAATTAACCAATATATAATACGAAAGGTAAAGTCGATAGATGGGTGGAATATATTGAAGAGTTATACGGAGGAAATGAATTAGAAAATGGTGTTATAGAGGAAGAAAAGGAAGTTGAGGAGGATGAAATGGGAAAAACAATACTGAGATCTCAATTTAAGACAGCATTAAAATATTTAAATGGTAGAAAGGCTCCTGGAATAGACGGAATACCTGTAGAATTACTGCGCAGTGCAGGTAAGGAAGCGATTGATAGATTATACAAACTGGTGTGTAATATTTATGAAAAAGGGGAATTTCCGTCAGACTTCAAAAAAAGTGTTATAGTAATGATACTAAAGAAAGCAGGAACATATAAATGTGAAGAATACAGAACAATTAGTTTAACTAGTCACGCATCAAAAATCTTAACTAGAATTTTATACAGAAGAATTGAGAGGAGAGTGGAAGAAGTGTTAGGAGAAGACCAATATTTGGTTTCAGGAAAAGTATAGGGACAAGGGAAGCAATTTTAGGCCTCAGATTAATAGTAGAAGGAAAATTAAAGAAAAACAAACCGACATACTTGACGTTTATAGACCTAGAAAAGGCATTCGATAACGTAGACTGGAATAAAATGTATAGCATTTAAAAAAAATTAGGGTTCAAATACAAAGATAGAAGAACAATTGCTAAAATGTACAGGAACCAAACAGCAACAGTAACAATTGAAGAACATAAGAAAGAAGTCGTAATAAGAAATGAAGTCCGACAAGGATATTCCCTGTCTCCGTTACTTTTTAATCTTTTCACGGAACTAGCAGTTAGTGATATTAAAGAACAACTTAGATTCGGAGTAACAGTACAAGGAGAAAAGATAAAGACGCTACGATTTGCTGATGATATAGTAATTCTAGCCGAAAGTAAAAAGGATTTAGAAGAAACAATGAACGGCATGGATGAAGTCCTACGCAAGAACTATCGCGTGAAAATAAACAAGAACAAACAAAAGTAATGAAATGTAGTAGAAATAACAAAGATGGACCGCTGAAAGTGAAAATAGGAGGAGAAAAGATTATGGAGGTATAAGAATTTTGTTATTTGGGAAGTAGAATTACTAAAGATGGACGAAGCAGGAGCGATATAAAATGCCGAATAGCACAAGCTAAACGAGCCTTCGGTAAGAAATATAATTTGTTTACATCAAAAATTAATTTAAATGTCAAGTAAAGATTTTTGAAAGTGTATGTTTGGAGCGTCGCTTTATATGGAAGTGAAACTTGGGCGATCGGAGTATCTGAGAAGAAAATATTATAAGCTTTTGAAATGCGGTGCTATAGGAGAATGTTAAAAATCAGATGGATGGATAAAGTGACAAATGAAGAGGTATTGTGGCAAATAGATGAAGAAAGAAGCGTTTGGAAAGATATAGTTAAAAGAAGAGACAGACTTATAGGCCACATACTAAGGCATCCTGGAATAGTCGCTTTAATATTGGAAGGACAGGTAGAAGGGAAAAATTGTGTAGGCAGGCCACGTTTGGAATATGTAAAACAAATTGTTAGGGATGTAGGATGTAGAGGGTATACTGAAATGAAACGACTAGCACTAGATAGGGAATCTTGGAGTGCTGCATCAAACCAGTCAAATGACTGAAGACAAAAAAAAAATTAAATATAGTATATATAATACAGGAATATTATATTACATGATTTTTTACAGTTTTTCCCTTCTTTACAATGCATATAATCTCTTCTTTTTTTCAAATTATCAAAGGGTGTAAATGTCGAATAAGATAATAAGCAGAATTTTTTTTTTTTGTATTTCTCTCTAAGTATTATAAAAAGAAACCTTCTTACTGAAATAAAATTGTATAGGTTAACAGAAAACTTATTGGGGGGAAAAAATAAGAATTTTACCGTTATTTTACACGATTTCAAATCATCGGGTTTTTTTTACGGGCTCAACTGCAATCGTCCATCACCCCAAATAGAAGTATGAAATAGAAGTATTTTTAGCGTATGAAAAATACCTTGCCTAACCGGGATGCCAACCCGGGAATTCCGGATGAAAGGCCGAGACGCTACCACTCCGCCACGAAAATCGGCAAACTCATCCGGAAAAATATAACACGATTAATAAAAATGTAATTTTTAAAATAAGAATCCTTTGGATTTATTAACGACGTAAGTTGACGTTTTTGATCGCAATACGACCGGAAGCACGTGTTTTTACTTGTTTACAAAGAGATCAGTATATTAGTTCAAGTATAAGAATTATTTCAATTATTTCAAACATTTCCAAATATTATTATTACTTATAGGTAGATACTATCTTTAATTTTCCATTTTAGCCTCCGGGAATTACCGTTCAGGTATTACTTCGGAGGATGAAATGTATCAGTGTAAGTGAAGTGTAGTCTTGTACAGTCTCAGTACGACCATTCTTGAGATGTGTGGTTAATTAAAACCTAACCACCAAATAATACCGGTATCCACGATTTAGTATTCATATTTTTGCGTAAAAGTAACTGCCTTTACTAGGACTTGACGCTGGAACTCTCGTCTTCCAAATCATCTGATTTGGGAAGACGCGTTCACCACTAGACCAACTTGGTGGCCACTCTCCGATCTGATGCGAGATTTCAATCCGTGTCCGAGGTGGGGATGGCGCAGGCGCGCAGACTGTTCGGGAGAGCGGCTGTGTCCGAACACAGTCATCTTCGGGACATCTGCAGAGAGGACCCAACTCCGACAGTTGTAAGGAAGCGGCCTCACGCCGTACTGGACGAACCACCGTGATGGTGCGGTGCGGTAGCCGAAAATCGACAAACTAGGCTTAGGGGCCTCCATATCGCATGAGCCATAAACGGAATAGTGCGTCAGACGCGTTTCCGGGGTCGCGAGTGAATAGTTTTTCGCGAGTTATATAGTTTGAAGACTTCAAATACGGTAAGCCGCGCATACAACAAAAACGCGGTCTAAATTTAAATTTTTTTTTTCCGCGTGTGTTTTGTTCTGTTTCTCTTGTTTCAGAAACGGGAGAAACGTGGATGTGGAACGACTCGACGTGCCGTCTCATCCTGCCAGCTGAAAGAAAAGTAAAAATTAAATTTTTTTTTTTTTTTTTTTTTTTCGTGTGTGTGTTCTGCTTCTTTTGTTGCAGATACCAACAACAGCCACCACAAAAACAAATGGTTTCTTCACTGCGGCCACGCGGTCCCCCCAACCCCTTCTCAGACACACGTGTGTCTGAAGGTTAATAATTACGTGGAGTGAATAATTACTGTTTGCTTCTTTCCACAAAATCGCCGCCCCAAAACCGCGATCGCGAATAGGTATCACCATTTGTAAGTTCCCTATTACCTTCCTTTCCATTCAAGAAAGAAGAAAGAGGGAACGAGCCCAGCAGCCATCAGCCCAGCAGTCGCAAGCCCAGCAGCCACCTGCCCAGCAGCCACTGACAGCACAGAAGAACGAAGAAACCTGCACTTTCCCCCGTTCAGCCCTTCGGGGCCTCGGGAATTTCAAGGTTAATGGTATGTAACTTCGGTTACTACCAATTCTTGGAAAGTGCAGGCCAAAGAAGAACGAAGAGGTCTTCGGAAGAAGAAGAGGGAGAAGATGAAGATGAAGAAGAAGGAAGACCAGCCACTCGTCTCAACATCACGGACTGGAGTCCGGAACAGAGCCCAGCAGAGATGCGTCCTGAAGGGCAGCCATACCAGAAACGGATGAAGAGCTTCTAAACATCCTCTCCTTTTCAAAACTTACAATAAGATAAAATAACCCAGCAATTGCGACTCCTCCGGAAAAGGGGACGCATTGCTCCCTCCTCACAGGTAGTGCCCCGTTGTGGCGTATTCCTGCTAGCCTATTAAAGAGTTAGCACCGAAAGGACTTCAGTGGACGGTCTGAAGGGGAATTACGTCGGGAGGACAGGCTTTATAAGCCTAGCCTTCCGCGGTCGGCCCGTAAAATGGGTTCGATAACGCTGGTTTAACAACGGAATTGGAATGCAATTAAATCCGTCCTTAAAACACTAAATAATAATAAACAAAACTTGTAAAAATTAGACCCGCTATTTAAAATTAACCCTTTAAAAAAAAACAAGCCCAATTAGAATGATCCAGTAGCAAGGGACTCTGTCCAGGTTCTGCGATAAAGTAGGGAGTAATAGACTCCTGCCAACTTTGCATTCCATTCCATTCCAACTTGGTGGGTTAGGTAGATACGATCTGCGATTATTATTGGTTATTTTTAAAGCTCAAAAATGTTTGAGAGTCCAACTTTGTTGGACTCTTCAGTTCACTCGTCCATCTTACTTTATCAACCTTTCTCCATATCCACATCTCAAATGCCTCGATCCGGTTCTTCTCTCTCTTCCTTATCGTCCACGCTTCAATTTCATACAACAAGACACTACATATATAGCGTTCGGCTAATCTCTTTCTTAACTCCTTGAAATCCAGACTTTCTTACTGAAGGTTTCCCTTTGTTATCGTTAGCCTTCCTGTCCTGAATATCTGTAATTTTTTACTTGTCCTTACCGTTAAATTCTCTTTGTTGTTTACCTCTGTCGCTTTAGTTTATTCTGTATTTATTTTCATTCCGTATTCGTTCATTCCTTCCTCCAAGAATATATGTGCATATGTAATTGATTTGGTGAAACATCAGATTATTTAATGTTAATTGAAAATTATAATTTAGAATCGAATTATTTTTGGATTCTCTAGTTTAATTTCTGTTTGTTTTTATTTAATTATTATAGATTTTTTGTTAAATTTTATCTACGTTAAAGTTAACTACAGAATGACTGAAAAATAGATCAGTGCTGTTCTTCTGAACAACACTGAGACGACATACATGTCCAATCTATAATAAATTGCAAAAAATTCTTAACTTTTAGTTCAGTACTACTCAGATATTGTCGGACTATTCTCCCTAAGTCGGAATTTATCATCATTTCGTTAATTTGTTTTTTCTTGCCGATCATTTAATCTCTCTGCTTTGATCTAATTCTTCTTATCTTAATTTGTGTTTATATTCGTCATCTTCTCTTAATCTTTTTATTCTTTCCTTGGTGTTAACGTTTTCTTCCTTTTAATATTTATCATCATCTTTTAATTTTTCTATTCTTTCTTTAGTTTTAATATTTTCTTCCTCTTTATAATTATCATCATCTCTTAATGTTTTTGTTCTTTCTTTGTTTGCAACGTTTTCCTCCTGTTTATTTTTCTTTGCAAAATTTTCTTCCTGTTTATTCTTTCTTTGGTTTTTAACATTTTCTTCCTTTTTATATTTATCACCTTCTCTTTTTTTTATTTTTCCGTTGTTTCTAACATTTTTTCCTCTTCATATTCATCTTCTTGTTTTTTTTTTTTAGATTTCTTAATGTTATCTTTCTTTTTCCAGTATGATTATTTCTTTTTCATTTTTGATTATTCACCAAATAATCCAATAATAAAAACTGAATATTTTACACCGTACGGTCGAAATTAACATTTCTAACCGGTATACAGGAGTTCACTAAACCGAATAGTTTAATTGTTATTAACTTTTGTTTATACGACACACCAGAAATCTAAAACTTTTGTTAATCAGCAACTCACGAAGATTCGAACAATACTGATCTAGTAATACGAATAATAAAGGGGCTTTTACTCTATTCTAATATATCATGTAAGATTGTTGAATTAATAATTGTATAAATATTTAACGTTAATTAAAACTAATATTTCAGCAATTGTGTAACTGTCTACTTTATTAAAGAATTGGAGGATTCGTATTTCACTTTCAAATCAAATAAGTTTAAATGAAGTGTAGCAAAAAAACGTGTATATGTAATTTTAATAGGCGTACAAGGAAATCGTGTGGTGTTCACATCAGATTTCTTTTTTGGTAATATCAAATGTAGATTACTTCGTTCACCTTGATAGAAATTTAATTTTTTTGATTTAAAACTTGATCAATAGGAAACCCTAAAAAGAAAAGAATAATAATATATGACTGAGATGTGGTGTTACAACAAAAGACGTTTAAAATTAGGTGAATCAAAAAATTAAACAAGAAGATAAATTAAAAATAAATAGAATACGTGGAAAGAAATGAAAATTGGCGGAGAATTTTTTTTAAATTTATTTTTTACAGTAAGTTTTTCATTCCAGATTATAGAGGTTTTTATTCCTGGGTACCGGAGGAATATCACAACAATACATTTTTTTAAATATATTATTTCCTTTTTTTCACCTTGGAAGAAATCGGAGTTAGTTTCCAATTATATTTTTTTATTTAAAAAAAAAAAAAAAATTAAAAATTATTTTTTTTTATATTAAACTGTACGCGATATTTTTATTTATGATAATGAATAGGAAATTATGCCAGTATAATGGATGTGTTATACTAATGAATATAAAACATCTCTCTTATTAATATTTAAATCTAATGAGAATTAGGTTAAAGTACTTTTTTTCTTAACCTTGATAAACACGACACCGGATAAATAATATCAAATAACTTGCATGCCATGGTCATTAAAAAAAGAAGAAAAAATAAAAAAAAAGGAACGTACGATATAAATAATGTAATAATTTTTTTAAATGAAATTTAAAAAAAATATTTCAATGCTTCATATTAATAAAATGAGAATAAAACAAAGATAATGAATAAATTAAATGCTTTAGAGAAGAGAATAATAAAAAATAAATTACTTAGACAGGGAAGTAGTTGGAGTATTGTTTTATTTAAGAAGAAAATTATAAAAGATAACACGATAATCTAGAACAGAGATTCTCATTCTTTTTAGCTCTACAACTCGTAAAAAAAAAAAAAAAAAAAAAATATGAAATGAATATTTCGCGACTCTCCAACCTCAATCCGAAGAAACCTAAATTTAGTTGCGTCGATAGCAACGGGTATGAACATGCCTGTATGAATTGTACAAACATGAGCGATTATCAGGTACCAACTTTATGTGTAACGTGCTCTTGTAATGTGGTCTTTCATGCATAATATTCGCTGTAAGAGCACCATGTTCAAACATGCATATGACACGTTTGAACAGGACGTGCTCTCAGCAGTATAAAAGAGGTATAAGGGATTGCTGAACGTCAACTTAGTTTCGAATGCAAAGCGTGCGTTTGGTGCCTTTATGATTTTAAAAGCTTTTCATTTATGTTTCGTTTTGTTTATTTTGCGGTCAAACGGTGTAACAGTGGTTTTTTTTCAATTGGATTCTTATGCAAAACTGATAAATTTGTGAAAAGAAGTGAGTCATCTGCACTCAATGAATCGATCGGTAAAAAGACAAGATTGTACATCGCCGGTTAAAAAAAATTATGATTTTATCTCGTCGGATGGAAACCCACAGTACGTTCATGAAGGCGTGAAGCCATGAAAATTAATTCGACGCTTGGAAACTAAATATCCGGATTTTAAAATAAAACTCTAGAAAATCAACAATCTTCTTTAGGTAAATCAAGCCGTACTGATAAAACTACACTTAAAGTGTATTATCTCGTATCATTAAGAGTAACTAAAATGTTTCTCCATAACTAAGATGTTACAAACCCTATACAATCGCGGAACACCTCATATTATGTGCAATTTAGATTCGGAGTAACAGTACAAGGTGAAAAGATAAAGACGCTACGATTTGCTGATGATATAGTAATTCTAGCCGAGAGTAAAAAGGATTTAAAAGAAACAATGAATGGGATGGATGAAGTCCTAAGCAAGAACTACCGCACGAAAATAAACAAGAACCAAACGAATCTAATAAAATATAGTAGAAATAATGTAAGATGGATCACTGAATATAAAAATAGGAAGAGAAAAGATTATGGAGGTAGAAGAATTCTGTTATTTGGGAAGTACAATTATTAAAGATGGACGAAGCAGGAGCAACATAAAATATCGGATAGCACAGGCGAAACAAGCTTTCAGTTAGAAATATAATTTTCTTACATAAAAAATTAATTTAAGCGTCATGAGTTTAAGTCTGACCTGAAAAATCGAATAAAATAGGTACCAGAACCGTTATCTGCATAAGGTTTTTGAGAAATCTGGAGTGAAAAATCAATAAATTGAAATAAAAAGCACTATCTTTTATGTTTGACGTATAATAAATTTGTTAAATGGGTAATAAACACGTAAAATATTTAAACAAAAAAAGTAGAATTTAATTTTGAACAAAATGATGTAAGATAACTTGAATAAAACAAAGAAAAGTCAGAAAAATTCCAATTTTATTTACAAACAGTAACATTGCTAAATTTGTCCTTATTTATTGTAAACAAAATTCTTTTTTGATAATGTAAAAAAAATATATAAAAAAGATTTATTGCTAAAAAATTTAAAAAAACTGGAAAAATACAACAATTTTAAAGTAAACAAGAATAACTTTCGTAATAATTTTTACTTTCTTTTACGAAGTACAAGGAAGTATTGTAATCGCTAAAAATTTTGGTTTTCAGATTTCATCGGAAATATCCATTTTGACCATCCCTGAATCCATTTTATTAGTTTCGGCATGACGTATGTGCGTATGTATCTCGCATAACTCAAAAACGAATAGACATAGGATGTTTAGACATCGAATTTTGGACTGTTTAGGACTGTGCAACTTCCCTTTTGATTGCAATCAACTAGAACAAAGTGTCCAAAAACCGCGCATCAAGGAATTCCCATACGGTCCGACAATGCGACTCTCACCACATTGACTCGCGGCTTGTGAGTGGCCGATTTTCTACTTGACCTATAAGTTCCACGGTGGTCCGGTCTCTGGCCCCTCCAAGAGCAGGGCAGTCAAACATCAGGTGTTCATTTGACTGGACCTCCCCGCATACGCACAGTTCATCAGCTGCCAGTCGGAACCGAAACAGATATTGGTTCAAATTAACATGGTTGGTGAGGACCTGGGCACCCGTTGCCCTTAAAAAAAAAAAATCGAGGCATAACATTCCCCAAATCCCGTATAAACATGTACAGGGATCTTCCCTTAGTCGTAGTGTCCCATTCCAGCTGCCATTCTTCCAACCCGAGGCACTGCAGCCTCTTCCGCAGCCAGGAAATAGGCGACTAAACGAAATTTAGATCCGGTGCATTGTGATCAAACGTTCACCACTAAATCGATTGGGACAGCCTTTCCCAATATGGTGGTAGCCACGTAGGAGGTTGTTTTATAAACACCAGTGCATACAAGGCTCTGCGCTGGGCACCCCTTAAATTTTGAAGAAGTGCTCTATTCATATCTAACCTATGCGCCCAAAAGGGCACCGTGAAAGAGGTCATGCTTTCGAAGACGCCTCGGTACTCCATGTACATTTGACGGCCCGATAACCCTTAGTCTTTCCGAGCAATCCTCCTAAGTTTGTGAATCACTGAGACTGCGTCTGCCGCTACTTCATTTCAACGGAGAAGCAAAACCGGGGGCGAAATCTTTCACTAGCCGTAACTCGCTAACAAAGAGTTTTCAGATCCATGTTTATGTGAACCTTTTCATTATTTTAATGACAGAGATACGCCTAAATAGTTAGTATATACATATACATTCCCCGAACACTCGTATACATGCTCATAAAAGCATTCATATTTGAGTTTGTTTAGACGCAGCGGCTGATTTTGAAGTAGAAGGTTCTGAAGTTCAAATAAAGGTAACTTACTTTTTATACGGATATGAACACTAAGCGATGGATACCGGTGAACTATGGTGATCGAGATTCAATTACCAACCTCAGGAACGGTCGGCCTAAATCTGTACAAGACTATCTCGTTTACATATATAAATCATTCTCATATCATCTGACCGTGGAGTCGCTTATTCAAGTTGCTCATTGCAAAGTACACATTATGAATAGAACATTTTATTTACGATATTGTCATTGTTGCTTATTCCAGTTCTAATTTCCTTCAGGTTGAAAAACGGAAATTTTTCAAAGAAAATATGGATATTAATATTTTGTTTTACCCTTACGTGTGGAACATGTTTTTTACAATTAAGCTTTTTTATTTCATAAAGTAGAAAAGCGGTATGAGAATAATTGTTAATAGATTTAAAAAAAAGTTCTAAATTTGATTTTATTTGATTGTTTTGTCATTTTTATCAAACGAATTTCAATAAGCTTTATTTCGTTTGTATTGTAAAGGAAGGTACAACCAACATATATTAAAACTTAAACGTTCAACGAACATATAAAACCGAATTAGTCTTTAGAAGAACTTAGATTAATCTCTATAAGAGGCGTAAATAATCTGTATCTTATTGTAACATCTACTTACAACTATATTGCAGGAAAAATATTTCACGTGTGATTCTAAACGAAAAATCCAAAACGAGGAAAAATGCCAGATGCCAGGTTTTTGTACGGTTAAAAAATTCAAGGTTTCGACCTTGGTAGTTCGTTTAATTTATATTAATTAAATTAATGTATTTATCGTTAAATAAAATCGTTAGACGTTTTAAAAGTTTATACGTGTTATGCAATATTATTACGACTGTCTCTTAGGTTTGCTTTCTAATAATTTTTTTCTGTATCAGTCAGTTTGTTGTGTAACTTAACTAATTATACTACTTTTGCCATAAAAAACTTGAATGAAAGATTACGTAACACAAATTTAAAATATATTTTAAGTTAAAAATAATACTAAGTTTAAAAAAATGTTTGTTTTGCATTCCATAAAAAATTGAACGATAAATAGTATGCGCTTTCGATATCTTCTTTTGTACTTCCAGTCTACATTAATTTCAAATTTAATAAACACATTTCAGATGATTTTTAGTACCGTTAACACACAGTATTTTATTCAGATATTTATAATGAATGATTTAATACGCTTTGAAATCCTTCTTAATTTCCAAATATAAAATACATATACTAGAATACAAGGTCACGTAGAACAATGTATCAACCAAAAAAACATATTTCTCAGAACAAAATACACCTTTTTCTGACGTACTAATAACTATTTATCTAAATAAACTGCGATTTCGTTTCGTACAGAATTATGCCTCTTTAATTTCTGTTTCATACGTGGATTGCAATCTCATCGATATTTCCTACATATAAATCGATTGCTGACAAAATATTATTCTTACTATTAGAGTAACGATGGATATTATAATTTATTTTGAATATAGTCGATATTAGGGTGTAAATTATTTGGGTAGTTATGGCATCATCGGTACTTTTTCATTTCTTCCCTTTCCCCCCAAAAAATTTTGCAAATTTTTCACCTGGAAAGAACAAAAAATAGCAGGAAATATTGTTATTAACAAAAACCAGGTCGAAGAAAGTGATAACCCTCACTAACATACTGTTTTATACCGGTCACTTTAAACATTCTCCATATTAATAAAAAAATATAATAGTTATTGCTTATAATTATAAATGTAATGTAACGCAAACTTAACATCCGTTTGCTAACCTTGACTAATTAATAGTAATGTTTTTATTATTTAAATAACGAGTAACTGCAATAACTACTGAATTATTATTATTATTATTATTTAAATAATCAATACATTACTGTTAATTAGTTAATGTTGGTAAGCGTAGGTTAAGAACGGTTAGTTATAACCTACCCTACTAAACGGCATTTTATACGTATGTGCATCACCTTTAGCTTAGCACCGGAATGTACCGACCGCTAGCGGAAAATCCCGATTCGTTAGTACATGTCTCGTGGTGATCAAGTGTATACTTAGTATATTATTGTACATCGATATACCGTATACATATCGAGATATAGATATATATATATATATATATATATATATATCAAAGTTTTGGGAAAATTTAGTACTTTTTAACCAGATCCTAATTTTCATTCAAAAATCGCAAATATCTCGAAAACGGTCGGTCCTAGCGCTCTGAAAAAATTTTTCACTCTCCTCGCCGATAATTCATCCGCTTCTAATAGTACACGTTGGATGATAATATGTTCAAGTGTTCTCAGAGCGCCGTTCGGAAATTGGCGAGGGGGTGCGATGGGATACCACCGTAATATCTCGCCAACCACTCGTCCGATTTTCACGATTCAAACGGCGTTATGTATCAACAGGTCGAGCGCTAACTGTTTAATGCATCTGATACGCTCTTGATTGACGGGATCTTGATTATCCGGAAATTAAATCGTTTAGTCCTACGTTTTGATTGCACTCACCCACCGTAAAACGTACCGATCAGATCTTTCGCTAAATACGGTCAAACCTGTGCTGTAGCGCAGCTGTAAAGTATAAAATTATGAAGACTAAAAAGTAAAAATAAAAAATATATAAAAAAACTTCTTAAATATCACTCACTTTTTAAACAGATGGCCCAACTTACACAGGAGGCAATTGAGAGCGATGATTAGAGACTCCAAGAAATCTTACTGGCGAAAATAGACACAGATCCATGAGGGAGACCTTATAGAGTGATAGTAAAATGGGCTCTGAGACCCAGAAAACCCGTTACAAGGGAAAGTAAGGAGATTACATGTATCATCCAGGCCGGCCGTAAAATATTTAGACGTCTGGATTGACACCAGACTGCAGTTTGGGACGCATACGGTAGAGGCAAGCAAGAAGGCGGACAGGGTCATGGGGCTAGTTGCCGCTCTGATACCTAACTGCAACGGACCAAAGCAACACCGAAAAAAAATCCTAGTAAGCGTGGCACGCTCCACACTAATGTACGGTGCACAGGTGCGAGCGGGAGCCATGTTATACACCAATTACAGGGGAATATTGGCGACACATCACAGACGGTGCTGTATACGTGTCGTATTCGCATACCGGATTGTTTTAGGAGCGGCTGCAAAGGTTCTAGCGGAACTTCTTCCTATCGATCTGGAGGTTGAGCAACGAGAAGGATGTAGAAGATTAGGTCTCTCCCACCAGGAAGATAGGAGGCAGTAAAATAATAGCATAATGGACAAGATAAACAACGTATGGCAGCGGAGATGGGACCGGCGCTAGAAGGGACGGTGGACCCATCGGATGCTTGTGGTTGTCAAGCGCCTAGATTATTAATTAACGCAGTTCATGACGGGTCATGGAGGGTTCAGGTCCTATCTCTCTTTTTTTTCCCCCTTCTCGCCACGACCGGATATCCATTTAAGTATACGCAGTCGGGGAGAGTGTCCATATACTCAAAGGAGGCGTCCCCCACCCACCGGCAGCACGTCCGGCACGGCAGGTTAGCCTTCCCGGTCTCGGATTTTTTATTTTCCATATGCCATGCCTCTAATCCCCCACCTCATGGCCAAGGTCCGGCAACGCCGTCCCTCAGCCCCACGGCAGGAAACCGGGTCTCGGTCTTTATCTTTTGCCACGCCTCAAACCGGCAGCACCGACCCCACTAAGCACCAAGGCACCCGCAGGGCCGACAACGCCGGCCGGGACTCGGTCTTAACTTTACCCCACAGTTCCCCAGGAGTTCCTTCCCTTCTCAGGAACCCGCACACTTCAGCATGCGGGCCCTCCACGGAGGGACTGTCCTCCCTTCCCTACTTTAACTACGACCCCCGTCTTCTGTCTTCGTCTTCTTTAATACGGAGAATTTCCCCCGCAATCTCTTGAACCGGTCCCAATTTTCCTGACTATACACCATCCAATTAATTAAATCGTCAGGGGTCAGTCTATTAATTAAAATTTCCCTTCTATTATCGGCCCATCTGGGACATGCGAAGATGGTGTGTTCTACATTGTCGATCTCCTGACAATAAACGCATAGTGGGGTGGCCCTCTTCCCAATTCTGAATAAATATTGACCAAAACAACCACGGCCTGTCAATAGTTGCGTGCTGTAGAAGTTCACGTCACCCAGTCTCTTGCCAACCCATGTATTTACGTTGGGGATTAGCCTTCTCGTCCGATCCCCAACTTCAGGTCCTACCTGTTCAGGTTCTGCCTAGACCATTCCGATGAATGTTCTATCTGCCACGAAGAGGAAACTGCTTACCGTGTGTTTTTTAAGTGCACAAGATACGATCGTGAGAAAAAAGAACATGTTAAAAATTAAAAAATAGTGTTATTAAAAGCCGTGTACGATATTCTTGAATGTGATGAAGTGTAGAGTTAGACTATTATCCTGTTTCCAGCTATTCTATTTGATTTTTTTGTTCGGTGTTTTTATTTTACAGAAAACTTTAATCATGATCTTTGAAAAGACCTAAAAAAATTTTCTGGAGCAGCACCCCACTAATTTTAGATACGAGCCGCCACTGACATCATCGAATAAATGCGACAATCTGCTGGTATAAACAAATATTTATTTTAATTTTAAATGCAATAAATAAAAAATTATTCTACAGTGGAATATCTACGAGATTAATGAAAAGTCCCTCGTATCAGTGTAATTTTTAAAATTACATTTAAAATATAATCTTTTGTAATTTTTAATTCTATAAGAACAGTCGCGTTCCCTTGTCGTAGATAGACTTAGTAACCGGTTTAAAAGTAAATAACCAGTTATTACGCAAACATAGAGTTATGCACGTATAAATACGAAAACAGAAAATAAAGTAATTTCAATTACATTAGTAATAATAATATGTTTATATGTTAATGTATTTTCATCGCAAATTACATAAATTATAATTACAATTTTAATCTTAAAAGGAAAGCATAGTTTTTTAAGCTTTTTATTTATTTTTTTAACTTTTCTTTTTTTTAAATTTAAATATATTGATTTAATAATTATTATCGCGTGATTGTAAAAAAGGTTTTACAATAAATAATAATTCAATCATAATAAAAAAAAAATAAATGAAAAAAATTACTAGTGAAACAAGATTTTATGTACTTTTAAAAATGTGTAAATGTAATTTAATAGACATTATATAAGTGTATATGTAATAGATTTGGTGAAACATCTGATTACTTAATATTAATTGAAAATTATGTTTTAGCATATTATTTTTGGATTTTCTAGCTAATTTTATATAATTATTCTGTTTAATTTTATCTACATTAAAGTTAACTATAGATTGACTGAAAAATAGACCCTCACAAGAACAACATATACACACAGGCGAACATGCCCGATGTTACGGGCATGTAACATCGCCAAAAAACAAAAATAAATTGCCAAAAATTCTTATCTTTTAGTTCATTAATCCTCTGATATTTTGTCGGACAGTATTCTCCCTAAGTCGGAATTCATAATCATTTCGTTTATTTGTTTTTTGTTGCCAATCATTTAATCGCTCTTTGGTTTAATATAATTCTACTGATCTTAATTTGTGTACACGTTCTCTAGTTTTCAAATTTTCTCTCTCTTTATATTCATCATCCTCTCTTAATCTTTTTATTCTTTCCTTGGTCATTATTCTTTTCTTCCTCTTCATATTCATCTTCTTGTCGCTTTTTTGAGATATCTTTTTTTTCATATATGATTATTTATTTTTCATTTTTGATTATTCACCAATTAATCCGATAATAAAAACCGATTATTCTACAACGTAAGGTCGAAATTACATTTCTAACCGGTATACAGGAGTTCACTAAACGGAATTGTTTAATTGTTATTAACTTTTGTTTATACGACACAACAGAAATCTAAAACTTTTGTTAATCAGCAACTCACGAAGATTCCAACAATACTTTTCTAGTAATACGAGTAATAAAGGGACTTTTACTCTATTCTAATATTTCATGTAAGATTGTTGAAAAAAAAAAACTAATATTTAAGCAATTGTGTAACTGTCCACTTTATTAAAGAATTGGAGAATCGTATCTCACTTTCAAATGAAATAAGTTTAAATAAAGTGCAGCAAAAAATGTGTATATGTGGAAGACATGTGGTATCCACATCAGATTTTTTTATTTTACATTTAAGAGGAAAATGGTTAGTACATGTTTGGTATGCTAAGTTGCAAAAAATTTTTTGATTTTTTTTTCCATTATAAAAAAAAATATTTTAAATTCATTCAAACGCGTTATATTCCCGTAATTGGTTATATGATTATTTAGGAAAAAAAAATATTGCCAAAATGAGAATATCTTGGATGAAGATGGGAAACAATCGGTTAGGGGTTACCATTTATTTAAATAGATTTAAATTATATGTACTTACGTGCAGAACGTTGTATAAATGATCATTTCTTGCGTAACATAAATAAATATTCCTCATTTGATGAATGCATCTTATTTTTAATAATTTACATTATGACGTTTTTTATTGTAAAATATTAAAATAATATTTTTTTTAAATCTTTATTAGTAAATATACTAATTAAATAAAAATAAACAAATATTAAAAACAGTAAAATTAAAATTAAACATTCATTATTCAAAAGTTAATACGCATAGGTTATTAACTTTTTTTATTTCTGTTGCACGTTAACCAGAATATTAAATTTTCTTTTTCTTTTTTCAAAAATATTATTTTCTGTTAATTTTAAAATAAAGAAGAAATATTAACGAGAAGAAAAAACTGTTTTCTGTTTTAGGCCCTCAAGATTAATTAAATTTTATAAAAAATTATTATTTTATTTATTTATATTTTTATTTTATTTTATGAATTACATACAGTTTTAATTAATTCCAAAAAAAGGATATTTACTGTTTTTCTCCGGAATGATTTACTTTTTATATTATTACGTTTTTGTAGTATATGTCAATTATAATTATACGGTATTTCGAGGAAATTGCACACAAATTATAAATATAACATAACCAAACTGTACGCTCGCTTCGCTCTCTAACCTTTGCTCCCAAACTTAACCTACGTCATGGTTAGCAAGAGAAGCTAGTGTAGGTTAAGTTTGGTTAGATAATATTTATAATTATAAGCGTATAATTATTACATGTTCAATTATTAATAAGTAATACGTACATTTAAAAAAAAAACAGAGTGGGGAAACATAGAAAAGACACAAAGAAAAAATTAAACGTATTTTATGTAATATAGAGCTAATTTTATAATCACTTAAAATTGTTTTAAACAAAACTTGTAAAGAATTAGATTCTGAGTAAATTGTATTTATGACGAAAGTCTACAGAAACTCAATACAAACGTAAAAATTTTGAAACTCATTAAAAACTACACAAATCAAAATGCGACAGAATTTAACAATGTATTAAATGAAATGTGTTAAACAATGATGGTACACCAATATATAATACCAAAGGTAAAGTCGATAGATGGGTGGAATATATTGAAGAGTTATACGGAGGAAATGAATTAGAAAATGGTTTTATAGAGGAAGAAGAGGAAGTTGAGGAGGATGAAATGGGTGAAACAATACTGAGATCTGAATTTAAGAGAGCATTAAAAGATTTAAATGGCAGAAAGGCAACTGGAATAAACGAAATACCTGTAGAATTACTGCGCAGTGCAGGTGAGGAAGCGATTGATAGATTATACAAACTGGTGTGTAATATTTATGAAAAAGGGGGATTTCCGTCAGACTTAAAAAAAGTGTTATAGTAATGATACTAAAGAAAGCAGGGGCAGATAAATGTGAAGAATACAGAACAATTAGTTTAACTAGTCATGCATCAAAAATCTTAACTAGAATTCTATACAGAAGAATTGAGAGGAGAGTGGAGGAAGTGTTAGGAGAAGACCGATTTGGTTTCAGAAAAAGTATAGGGACAAGGGAAGCAATTTTAGGCCTCAGATTAATAGTGGAAGGAAGATTAAAGAAAAACAAACCGACATACTTGGCGTTTATAGACCTAGAAAAGGCTTTCGATAACGTAGATTGGAATAAAATGTTCAGCATTTTAAAAAAAATTAGGGTTCAAATACAGAGATAGAAGAACAATTGCTAACATGTACAGGAACCAAACAGCAACAGTAACAATTGAAGAACATAAGAAAGAAGCCATAATAACAAAGGGAGTCCGACAAGGATGTTCCCTATCTCCGTTTCTTTTTAATCTTTACATGGAACCGGCAGTTAATGATGTTAAAAAACAATTTAAATTCGGAGTAACAGTACAAGGTGAAAAGATAAAGATGCCACGATTTGCTGATGATATAGTAATTCTAGCCGAAAGTAAAAAGGATTTAGAAGAAATAATGAACGGCATAGATGAAGTCCTACGCAAGCACTATCGCGTGAAAATAAACAAGAACAAATCAAAAGTAATGAAATGTAGTAGAAATAACAAAGATGGACCGCTGAGATTGAAAATAGGAGGAGAAAAGATTATGGAGGTAGAAGAATTTTGTTATTTGGGAAGTAGAATTACTAAAGATGGACGAAGCAGGAGCGATATAAATTGCCGAATAGCAGAAGCGAAACGTGCCTTCAGTAAGAAATATAATTTGTTTACATCAAAAATTAATTTAAATGTCAGGAAAAGATTTTTGAAAGTGTATGTTTGGAGTGTCGCTTTATATGGAAGTGAAACTTGGACGATCGGAGTATCTGAGAAGAAAAGATTAGAAGCTTTTGAAATGCGGTGCTATAGGAGAATGTTAAAAATCAGACGGGTGGATAAAGTGACAAATGAAGAGGTATTGCGACAAATAGATGAAGAAAGAAGCATTTGGAAAAATATAGTTAAAAGAAGAGACAGACTTATAGGCCACATACTAAGACATCCTGGAATAGTCGCTTTAATATTGGAAGGACAGGTAGAAGAGAAAAATTGTGCAGGCAGGCTACGTTTGGAATATGTAAAACAAATTGTTAGGGATGTAGGATGTAGAGGGTATACTGAAATGAAACGACTAGCACTAGATAGGGAATCTTGGAGAGCTGCATCAAACCAGTCAAATGACTGAAGACAAAAAGAAAAATTAAATGAAACAAAATTTTCACTATTACAAAACAAAATGTTTGTTTTTATTAATAAAAAAAAAAACGTAAAGTTTTTATTAATAGGTCTGTAAATAAAGTAATGAGACTAGTTTGTTTTTTTGGCAGTCAAAGTGGCAACACTGTAAAGTTATTAGTAAACCTGTGGTTATATAAATAGCTGATTTATATTAGGTATTTATATTTTTAGTCTATTGTTGCCACGTGAGACGTAAACAAGCCTTTCGTGAAACGAATTTTTGTTGTGCGTTACAAAAATAAGTGATACTAATTATCAGCAACGTTGTGCGATCAAGTTTTGTGTTAAACTCGGAGAGAATGCTACTGAAACTTTATCAAAACTGAAAAGGGAGTATGGAGATGACGCTCTGTCATAAGCTCAAGTTTTTAAGTGGTTTAAAGCATTTTCAGATGGCCGGGAATCAGTTGCGGACGATCCACGCTCTGGAAAACCGTTAACGTCAAAAAGTGACAATATTGAGCGAATCAAAGACGTGATACGGTACAACCGGCGATTAACTGTCAGAATGATTGCAGAACAATTGAATCAGAACTGTACCACAGTCCATCAAATTTTGACAAACGAATTGAACATGAAAAATGTTAGTGCGAAATTGGTTCCAAAAAACCTCACTGTTGAACAAAAAAACAACAGGGTGGAAGTGTACCTCGAACGAATTGAAACTGATCCTGATTTTTAAAAAAAATGTTATTACCGGTGATAAATCTTGGATTTTGAGCACAACCCAGAAACAAAACGCCAGAGCAAGGAGTGGCACACTTCAAACTCACCACGTCCCAAAAAAGTAAAAACGAGTAAATCAAAAATCAAAACCTCGTTTTAATTTGTTTTTTCGACAGTAATGGCATTATCTATAAGGAGTTTTTGGCTACATGGCAGACTGTAAATCAATATGTTTGCCGACAAATTCTTGAAAGACTTCGGAAAAGAGTTGCTCGCGTGAGACCAGCCATCAAAGACAACTGGATGCTGCATCATGACAATGCATTTTGTCACAGTACACTCTCAAATAATGAGTTTTTTGCAAAGAAAAACATTCCTGTGATTTCCTCAACCACCTTATTCACCTGACTTGAGTCCCTACGACTTTTTCCTGTTCCCAACTTTAAAAAAAAAACACCTCAAAGGACACCATTTTGGAACAGTAGAAAACATAAAAAAGAATGTAACCGACCAGCTGAAGGATATTCCGGTTTTTGAGTTCCTACACTGCTATGAAGAGTGGGAAAACCGTTTGAAGCGTTGGGTGGCTTCCTAAGGGAAATATTTCGAAGGTGATAGAGTCCATGTATGATTGGACTGTGAATAAAAAAGGTTTTCTAAACTAGTCTCATTACTTTATTTACAGACCTCGTATGTAATAGGTCAACATTAGAAAAAAATATTTTATAAAAATAAGTACAAACACGAAGAAAAAAGCAATTCGTACACAATAAACTGCTGAAAATATCGTCTGCCATAGTGTGTGTGTGTGTATAGCTAAAATAATTAAATCTGTCATAAAAGAATTTCAATTAAACTGTCGATATCTCTAAAGCAGTTAACTTGATTCAATAAATTAAATACTGTAATAAAATTCACTTTGTTGTTGTTTAACCAGTGACTCAAATATTATTACACGAAAAGACTACGCGTAAAATACAAATTCTCTATAAAAGGTTTACCGTTTATCCGAGTAATTATTTAAAACAAAAATCTACTACTAAAAAAAATGAACTTAAAATATTAGTAAAAAAATTATTTAAATCGATTCACCATTCTCCAGCTTTTTACCGAAATCATTGCGAACGTAATACACACCAAAGATTTAATTGTAAAGAGTTACCGATAAAAAAATTCATATCTTCGACTGTTTAAACAATTCTCAGTTTTTAATGCTATAAATTGTAGTTACACATTAAATATGATTTTATATTCAGAGTAGTGAAAAGAATAATCTCATACAACTAGCAAATAGTATCAGAATTAAAGTAGTTTTACTTGACACTTATCAATTACTTGTAGCGTCATTAATTAAAGAAAAATGTACGTATAAATTTTTTTACAAGTAATAATCAGAACATCAGATTTTTTTTTACAGCTCTATTCTATTACGGATTGTTTAAGGTCAAGTGGTTGACTAGCCGTTTACGGTATCCATACAATCTCTCTCGGGTTATAAAAGCTACGTCTATTATTTAAAAAGAAATTGTTACTATTTAATCGAGAAAATTTATTATTTATTTATAGGGAAAAATCAGATGTTTTCCGTTTACTAGAGAATATTTGTAAAATTATAATCTTTCTGTGACCAGTAAGATGGATTTCCCACATCCATGAACTGTTCTCGGGTTACAGCTGTTCAATAAATAATGTTATGGTTTATTTTACCAAAATTTTCATAGATGTAATTTTTCGTATATTTTCATTTTATTTCTTCGTTCGTTCAAAACCGCAGTAAAATCTATATTCTTGTTCAGTTCAATATGCCTCCTGTAATTATTTACTCATTCGTTATTAGCTTCTTCACAGATGACTAAATAGTATCTATATCTAAAATTAATTATTTAAAAGCAATTTATTTTTTAAGTACTTACCGATTATCTTCTAGGCGCTTATAGACGAGATCTGTTTGCCACTCTCTTCTACGTGAGTGTTTTTACTTCCTTGTTCGTACAAGGAAGTAAAAGTAATCGCGAAAAATTTCGCTTTTAAGATTTCAACGGAAATATCCATTTTGAACATCCCTGAATCCATTTTGATTAGTTTCCTCGTGACAACTATACGTATGTATCTCGCATAAATCAAAAACGTTTAGCCGTAGAATGTTGTAATCTTGAATTTAGGACTGTTGTAACATCTAGTTGTGCACCTTCCCTTTTCATTGCAATCTACTAACCAAAATAGCCCAAAATCCCAAAATAATTTGGATTTTGGACTTTTTCTTGATTGCAGTAAGAAACCCTCATTGAAAACTTTTCAACGATATATCATAAGTGGTACTTATTTTCAATCGTTCCTGAGTTATAGTCAAATAAAACTTTTATTATTTATGAAATATTTGGATCTAACAAGAGAAGGCACATCGGTACGAATCAGTCTTCACCTCCCTTTTTTTAATTTAAATATATTGATTTATTAATAATTATTCACCCATAATTATAAAAAAAAACTTTTGCAATAAATTAATAATTCAATAATAATAATAATAACAATTTTTTAAAAAAATGGAAAAAGCCGAGTTATTAACGAAATAAAATGTTTTCAATTGTTAAAAATGTGTATATATAATGTATATATAATATAGTAATGAAATGTAGTAGAAATAACAAAGATGGACCGCTGAATGTGAAAATAGGAGGAGAAAAGATTATGGAGATAGAAGAATTTTGTTATTTGGGAAGTAGAATTACTAAAGATGGACGAAGGAGGAGCGATATAAAATGCCGAATAGCACAAGCGAAACGAGCCTTCAGTAAGAAATATAATTTGTTTACATCAAAAATTAATTTAAATGTCAGGAAAGAATTTTTGAAAGTATATGTTTGGAGTGTCGCTTTATATGGAAGTAAAACTTGGACGATCGGAGTATCTGAGAAGAAAAGATTATAAGCTTTTGAAATGCGGTGCTATAGGAGAATGTTAAAAATCAGATGGATGGATAAAGTGACAAATGAAGAGGTATTGCGACAAATAGATGAAGAAAGAAGCATTTGGAAAAATATAGTTAAAAGAAGAGACAGACTTATAGGCCACATACTAAGGCATCCTGGAATAGTCGCTTTAATATTGGAAGGACAGGTAGAAGGAAGTAATTGTGTAGGCAGGCCACATTTGGAAAATGTAAAACAAATTTTTAGGGATGTAGGATATAGAGGGTATACTGAAATGAAACGACTAGCACTAGATAGGGAATCTTGGAGAGCTGCATCAAACCAGTCAAATGACTGAAGACAAAAAAAAAAACCGAATTAAAAACAACTATCTATCGATTAAAATTTACCCTTTATTTGGCGTTGGTGCCGATTTAAAAGTCAAAATTTTAATAAGAATTGTGAAACTTTATTTTTTAATTGTTAATCCGTTTTTCTAATCGTGGTTGTATTACCTATTTTAGAATTAATTAGAATTTTTATTAGGTATATGTCTAATACTAAAAAATACTCTTCTAGGTAGATATATATATATATATATATATACATATAGAGAAAGAGAGAGAGAGAGAGAAATGAGGGAAAAAGACTACTAACAAGGATAAGATTATCTATAATGAGAAGGATTGTATAAGATATTTTTATTTTATGATTAAACATCTAATTTAATACAAAATGTTAAGTCAAAACTGGTTTTTAATTTTTTTTTCCCGTCCAGGTAGCGCTATAGCAGACCTATAACTCTAGAAGGGAAAGTATTGTAATCGTACAATGAATTGTACGATTACAATTCATAATTACAATCATTCGGGATTACAATTCATTCGGTTCATGGCACACCTAAAGAACCCAAAAAACCGGATGGAAATTTTCTAGACGTTAATATTCGTACGTACGCGTGTGTATGTTCGGTGTTGGCCTGTAAATCATCTTATATCTCCGGAACTGTTGGATCGACATTGACCAAACTTGATCAAATTATACCTATATATGAGTCTTTGATGCCGTTAAATTTTCAACTTAAATGATCAAGGTTGTAGAACAAGGTACAACCAGTGTCTCGAGATTTCACCTAATTTCTTAGGTACATTTGTTAACAATTAAAAAATTGCAAAAAAAGTTTTTGAAAAATAGCACTTCCCATCCCAAAACATGCTGTAAACTTTGAAGTTTTTGTGATCGCTATAATGGTTGTTTTTCATTGTTGTTTCAACTGTTGACGTCTAATTACGCATATAAATTAATCTTTACTGCATCGGGAGTCCCAAACTCCACGGAGCGGCCCGACCCCGACCAATAGTCATACTTTTTTTTTATCGCTTTTCTTCTTTCCTTTTTATTTCCTTGTAAGAAGTAAAGGAAGTATTGTGATCGCGAAAAATCTCTGTTTTCAGATTTCAACGGAAATATCTATTTCGGCCATCTCTGAATCCATTTTGACTAGTTTCGGCGTGACGTCTGTATGTATCTCGCATAACTCAAAAACGATCAGCCGTAGTACGTTCAAATTTTGGATTTAGAACTGTTATAAGATCTAGTTATGTAACTCCCTTTTTGATTGTAATCGACTGAAACAAAACTGTCCAAAAAAGCCCAAAATCAAAAACAATTTGGATTTTGGCTTTTTCTTTACTGGAGTAATAAGCCCTCATCGAGAGCTTTTCAACGATATATCATAAGTGGTACTTATATTCATCGGTTCCAGAGTTGTAGCCAAATATAATTTTAATTAATGAAATACTTGAATCTTACAAGGTAAAGACACATCGGTTCGAATCCTTCTTCATCTCCTTTTTTTAACTCCTATTTTTAATTTAATTTATTAATAATTATTAACCCGTGATTGTAAAAAAGTTTTACAATATTAAATAATACAATAATAACAATAAAAAAAAGAAAAACATCAGAAGTTACTAGTGAAATTAAGCTTTACGTACTTTTAAAAATGTGTATGTGTAATAGATTTGGTGAAACATCTGATTATTTAATATTAATTGAATATTATAATTTACAATAATATTTTTTTGGAATTTTTTATTTAATTTTATTTAATTATTCTGGAATTTCTGTTTAATTTTATCTACATTAAAGTTAACTACCGATTGACTGAAAAATAGATCAGTGCTGTTTTTCTGAACAACATTGAGACATACATGCTCATTCTTTAATAAATTGCAAAAAAAATCTTAACTTTTCGTTCATTACTCCTCAGATATTGTCGGACAATATTCTCCCTAAGTCGGAATTTATCATCATTTCGTTAATTTGTTTTTTCTTGCCAAACATTTAATATCTCTTTGATTTGATCTAATTCTTCTTACCTTATTTTATGTACACGTTCGCTAGTTTTCAAATTTTCTCTCTCTATATTCATCATCCTCTCTTAATCTTTTTATTCTTTCCTTGGTTTTAACGTTTTCTTCGACTTTGTATTCATCATCTTATTTTAATCTTTCTAAATCACTATATGAAGCTTACCCGATCTTTAACAAATTGCAAAAAATTCTTATCTTTTAGTTCATTACTCCTCTGATTTTGCCGGACAATATTCTCCCTAAGTCGAAATTTATCATCATTTCGTTTATTTGCTTTTTGTTGCCAATCATTTAATCGCTCTTTGGTTTAATATAATTCTACTGATCTTAATTTGTGTACACGTTCTCCAGTTTTCAATTTTTCTCTTACTTTATATTCATCATCTTCTATCAATCTTTTTATTCTTTCCTTGGTTTAACGTTTTATTTCTTTCTCTTTATTTTTATCATCTTATCTTAATTTTAAACGGACCTTTACTCTATTCTAATATTTCTGGTAAGATTGTTGAATTAATAATTTTATAAATATTTGTTAAAAACTAATTTTTTTAGCAATTGTTTAACTGTACACTTTATTAAGTAATTGGAGGATCGTATCTCACTTTCAAATGAAATAAGTTTAAATGAAGTGCAGCAAAATATGTGTATATGTAATTTAATTGGAGCACAAGGAAATCATATAGCGTCCACATCAGGTTTTTGTTTATTGTAATCAAGACTTTTTTATGAATTTGAACTTTTGACCCCCACTATGATGTTCGCACAATAAATATTATACATGGTCAGGTGAGTTATCAATTTATACATTTTCAAGGGCGGTGAAAACGATTTTAATATTTTAAGTTGTTGAAATAGAAGTCTTTTATTTTAGTAATGACAGATTTGAAATTTGCTGTTTCAACCTCAATCCAATATTATTATCTTGTAATTACAATGTGCGATTTTTTCAATACGTCATTAATATATTAATTATAATTTATTTATAAATAGCTGCGTGACTGGAGCGTCCTACAACTATTTTCAGCTTTTTTTGCCATTTTATTTATGTATTATTACATAAAAACCCAGTTCTAAACGCAATGATGCCCAAAAAAAATCTATTCTTTTTGTAGATCATCTAATGTTTTATTTTAAAAATAAGTTTTAAGTTATTCAGAAAATATTTATTACAGATTTACTAGAAAACTTGTTCGATAATATGAAATAAAATTACAATAAAAAATTTAACTTGATTGGTTATATGTAACAAAAAATTAAACATTTTACGCAATAAGAGAAAGTAAAAAAGCAAGCAGCACCTAACTGAGATTTTCTAGACCGGTATTATTTCACGATTACTAAACAAATTTTTTTTTAACGAATTAAACAAATTTAAAAAAAAAACCTGCATTAAAAACTAAAAATTAAACTCTTGTTTCAATCTTTGTTTAAATTCTCTACTTTTACAAGTTTGTCTTATTAAAAATAAACATATAAACTGAAGAACAAAAATAAATTACCAACACTTTATTAACCCATTAATTAGGCGCCGACTTTAAAAATTGAAAATTTAAAGCATTTTTTTCTTAAGCGTAGTTTTTATAAAGATTTTATTATAAAAAAATTATTTGAAATTTGGACAGGTTTACACAGAAAACCTGACCCTGAGAAGAAAGCCCCCAGAGAGAAAAAAAAACGTGAAACCTGCGTCATGATAAAAATTAGAAAAAGAATGGAAAAAAAACGAAATAATTAAACTTCTTTCTTTTTCCTGTTTAGCCTCCGATAACTACTACCGTTTTAAGATAATACTTCAGAGGATGAATAAGGATGATATGTATGAGTGTAAATGAAGTGTAGTCTTGTACATTCTCAATTCGACCATCCCTGAGATGTGTGGTTAATTGAAAACCCAACCGCCAAAGAACACCGGTATCCACGATCTAGTATTCAAGTCCGTGTAAAAATAGCTGGCTTTACTAGGACTTGAACGCTGGAACTCTCGACTTCGAAATCAGCTGATTTGGGAAGACGCGTTCACCACTAGACCAACCCGGTGGGTTGAAAAAATTAAACTACTAGAGCGTAATGTAACTCTCTCTGGAATACTAATACAGCATTATTTTTTTTTTAGACTTTCCTGTGAAAATATTTTGATTATCAGAATTTATTATCGTGCTACAATATTACAATACTTAATTGAAATTATTAAATTAAATAAATGTTTACGTCTATCCTATTCTTAATGTAAGCATCGAAAATCGTTTAACTCGGGTACAATAAGGAATCCCCCCCGTGGGCCGATGAGATGAGAATGATATGTACGAGATGTGAGATGTAAATAAGGCGTGCTTTCGTATAGATTTAGACCGACCGTTCCTGAGATGTGTGGTTAATTTAACCCCCGACCAGCACATATACCGGTCTAGTATTCAAATCCGAATTAAAGTAACTTAACTTTATTAAGATTTAAACTTCAGAATCTTCGATTTGAAAATCAGTTGAACAGCTGATTTGCGAAGACGATTTTAACGTTAAGAAAGAGTTCTTCCTTTTACGTTAATTGGATAAATTTTACAATAAGACTTCCGGAATTTAATTTAAAGTAATAAAATAAAAGTCATGAAATCGTCCTTTACTTTTAAAAAAGTAACGTTTACATAAGAAAAATTACATCCGGGTTGAATTCACAACCTCATTTTTTTAACGAAGTCAATTAACAATATTTTTAATTTTTTCTTTTACATTTAAACCGTCACGTTAATCTAAAAGAAAAAAAGCGTGAAAATTAATAATTAATTTTCTCTCGACAGCGTTCATAGTTTATTTACGACTAATTTTTCTCAGTTTTATTAAATAAACAGAAGCAGTTCGTTGGCTTATTTATTTTTAAAACTAAAATTTATTAAAAAGATGTTTTATTACATTTTATCTTTTTTTAAATGTATTCGCGCACACATTAATGTTACTAATTAAAAATAAATAAATAAATAAAAGATCAAGCAGTTACTTACAATATTCTGCGATATATTATTTAGAAAAACCGATAATGATTTGTTATTTAATGAACACACGCGCTGGCCAGATACGAACGAAGCGTTCGGCCTTCAGCACACGAATGTTTCGGTTGACGCAGGTTGCAGATTTTGTTGTAAAGCCGGTTGCTGCCAAGTCATGTAGCTTGTTATCGTTAGTTATTCTCCCTCTTACGTATAATGAAGTAAAATGAGTTTAAAGAGAGGTTTTATATTTTAGCTCGCCTACCTTGGTTGTACGTGAAACCAACCGGTTTATTAACTACTGTAATTTTTGCTTGACATATCCTAACCTAACTGTCGACTTATTAATACTTTCCGTATTATCACTATATAACATGGGCGTTACAAATAAATTTATAGGTATAAAATATGTATTTTGTTGAATTTTTATTTATCTTTAAAGCAAGTGAACTTTAAATTATTATTATTATTAATCTTGTAAAAAAAATGCAATTTTTTATATAATGTAGGTTAATTTATTTAAAATTTTCTATTTTACATGTTTTTAATTTGTTTCATTTTTATTTTAATTATTTTTTCCCATAAATTTGCTTATAAAGTGCCCATTTTTTTTTTTTTTTTTTTTTTGAGCGAACAATTTAATGGACTAATCATTATCACTGTAAGCTACTACTAATTGTATTGATTTTATGCTGATCTCGTAATTGATAACGATTTCTTAGCTATCTAAAATAATTACCAAAGAATAAGGTAAATTTGGTTATTTAATTATACATAATTACTGGTTAATTCGATTAATCGCCCGTAACATATATAATTTGTATATTTAACGTTAATCAATCGAGGTTAGCGAACGAAGCGAGCTTAGCTTATGTTAGGTTAGGTTATGTTGATATAAGTACGATTCGTATTTAACCCACCGGCTTGGTCTAGTGATAAACGCCTCTTCCCAAATCAGCTGATTTGGAAGTCGAGAGTTCCAGCGTTCAGGTCCTAGTAAAGTCAGTTATTTTTACACAGATTTGAATACTAGATCGTGGATACCGGTTTTCTTTGGTGATCGGGTTTCAATTAACCACACATCTCAGGAATGGTCGAACTGAGACTGTACAAGACTACACTTCATTTACACTCATACATATCATCCTCATTCATCCTCTGAAGTATTATCTCAAAGGTAATTACCGGAAACTAAACAGGAAAAAGTACATTATCAGAACAATTAAGTGGTATAAGATATTTTCAGAATAGTTAATTGGTAAGCCAGTCGTCAGCCTATGTGTACAGCAATACGCCGTACGGTACACCCCAACAACTTCATATGTGAATGCCGCATAACAGATACATTCCTCAATGATGGGGTTGGTGTGCGGTTAAAGAATGGAATTCTCCCGATATTTAACCGGTTGGTCTAAAACTCTGATCAGAGGTGCGTAACAAAATAAATAATTAAGTATTATAAAATAAAATAAGTGAATATGTTTATATTTCATATATTATTTTAATAATACCGCGAAATATTAAATTAATTATACGAATAAATGAAATAAATCGCGACTCAAAATGAGTAAATGGATCATTTAAAAGCTCACATACGTTATTGTTTTTTCTGTAAAAGATTTATTTCACCTTCCCGGCTGTAAGTGACACTGCACAGTTAAACGGCATTCTGTGTAACGGGGAAGGACGCTAATCCTGTCAAATTTTTCATGTTCGGGTTTTTGTTGATCTTGACGTTTCGTAATGACCTCTAACAAAAAATCCTTGTACGACTATTAAATCACATATACACATTTTTTTAAATGAAAAGTACATAAAATTTTATATTTTAATTCTAATTTATTGTAAAAATATTTTTACAATCAGAGTTTAATAATTATTAATAAATCAAACATGAACTTTATTTGTACAATTAACATAATTACAATTGGTATACATTAACTGTAAATAATTAACTGTACATAATTTTGCGTATATGTTAATGATGAAATAAATAGTATATGATATGAATTAAATAGGACGATGAAGTGCATCGAACGAATACAGCAATAGAACTTTACTCGACGAGAGGAAGACCAAGGAAAAAATAAAATGATTAAGAGAGAATAATGAATATAAAGACAGAAAAAATTTGAAAACTAGAGAACGTGTACACAAATTAAAACCAGAAGAATTATATCAAACCAAAGAACGATTTAATGATTGACAACAAAGAAAAATAAACAAAATTGATGATAAACTCCCGACTTAGGGAGAATATTGTCCGACAATATCAGAGGTGTAATGAACTAAAAGATAAAGGTTTTTTGCAATTTATTAAAGATCGGGCATGCATATATGTTGTTCTTGTGAGGGTCTATTTTTCAGTCACTCTGTAGTTAACTTTAATGTAGATAAAATTAAACTAGAAAATCCAAAAGTAATACGATTCTAAATTATAATATTCAATTAATATTAAATCATCAGATGTTTCACCAAATCTATTACATATAAGTACATAAAGCTTAATTTCACTAGTAACGTCCGATTTTTTTTTTATTGCTATATTGAATTATTAATCATTGTAAACGTTTTTACAATCACGGGTTAATAATTATTAATAAAACAATTTATTTGAATTAAAAATAGAGATTAAAAAAAGGAGATGAAGTAGGAGATTCGAACCGATGTGTCTTTCTCTTGTAAGATCCAAATATTTCATTAATTAAAATTTTATTTGGCTATAACTCTGGAACCAGTGAAAATAAGTACCACTTTATAATATATCGTTGAAAATCTCTCAATTAGGGCTTATTACTGCAGTTCAGAAAAAGTCCAAAATCCAAATTTTTTTGATTTTGGGCTTTTTTGGACACTTTTGGTTCAGTCGATTGCAATCAAGAAGGGACAACTAGATCTTATAACAGTCCTAACTCAAAAATTTCAACATATTACGGCCAATCGTTTTTGAGTTATGCGAGATACGTACATAGATACATACATATGTATCTATGTATACGTACATAGATACATACATATGTATCTATGTATACGTACATAGATACATACATATGTATCTATGTATACGTACATAGATACATACATATGTACGTACAGACGGCACGGCGAAAGTAGTAAAAATGGATTCAGGTATGGTCAGAATGGTTATTTCCGTTGAAATGTGAAAACCGAGATTTTTCCTGATCACAATATTCCTTTACTTCGTACAAGGAAGTAAAAAATTCGATTTTAGTGCTGAAAAGTTCCAGAAGGATATATGTACTTCGGATTGTGTTTTTTTTTTTTATAACTCCAGACCGATTCGAATGAAATTTGACACGATGATTTCTGCATATGAAGCATTGATCCCGTTTAATTTTGTTCACGATCGGTCAAGGGGACGAGAGATAAGAACCTTATGGGTGCCGTACCTCAAAATTTTACTCACAGGAAAGGTAGATTTTTTCATATAATTTAATGCTCCTTATGTAGCTAAGATACTTTCAGACGATGCATATATTTTTATTCATACCCCCGTAAAGTTGTGAGGACAAAAACTCTACTTCTATTTCTTATCATTTCTGAACTCAAAATTACATCGAGTTAAGCAGAGACTGCATAACCGACTAAAAAAAGGACTAAAAAGGACTAAAAAAACCGACTAAAAGGACTAAAAAAAGGACTAACAGGTTAAAAAGCAAATTGCTGCTGCATAACTAATTAAAAATGGTACAATTTTATGTAGAACCTCCGACATCGATTAACATTCTTCGTAAGAAAATCAACGACCGTTAGGATCTCTTAAGTAAGAAACGTAACAAAAGTATTCGAAGGTATGCCGAAGCGAATCCGTGAAATTATTATAGCTAAGGGCGTGTACTTATTAATAATTTACCTCCTAAATATTAGTCTATTACAGTGCGTTCGGAAAATCGTTGTTCAGTACGCTTTAGAATTATGTGATGCATTCTGTCCTTTCGCCGTTAGATCGGTTGCCTTGCGGGTCGTTGGGCTTGGCTCAGTGATAAACCAAAACGCCAGTTGTTTAGTTCTGATTGAACGTGCTTCGTTTCGTATCGTGTTGTTTCGTCTATCGGAATATATAACTTAACGGTTCTTTTGGTAGAGGAACTCATTTTTCTCGTCGAAAACATCTTTCGTGAAGGTGACACATATACTGATTCAGTGAAATACAAGTTTTCTGAAAAGTTTCAAAATGCTCCTGTTTCTCACCGTAATGCGGTTCTAACGCTTATCGAAAAATTCCGGGCGATGACCTCTGTTGAAGTCGCCCATCAAAGAGAAAGACTACTTAAACTAAATTAACAGAAAAACTTTTCGATATTTCATATGCTATGGTGGAAGGTCCATCAAAGTCGATGCGTAAGTTAATACAGCAGCAATATATCGGACTTGCTACCGCATATAAAGCTGTAAGAAAAGAACTGAAACTTTTCCCCTACAATGTAATTTGTAAATTGATTCTGTGCGTGATGATTCTCACATCTGGACGACGTATTTCCCATCCGAATGGAAAGTGTCGCAAAAAACGATTGTTCCAAATCAGGCAAACCTGTGCATGCTGTATCATCATACAGATCTAACAGCCTACTCTCCAAGAACTTTGAGAGACTCTTTATCGGATGAATTAAGCCTATTTTAGTAAAAGAAATCATCTTGATCACCAGTTGGTCTTCTGAAGTGGTCACTCCACCGTTGAGCACTCAATTGTTGATATCATCAACAGTTTTTCACAAAGGAAGGAATACTGTTCAGCAGTTTTTTGGATATCCAACAGGCTTTCAATTAGGTCTGGCTTCCTGGTCTGCTGTACAAACTTAAGGTAAGCCTGCCTTATTTTTCTTAAGGTAAGCCTGCCTTAATTTTTAACATATTATTTGATATTAAGTAACTACCGGGATAGACGGTTTTAGATTCCAGATTAGGGATACCGCAGGGTTCAGTCTTCGGGCCAGTTTTGTACTCAATCTGAACCTTACCACTGATTGCACTAAGGTCAGCTGACCTTAGCACAGAGTTTACTGAATTATGTTTTTCAAGGTTTTGTCTTTTTTTTCTATATGTGTCCAACCAGAGTTAATTGAATATGCCTTCTTTGTGTCTCATAAATGTCTTGTGACAATTTGTTATACACAATTGCTTGCTCTGTTTTGTTAATCATTTAACTTTATTGTTATGTTACGTTATCCTTTTAACTTTGTTGTTATGTAAAGTTAATTATTGAATTATGTGTACTTTGTTATATTTTTATTTGTTTTTATACTTTAATAGCCTCAGATTAATAGTAGAAGGAAGATTAAAGAAAAACAAACCAACATACTTGGCGTTTATAGACCTAGAAAAGGCATTCGATAACGTAGACTGGAATAAAATGTTCAGCATTTAAAAAAATTAGGGTTCAAATACAGAGATAGAAGAACAATTGCTAACAAGTACAGGTACCAAACAGCAACAGTAACAATTGAAGAACATAAGAAAGAAGCCGTAATAAGAAAGGGAGTCCGACAAGGATGTTCCCTATCCACGTTACTTTTTAATCTTTACATGGAACTAGCAGTTAATGATGTTAAAGAACAATTTAGATTCGGAGTAACAGTACAAGGTGAAAAGATAAAAATGCTATGATTTGCTGATGATATAGTAATTCTAGCCGAGAGTAAAAAGGATTTAGAAGAAACAATGAATGGCATGGATGAAGTCCTACGCAAGAACTACCTCACGAAAATAAACAAGAACCAAACGAATCTAATAAAATATAGTAGAAATAATGTAAGATGGATCACTGAATATAAAAATAGGAAGAGAAAAGATTACGGAGGTAGAAGAATTTTTTTATTTGGGAAGTAGAATTACTAAATATGGACGAAGCAGGAGCGATATAAAATGCTGAATAGCACAAGCTAAACTAGCCTTCAGTAAGAAATATAATTTGTTTATATCAAAAATTAATTTAAATGTCAGGAAAAGATTTTTGAAAGTCTTAAAAGAAGAGATAGACTTATAGGCCACATACTAAGGCATCCTGGAATAGTCGCTTTAATATTGGAAGGACAGGTAGAAGGGAAAAATTGTGTAGGCAGGCCACGTTTGGAATATGTAAAACAAATTGTTAGGGATGTAGGATGTAGAAGGTATACTGAAATGAAACGACTAGCACTAGATAGGGAATCTTGGAGAGCTGCATCAAACCAGTCAAATGACTGAAGACAAAAAAAAAAAAGCTTTTTAAACTTTTATTGTACTGTTTTGGGAGATATCATTGGATGTCTCTCTTTCACATCATTATTACTCTGTACAATTTATTTATAGTTTCATTATTCAGGAAACTGATTGTAAATAAAGCAGTATAACAACAAAAAAGAAATCATCCATCGGCAGCTGACAGGGCACCAGCCAAAATAAACAGAATATAGTGGAGTAATTACTGTTGGAATTTCCCTCTTTCAAGTTATTTGTAAACATATAACACATTCATTCATTGTTCCAAAAGATAGATTTAGATATTAAATTATAAAAAAGAAATAATAATAATAATAATAATTAATCTTGAGATCAGGTTTCGTTTTGTTAAATATATGTTGTTTTTTTACTGATATAAACGAATTAGTTCATTCTACGAAGAATTGTAATTTTTTATTATATTTTTTCTTTTTTTTGTTAATTTTTAAACTTTTTATTGAATTTTTATGCTCAAGAGGAAATCTGCCTTATCTCAATATAAAATATACTTCCCTATAAGATACGCATACAAATCTACTTAATTATATTATAAATGAATTAACAATTTAAAAATAATTATGCATTTTTACAAAATAAATAAATGACCACTCAATCGTATTATTGCATTTACTATACTGTGTATTAAAATAAAAAAATAAATAAAATATGCAACTTTTTTTTGGGTGAAGTCCTTGAATAATCTACTAGATCAAACTTCTTATAAATCTGTCTTCCTTTAATTTCCTTTTCTTTTTATGTTTAATAAACAACAGCAGGTTTGTTGACTCAGATTTTTCATTAAAAATAATTTTTTTATAAATACAAACTACAAAAGATGTAATTTTATATTATGCATTTAAAACACTAAATGCAATTGTGATTTTAAGGTTAATTTGCATTTAACAATTCAAAACTGGTTTAATTAAGTAATAAGCTGTTTAATTGAATCATAAGGTTATCAAATAAATCATTTTAATGGTAATACTGTAGTGATTTTATCCTGAGTTGTTTCATTACTTTCAATTTCTTTTTAAATATATAAATTATACATTCCTAAATAACTTTGTATTGTTTGTTATGATTATAATTAAAATTTATTTTTTCCATCTACTAAACTATTAACAGCCGTTATTCAAATTTAATCTAACGATTTCTTTTATTTTATTTCTTATGTGTTCTTTCTCTTTCATGTATATGCCTAGAGCACTCTTATATGCACGCACGTACTGTTTAGAAAATTATTTAAAAAATCAGATAATTTAAATCTAATCTACTATTTAAGATCTATAACTTTAAACTAAATTAAAATTACCACTGCATAAGGTGTAAATGGCCTTATGCAGTGTAGAGCATGCGAAAACTAGTATCACAACCTTATTTATTATTTCCTTGTCGTTAAATGACAGTAATATATCCCAGAATATAATGTAAATGGCTGTGCATAGGACAGTACACGAGGAAATATCTTGTAATTTAATATAACAGATTCTTTGTTGATCAACGATGAGACAGCAGATAAACACAAATCTAATGAACATACTTTTAACTAATGTTCTAAATTTATGAAGCTAAGAAAGGTAAGCAGTAATTACCGTAGAAACTATTGTGATCTTAGCAGAAAAGATAATAGAAATTATTATTTTAATAACAACTTTTTCTTTTTTTCTTTTTCTTTCTTTCTTTTTCTTTTCCTGTTTAGCCTCCGGGAATAACCATTCAGATATACTTCAGAGGATGAGTGAGGATGATTTGTATGAGTGTAAATGAAGTGTATTCTTGTACAGTCTCAGTTCGATCATTCGTGAGATGTGTGGTTAATTGAAACCCAACCGCCAAAGAACACCGGTATCCACGATCTAGTATTCAAATCCGTGTAAAAATAACTGACTTTACTAGGACTTAAACTCTGGAATTCTCGACTTCCAAATCAGCTGATTTGGGAAGACGAGTTCACCACTAGACCAACCCGGCGAGTTAATAACAATAATTCTGAATAAACTTAACATACCCTGTTTTATATAGGGTATATAGTCTGTAAAGGCACTTCACATATGACAAAAATTAATTCGTAAAATACTTAAAGCCCATAAAGTAAAATGTGTCATGTGTAAATAATTTTAAAAAATGAATTAAAAAATCAAATGTAAGGATGTAATGGCCCCTTACATGTAATAACCATAAAAAATGTATATACTCACCCATCTATATGCAATCAATATTCCTGTTTCAAGCAGGAAGTACATCAGCAATTAAACAAACATTTCCTTCACCATTCTTGACAATTATTCTCAATTTTGAGATCTTTTATTAATTAATTTTTTTCTGCTTATCTTCATATCCATGACATTCCTTCAACATTTGTCTTCTGTAAAACTCTGCATGAGTTAGTTGTTCTTGCCCAGATAGTAAATATGAAGATGTAAAATTACTCTTACTCTTTACTGTGAAGTGTATCCAGTTCTCAAATGCGTTAGCACAATATGTTTCTTTTCAAAATTTTTTTACATTTAAATAGAGACTCTGATGACATTTTGTATTCGCTTTTTCCACTCACTTTGTTTGCCCTACTGTTTTATTATGGATGTTATAAGAGCTTTTACAACTCCTACTTTCAGAAGGGTAAAGTCTTCATCCTGGAGTGTGAGCATCTGTATCAGCAGTTTCATTACCAGGAGTGTGGTTGTGTTCAAGAATCCATGTAGAGAAACACTTTTGTCCTCTATGGTTGATAACTCATTGTATAGCAAGCTTGTATGATTGGTTATGTTGTGAAACAATTTTGGATGGCAGGAAGTGTGAGTCAATACAAATTATTGCTCTTTCTACTGTCTACTGCATACCATAGGTGTATGTATCTGCTCTGTATACACAAAACTGGAGTTTGGTTTATGGTAAACAAATTGAGATTTGGTTTTTAACAAATGAATACCATCTTGTATCTTAGAACTGTTCGTATAAAATTCCTGTCATTCAGTATATTCTGCTTTAATTAATTAAATTTACTTGTTATAATTCACGGGTGTACTATTCTTAATATATTTGTTCACATCAAACACGATCGGTGGAATAGATTATAGTGGTGTACCAAAAATAGAGAGTGGAAAATATTTGGGCAGGTTGAGTTATTTTTACCATATTTCAAAAGCTTGCAGGTTTGCAGTTTATGAACTGATACACAATCAAGTATAAAATTCTCAATGATTGTTAATTTTTTCATAAATTTTACAGTTTGGAAGGTCTGACACTATGCTTATGTAATGTAGGAAAAAGAGATCATATAAAAAATTTAAAGGCAGAACTTCTGACTCGCTACATAAACTTTTATGAGGACTTGTGTGAAAGGCTATAATTGTATAACTAATCCAAGCATTGTGGATTGTATTAAGTGGTTTTAAAACCTCTTCCACACTGATGAATTGATAAATGCTCCGTACTTTGACTAAATCAGTGATGATACAAAGACAGAAGTAATTTTGTTTTAGCATTCCATTTAATGTTAGATAGGCATTCTACGACATTTAAAACACATTCACAGTTATCCTAGTTGGTTAAACTTAAACTTTTCTCTGATGTTTGACTTTTATTCTGTTAATTGTCAGGGAGGCTGATGTAATTGTCGTAAACAGCAAAAACAGAACAACATGTCTTTGAACAACAGACAACAGCAGAACAACAGACTGTTCTGCTGTTTTTATTCAAATAAAAGGTCGCCAGATTGTCAACGTAAATAAATTTGCTTATATTCAGGGGTATCATGTTTAAAATTATATTTATAGTGATGGTAAATAGGATTCCGCTAAGAGAAAATCCCTAGGGAATTCCATTTCGTTTATCATCAATAATTACCCTCATGTTTTTTTTCAGACAAGATACTTGCAATCATCGAAGAAAGATTGGCTCACAGGCTCTACTTATACAACTACTTTAGTATCCCATGACTCCACGTCATGACAAGTGTTTTTATGAGATTAATACCGTGCTTTAAATTGCATTCTAAACTTCATTTTCATGATGTACCTTTTGATCTATGGTAGAGTGAAATTTCCTGTATCTTATCTTACGAGGAGGTACCAAATTCTTTCTTTCAAAATACCAAGCAAGATATAAAGAGATCATCCTTTCCCATATTTTCAATAGAATGTTTAAGGCAAATTGATCTGCAATTGTGAGCGTAACGTGGGTATTTACTCTCCTTCAGTAATAGTATTACTAGAGCCCTTTGTCAACATTTGAGATATGTTCCAAAAGTTTTAATGTTATAAACAGTGAGGATCGTACTGTTTTAATGTGCACGATAGATTCCTAATAAGTGTATATGGAGTTCCAATTAGACCAGGGGATGTGTCACCGGCTTTGGCCAGTGCCGCAGAACCGTAATTGAGTTACATTATTTAAAAGGAGCATTATACCTGTGCATTATATTAAAATTTAATTCTAATTCTTGCTCGGCTTTCATGCAGGTAAAAATATCATTGTAATTGTGAGATCTGCTTATTGATTTCAACTAATCAGTAAAAGTTTCTGAAATTCTTTGTTGTTTGATAACCACTGATGATTGGTGTTGTAGGGCCATTGATGATGTGCCATGTGCACCATGTCTTATATGTTTGCCCCGGGTACAAAGCTAAATGTACCAAAGTAGCTAGAAATCTTGCAAGGATCAATTCTGGTTTGATCTGCTAGTTAATTGGAAAACCGAAAGGGAATGGAACATAGTTGCTGGTTTCCTTAGAAAGCCCTGCAGAGGATGGCTGAGGGGATCTAATTCTCTTATAGATGTATAGATAGAACAGCAACCCAGGTGGCTAGGAGCCCGCCTGAGTGCTTACTTTGCTAAGATAGGCATAATGGCATCGAGCCCCAGTTAGCTCAGATATTCGCTGTTAGGATGAGAATTGGTGTTTGGAGAACTCTTTGATGGAGATGCGGTTTGGGAGGGTGTAGGCATTGATTGATCTCGCTCCCAAAAGAGGACCAGATCAGGGAAAAATAGTGTGTGTTTTTATTAGAGGCTTATTAAATCTGTGGACCTGTTTCTTGCTTTTTAGTAAATCAAGAAGATATTGAGTAAATTAAATTTATACACGACTAGACATTCCACAAAGTACAGCATAATGGGCATTACATGCTCGTGAACTGCGTCCTTATCTGTCATATTCAGAAAGTTTAACGCCTCCAGTCGGTGACCGTGCCAGCCGACTGTAGTTTTAAACCGAGTTTTGTTAACGGGTTAACAATAATTACGGCTTAATTCCGTTTAATCGATTTTCAGATGAAGCTATTTTACTCGTAACGGCATAAACAGCTCGCAGAATTCACATCGGTGGTCTGAAGAAAACCCACAAGTTGTAGTCGAACAAATTTTCAGCAAGGATTTTCGTTGAACGTTTTGGTGCTGCTCTCATTAAGGAACGCGAAAATATCGTTAGGTTGGAGACAGAAAGTGTAAGGAAACCGGTTGGAAAGTGCATCGATGTGAACGATTGAATTTTTGGACATTTATTGTAAATTAATACGAGTATTTTTTTAAAGTAAATTTAAAAAATTTTAATTTTTCAAGAGTGTCAATTTATTATATACTAAAAACAGCTGTTTTTAATTTTTACAAATTCATAACATTTTTTTGTTAGGTTTTGCTATTGTCGCGTGGTGTGTGGTTCAGTGCGGCTCGATCAGGATATTGAGAGGTTGTTAATAATTTATAATATTTATATAATTATAGTTTATTGGTTTAAAATATTTAAATTACAACCAGGAAAATTAATAATAATAAAATTAGTGGTAAATACAATAATAATAATAATAAAAATGACAATAATGAACAGTTAATAAACACAAATATTAAAATAGTAATTACAACCACAATAATAGTCAGGATAATAGTAGTAAACGGTAATTATACGACATAAAACATAACATAATCAAAACAGTAAACATTCATAGCGTAATAAACAAAGAATAACAATCAAGATATTACACATCAAATAGTGATAAATGTCATTATTAATTATGTAAATACAGATTACACACCGAGAATTTAAAATAAATAATCGTTCAGAATTTATTCCAGGTATATAAACATAAAACTAGTATTCAGACCCATTAAAAAAGAAACCGCTATTTTTAACCCTTTTTAATCGATAGTCTTACATTAACAAACAATCTTATAAAACTGACTTGCAAATCCCTTTTATTGTCTATCTTAACAGTTTATGAATGAAGTCTATTGCATTATTTATTTCACATATACACTTATAGTTTTACTGTAACTCACCGATAGTATTTCTTATATATTTGGATTTACTCGTGGCGTTAACTTAATCGTATCGAACTGAATACTCTCCTCGCTGGACTGAGGTCTTGCACACTCGTCTCGCAGAATCACACCTGTAATGTTCTGTAACATCCAAATATTTCATTAATTAAAATTTTATTTGGCTATAACTGTGGAACCAATGAAAATAAGTTCCATTTCTTATTTATCGTTGAAAATCTCTCAATGTAGACTTAATGCTGCAATTAAGAAAAAGTTCAAAATTCAAATATGTTTGGATTTTAGGCTTTTTTGGACACTTTTGGTTCAGTCGATTACAATCAAAAGGAGATGTGCACTACTAGATTTTACAACAGTCCTAAATCCAAAATTTCAACATCCTACGAATAATCGTTTCTGAGTTATGAGAGATACGTACGTACATATATACATACGTACAGACGTCACGCCGAAACTAGTCAAATGGATTCAGGGATGGTCAGAATGTATATTTCCGTTGAAATCTAAAAACCGAAATTCTTCGCAATCACAATACTTCCTTTACATCGTATAAGGAATTAAAAAATAACTATTTAAGAAATGATTTTGAAGCCGTGTAAAATGGCGGGGGGGGTGGATTTCTATTCAGGTTATAAAACGAAGCATATTAAAGCTGAATTCAAGGTATTCAACAGAGTTTAAGAACTGATGCATGTTTCATTTTAAAGTGGTAGAAGTGTCATCTTTTTATTGACTATAAATAAATCTGGATTCGTTGGTATTACTATACCTTAAAATGTTTGTTAACGTCTATTTCTATTAAAAAATATATTTTTTTTTATTATTAATTTTTATTTGTTTTTTTATAGCTATCCGTAACATCGAGTTAAAGTTTTTTTAATAACTACGCGTACCTTAATATTACTTAATTGCTGATAATAAAAAATTGACCTTTTTATATCATTTTTGCAGTATTGTAAGCACAGATTACATTATCTGCTTAACCTTATAGTTTCCAAGGCCACCCTGGAACTTAGAGGTCAAGGTGAAAATTGGTCGCTCATAAACGGCGAGTCGATGTAGCGTGAGCCGCATTGTCGGACCGTGTGGGGGTTCCTCGATGAGGTTGCGATGTTCAACCGTCATCGTTAGATTGTTTAATTTAAATGGGATTTATTGATTCCTGTAGCGTGTCTGTGGGAAGTCTTCCTTGAAATAATGGCTGCCATCAGCCAGTAATAAGCTCCAAGCGCTTTAAATGGTGGGCAGGCACTAGCTGGCTGACGGTGACCGAGGCGTGGCGGTTTAAATTACCGTCTTATTGTATGACTATATAGTTTTAATTGTAACAAGGGGTGCGCCTCCCCGATTTAGTTTTAATGTGGACAAGTGAGTGGTAGGGACACTTAAGCGAGTGCTGTACGGCACCCTGCTTAACCGCTCACGCTAGTTAGTAGCTCATTAGGAGCATTTAGGATACGAGGTCGCAAATCTGTTTCTGAGGCACAGTAGCCGTTTTTTGGCACGGAACATTTGGTCTATGCTCTAGGGCGACCGAATGGGGTGGTGGCGGGAGAGATATGACAGCTAACCAAATAACCTTATAGTTTGTATATAAAGAAGATAGTTTTGCTAAATAAAAAAATTATTTCAAAATAAAACTTCATTTTTTTAATACTGTAAGTTGGACATGTCTCGAACAAAACGAGATTGGAAACGGAAATACTCTACATACTGAATCCTGGAATGTCATGTTAAAAGCAGGGAAAATATTGGAGATTGGTGATGAATGAAGAAATATAATGTTGATGTAATATCAGTACAACAAGTCAGATGGAGAGGAACGGTTAGAGTGGACATAAAAAATTACAGCTTGCATTAGAGTGGAAACGAAGAAAGATCTGGCACGTGTGGAACAGCTTTCATAGTAAATGCAAAAGTGAGAAGATGTCTGTTGGCTTTTTAGCCGGATTGTGAGCGAATATGTAACATACGAATTAAAGGGCGATTCAGGAATATAACTATGATTTCAGCCTATGCGCCGACAGAAAAAGTGGCAAAAGTGATGAGATTTAATTTTCGATAATTCATCATTATTATCATCATATTATTTTGTAAAAAATAATGAAATATAGAATCTGCAGCACCGGTTTTGTTACAAATAATAAACTACAAACACGGTTTACCGGTTACTTAGTTATAGAATACAGTAATTATATACGAGGGTAAGTCAATTATTATCAGCAATTTTTATATTTTTGTTTATCTTGGTAGTACTGTCGTGTTGCGTATATGACGCATGCGTGGTTTAACTGTTGTTATGTCTGTGCAGGTTTGATGCTTCTAGGTTAGTTCCATTATCGCTACTCTGCCGTTAACCATGGCTGCTCCGCTTTCTGTTTGCACCAAAAAAGAGCAACGTTTAGCGATCCTTTTTTTTGTGGTCGGAAGCTGTATCAGGGGCCGAAATTCATCGAAGACTTTCGGTACAGTACGGGAACAATGTGTTGCCGCAACGGAGCGTCTACGAATGAATTAAAAAATTCAAAAACGGTCGCACAAGTATTACGCACGACGAAGGAGCCGGACGACTGTTTACCGCCACAAATGAGGAAAACATTGAGCGTGCACGTGACACGGTTTTCTTAGACAGACTAGTAAATATCGATGAAGTGGCACATGGTCTGCAAATTAGTCACGGTTCTGCCTACTAAATCATCCACAACAGACTTGGGTTTCATAAAGTCTGTGCAAGATAGGTCCCAAAACAGCTCACACAGTCGCATAAACAAACGCGCTTGGACATCCGCCAAAAAACATTTGGATCGCTACGGTAACGAACGAGACATCTTCTTAGACAGAATCATCACCGGTGACGAAACATTGATCCATCATTACGAGCCGGAGAGTAAACGACAGAGTATGGAATGGAAACGTCCAAATTCGCCCTGCAAAAAAAAGTTCAAGACCCAACCGTCCGCAGGAAAACTGATGCTTACGGTTTTTTGGGACTCACAAGGCCCAGTACTGGAACATTATGAGGAAAGGGGCACAAAAATAAACAGTGCGCGTTACAGTGAGATGCTTACTGTCAAGTCGAAGCCTGAAATTAAAAGCAAACACCAAGGACTGCTGTCGAAAAATGTTGTGTTGTTGCACGACAATGCCTGTCCACATACTGCTGAAACGCTCCAGAAACTCAACTTCCCCTGATCTTGACCCTTCTGATTACCACTTGTTTAGTCCACTCAAAGAGGCATTAAGGGGCCGTCTTTTTTCCTCGGACGAAACAGTGAAAGAGGAGGTACATTCCTGGCTTTCAGCTCAACCGAAAACCTTCTTTTATGAGGGAATCAGGAAACTAGTGCAACGACGGACCAAATGCGTTGAAATGCAGGAGGACTATGTTAAAAAATGATGTACATGTAAGTTTCCTGTTTGTATTGCACTAAAATTTATAACTACATTGCGGATAATAATTGACTTACCCTCGTATATTTTTGGAAGGATGATCAATACCGTTACAAATTATATTTATCATTACTTTTTTTACTTCCTTGTACAAAGGAAAGGAAGTATTGTGATCGTGAAAAATTTCGGTTTTCACATTTCAACGGAAATATACATTTTGTCTATCCTTGGATCAATTTTGACTTATTTCGGCGTGACGTTTATACGTACGTATGTATCTCGCATAACTTAAAAACGATTAGCCGTAGGATGTTGAAATTTTGGATTTAGGACTGTTATAACATCCAGTTGTGCACCTCTCCTTTTGATTGCAATCGAATAAACAAAAAGTATCCAAAAAAGCTCAAAATCCCCAAAAATTTGGATTTTGGATTTTTTCTTTACTGGAAAGTCCTCGTTGAGAAGTTTTCAACGATATATCATAAGCGGTACTTATTTTTATCGGTTCCAGAGTTATAGCAAAATAAAATTTTAATTAATGAAATATTTTGATCTTATAAGGGAAAGACACATCGGTTCGAATCTTCTTTTTTTTTATTTAAATATTTTAATTTATTAATAATTATTAACCTCTGATTGTAAAAAATATTTACGATAAATAACAATTCAATAATAACAATAAAAAAATTAGAAGTTATTAATGAAATAAAATTTTATGTACTTTTCATTAAAAAAAATTGTATATGTAATTTAATAGGTGTACAAGTAAGTAATGTAGTATCCACTTAAAATTTTTTTTGTTCTACGATTCTAGGTGTATTGTGTGTCATTAATTCTTATTTGATCGACCTACTTTCCTGACTTAGCACCTGCGGGCATTTTTTTGTTTAAAAACCTTTTAATTGACCTTCAAAATTAGCCAAAATAAGATAGTTTGACGTTTTATTTACAAATTCCAGTTTTTTCTTGAACTCTAAATTGTTAAATTTTAGTACAGTTTTTTGTATAACTTTTGTTCGATCATTTACCTTATTCAGATTAAAAATCAGCCAAATTACTTTTTAATAAAACTTATTGGCTATTGTAACTCCATCACTTGTTAATTTTTTCACCGAAAAATATGCGTTTACAAAATGTTCTATTTCACTAATAATTTTTTCTCGAAACTTGTCAATTATTTCTTGAATGGAGGATTGTTATGTTAAATCATACCGGTTACAAATGACGCTTTTTTAAATTACTAAACGGTTTTTTTTTTAAATAAAAAACAAACATAAAATAAACAATTTGTAATTCAGTTAGGTTAATAAACAAAGATAATAAACTTTGTAGTTTCAATTTTATTAGTTTAATTGTTAAAAAAAAAAAAAAATACAACCTCGATCAACGGTTGTATAAATTGTTGCACATTGTCGCTACAAAAATGTTGCGCAAAGAGAACATAGTGTCATTACACTATATAATAACACTAGAACACTATGTAATGAGGTTCTGACCTCATTAGGTCGGAATCGATATCGATAGAAGAAGAATGATACCTGGAATATGTTATTTTCAGAGTGAACATTTAATATTGAGATCTACAGTGGTATTTTTATGTTTATAATTTTAAATTTTCATAACCGCTCGTTCGTTCAAAAGAACGGAATGAAATTTCTTTTTTATTTATTGTTGAACGACTGTTATCGGGTTATACCCGAATATCCGACGGATTGAAATAGCGGTAAACTCGTCATTGTAAATCAGCTGATTTCGAAGTCAAGAGTTCTAAAATTCAAATCCTAATAAAGGCGATTCGGATTTGAATACTAGATCGTTGTTCTTTGGCGGTCGGGTTTTAATTAACCGCACATCTTAGGGGAACAGTCGACTTGAGACCGTACAAGATTACACTTCATTCATACATATCATCCTCTGAAGTAATACCTTACGGTGGATCTGGAGGCCGAAAAGAAAAAAATCGTTATACCCGATTAGAATCGGTTAAATATATAATATGAGGACGAGATGAATTTTATAACGTATAAATGCGGTGAGCTTGAGAGGATTCAAATCCAGAACCTTTTGGACGAAAGATATAAAAGATGTTATTATTTTGCTTCGATGACCTCCAAATGTGTATATAAAGAAAACGCTTGTATTTCTTGCAACATAGATGGATTTTATCTTGATAGGAAATTTTTACGAATTTAAGACTTATATAGTATGTTTTATTTGGAGTGTGACGATCTGCGGAGCTGAAAAGTGATGATGAAAAAGACAGATAAAAAACGAATCGAGACTTTTGAGGTACGGGTGTGGTGCAGAACGATGTATTTCAGGTGGCAAGAGAAAGTAACAAATGAAGAAGTATTAAGGAGAATTGGAAAGAACAGAAAAACGGTAAACGCGGTCGAGTATAGGGAAAGGAACCGGCTAGAATATCGTATGAAAAGAAAATGTTTATTAGTGGATGCGTTAGAAGGATCGGTGAACGGACGGAAAGGAAGAGATTTGAAATAACGAATGGTATTATGGGAAAAGGAAATATGCTGAAACAAACAGGTTAACAAAGGATAGAACAAGGTAGAGAGCAGCAGCCGTGACAGGACCTGCCCTAACGGCAGAACACTATGATTGAATGAAATGTTGTATTTGTTACGTTTGTATTGCAGTGATCGTGTAGTAAATAATGTAATTATTACTGATTTCAGAGCTGCGGCAGCAATCTGTTATTAGAAACATTACTTCCTACTGTTATAAACGTATTAATAAATTAACCTATTTAATATGGACTTTAAATCACTTCCATTTTTTTTTTTTTTTAACATACGTAATGTGTTTGGTAATGCTCTGATCAAGGTTTACGACTTCTCTTGTTGTGCCAATTAACTACTAAATATAAATTTAATACTATTTTATTATGCATGCTGTGCTCGACATTACCTATTTATAAATAAAGCATAGCCTATATACTATATAAGAATACTTATATAACTATATTATTATATCCACCTATATATATGCTTTATATATAGAGTTTTGCACGAAGTATAATTTAGTAATTGCCAACACCCGATTTAAAAATCATAATAGAAGAATATACACTTGGAAAAAGCCAGGCGATACTGCAAGGTATCAGATATATTATATCATGGTTAAGCAAAGATTTAGAAATCAACTCGTTGACTGCAAAATTTACCCTGGAGCAGACATTGATAGCGACCATAATTTGGTGATAAGGAAATGTAGATTGGGATTTAAAAACCTGAAGAAAAGGAGTGAGATGAATCGGTGGAATTTAGAAAAGCTTGAGGAAGAGGAGTTAATAAGATTTTTGAAGAAGACATCGTAAGAGGTCTGAGTAAAAAAGATAAGGTAGAAAATGTAGAAGAAGAATGGGAGAATGTTAAAAAGGAAATTCTTAAATCAGCAGAAGCAAACATAGGCAGAATAAAGAGAACCGGTAGAAAACCTTGGGTTTCAGACGATATATTGCAGCTGATGGATGAACGTAGAAAATATAAGAATGCTAGTGATGAAGAAAGTAAAAGGAACTATCGGCAATTAAGAAATGCTATAAACAGGAAGTGCAAACTGGCGAAAGAAAAGTGGATTAAAGAAAAGTGTTCAGAAGTGGAAAGAGAAATGAACATCGGTAAAATAGACGGAGCATACAGGAAACTTAAGGAAAATTTTGGGGTACATAAATTAAAATCTAATAATGTGTTAAACAAAATTGGTACACCAATATATAACACGAAAGGTAAAGTCGATAGATGGGTGGAATATATTGAAGAGTTATACGGAGGAAATGAATTAGAAAATGGTGTTATAGAGGAAGAAGAGGAAGTTGAGGAGGATGAAATGGGAGAAACAATACTGAGATCTGAATTTAAGAGAGCATTAAAAGATTTAAATGGCAGAAAGGCTCCTGGAATAGACGGAATACCTATAGAATTACTGCGCAGTGCAGGTGAGGAAGCGATTGATAGATTATACAAACTGGTGTGTAATATTTATGAAAAAGGGGAATTTCCATCAGACTTCAAAAAAAGTGTTATAGTCATGATACCAAAGAAAGCAGGGGCAGATAAATGTGAAGAATACAGAACAATTAGTTTAACTAGTCACGCATCAAAAATCTTAACTAGAATTCTATACAGAAGAATTGAGAGGAGAGTGGAAGAAGTGTTAGGAGAAGACCAATTTGGTTTCAGAAAAAGTATAGGGACAAGGGAAGCGATTTTAGGCCTCAGATTAATAGTGGAAGGAAGATTAAAGAAAAACAAACCGACATACTTGGCGTTTATAGACCTAGAAAAGGCATTCGATAACGTAGACTGGAATAAAATGTTCAGCATTTAAAAAAAATTAGGGTTCAAATACAGAGATAGAAGAACAATTGCTAACATGTACAGGAACCAAACAGCAACAGTAACAATTGAAGAACATAAGAAAGAAGCCGTAATAAGAAAGGGAGTCCGACAAGGATGTTCCCTATCTCCGTTACTATTTAATCTTTACATGGAACTGGCAGTTAATGATGTTAAAGAACAATTTAGATTCGAAGTAACAGTACAAGGTGAAAAGATAAAGATGCTACGATTTGCTGATGATATAGTAATTCTAGCCGAGAGTAAAAAGGATTTAGAAGAAACAATGAACGGCATAGATGAAGTGCTACGCAACAAATATCGCGTGAAAATAAACAAGAACAAAACATAAGTAATGAAATGTAGTAGAAATAACAAAGATGGACCGCTGAATGTGAAAATAGGAGGAGAAAAGATTATGGAGGTAGAAGAATTTTGTTATTTGGGAAGTAGAATTACTAAAGATGGACGAAGCAGGAGCGATATAAAATGCCGAATAGCACAAGCTAAATGAGCCTTCAGTAAGAAATATAATTTTTTTACATCAAAAATTAATTTAAATGTCAGGAAAAGATTTTTGAAAGTGTATGTTTGGAGTGTCGCTTTATATGGAAGTGAAACTTGGGCGATCGGAGTATCTGAGAAGAAAAGGTTAGAAGCTTTTGAAATGCGATGCTATAGGAGAATGTTAAAAATCAGATGGTGGATAAAGTGACAAATAAGAGGTATTGCGGCAAATAGATGAAGAAAGAAGCATTGGAAAAATATAGTTAAAAGAAGAGACAGACTTATAGGCCACATACTAAGGCATCCTGGAATAGAGTCGCTTTAATATTGAAAGGGCAGGTAGAAGGAAAAAATTGTGTAGGCAGGCCATGTTTGGAATATGAAAACAAATTGTTAGGGATGTAGGATGTAGAGGGTATACTGAAATGAAACGACTAGCACTAGATAGGGAATCTTGGAGAGCTGCATCAAACCAGTCAAATGACTGAAGACAAAAAAAAAAATATAGGCTTTGTTATAAAGCATAACTGCATACAAATCAGACTAAGATATTTATATCTTTGACTGAGTTATCTTAGTATATATATATATACAACATGAGGAAAAGAAAGGCTGGAGGAATTTTAAATGTGTATATTTAAAAGATTGGAGAAGATTAAATTGACAGACAACATTAAAAACGGAAAAATGAGATTAGAATCTTAATCAAAACAACTTTAAATAAGAAAACTAATTGGCCGGTATTTATTAAGACAATGCTAGAAGGATCAGTAAAAGGTGTAAAAATGAGAGTCAAAAAAGGATAAAAATGGTAATGATTTAAAAGGTAGCGAGTAAAACGGAAATGGAACCCACCTCAGAGCAGATTGCCATATGATATATGTGTGTGTTTGTATATATATATATATATATATATATATATATATAAAAGGTAGTGTGTAAAACAGAAATGGGGCCCACCTCAGAGCAGATAGCCGTATGATATATGTGTGTGTTTATATATATATATATATATATATATATATAAAAAAGGTAGAGCGTAAAACAGAAATGGGGCCAACCTCAGAGCAGATAGCCGTTGATATATGTGTGTGTTTGTATATATATACAGAGTGATTCAGGAGGATAGGGCAATACTTTGACAACTCATTCTAGAGGCTAAAAATAAGAAAAAAGTTCATATAAACATAGGTCCGAAAACGCTTCGTTAGCGAGTTATATTTTTTCGATTTACCAGCTCAAAAACCATAAGAAACAATTGAATTTGCCCCTTAATTGACCTTCATAGAATTTCAGAAAGCCTTAATTTACCCGGAGGAACTGAAACTCGGGCGAAATCTTTCACCCTGTATAACTCGCTAACAAAGCGTTTTCGGACCTATGTTTATATGAACTTTTTTCTTATTTGTAGCCTCTAGAATGAGTTGTCAAAGTATCCCTATCCTCCTAATCACCCTATCCTTATCTACGATAAGTTACCTTATCCTCCTGAATCACTCTCTATATACAGAGAAAGAAATTTATTAAACATTTTACACTACTGCACTGAATATAGTAATAATATAAATTATAATAATCTATACACACAATAAACATCAATTATTATTATTATCATCTATCTTGGTACAAATTCTGGTGAAAATTATCATTTTTTATGCACTACAAAATTAGTCTAATGTTAAAAAATTGTAATTAGAGATCAGCCTCTGAGGTTTCTTGCTTCTGATCTACTTGGTTTCAGTGAACTGTCAAAATTAATAATCTTTCCTGCTTGGTGGATTCATAACCTTGGTAATAATATTAACAACTTATTCGTAAAAAAAAAAAAACTGGTTATTAATTCCTATAATAAACAAGGAACTGTTCCATTTTTAATCATTAACATACTTCTGTATAAATTATGATTTTTCTTCAAATATTTTGTTTTACATTTTATCTCAGCTTACATTTCATTTTATTTCAGCTACATTTTAACTATAGCTTGATAAATACAATTAAGTAAGTTCTCTGTTTACACCTGTGAACTTTTGACTTCCTGATATCTCCCATTTCATTTAAGGTCATCTATCGTTTTTAGCCTTTTCTGATCTATCTTCTTTTTGCACCGATATCTTTGTAACTCTATTTTAATCAGTTTTCTGCGTGTGTGCGCGCGCGCGAATCTCTCTCACACTCTCTCTCTATGTATATATATATATATTTTTTTTGCAGCAATATCAACTTCTGAAATCATTAACAACTACAGTGAGATTGGTTTATCGTAAATTTTCTGGACACAAGCTAGAAACTTGAACCTAAGACCATCTTTTTTTTTTTTTGTCTTCAGTCATTTGACTGGTTTGATGCAGCTCTCCAAGATTCCCTATCTAGTGCTAGTCGTTTCATTTCAGTATACCCTCTACATCCTACATCCCCAACAATTTGTTTTACATACTCCAAACGTGGCCTGCCTACACAATTTTTCCCTTCTACCTGTCCTTCCAATATTAAAGCGACTATTCCAGGATGCCTTAGTATGTGGCCTATAAGTCTGTCTCTTCTTTTAACTATATTCTTCCAAATGCTTCTTTCTTCATCTATTTGCCGCAATACCTCTTCATTTGTCACTTTATCCACCCATCTGATTTTTAACATTCTCCTATAGCACCACATTTCAAAAGCTTCTAATCTTTTCTTCTCAGATACTCCGATTGTCCAAGTTTCACTTCCATATAAAGCGACACTCCAAACATACACTTTCAAAAATCTTTTCCTGAGATTTAAATTAATTTTTGATGTAAACAAATTATATTTCTTACTGAAGGCTCGTTTAGCTTGTGCTATTCGGCATTTTATATCGCTCCTGCTTCGTCCATCTTTAGTAATTTTACTTCCCAAATAACAAAATTCTTGTACCTCCATAATCTTTTCTCCTCCTATTTTCACATTCAGTGGTCCATCTTTGTTATTTCTACTACATTTCATTACTTTTGTTTTGTTCTTGTTTATTTTCATGCGATAGTTCTTGCGTAGGACTTCATCTATGCCGTTCATTGTTTCTTCTAAATCCTTTTTACTCTCGGCTAGAATTACTATATCATCAGCAAATCGTAGCATCTTTATCTTTTCACCTTGTACTGTTACTCCGAATCTAAATTGTTCTTTAACATCATTAACTGCTAGTTCCATGTAAAGATTAAAAAGTAACGGAGATAGGGAACATCCTTGTCGGACTCCCTTTCTTATTAGGGCTTCTTTCTTATGTTCTTCAATTGTTATTGTTGCTGTTTGGTTCCTGTACATGTTAGCAATTGTTCTTCTATCTCTGTATTTGAACCCTAATTTTTTTAAAATGCTGAACATTTTATTCCAATCTACGTTATCGAAAGCCTTTTCTAGGTCTATAAACGCCAAGTATGTTGGTTTGTTTTTCTTTAATCTTCCTTCTACTATTAATCTGAGGCCTAAAATTGCTTCCCTTGTCCCTATACTTTTCCTGAAACCAAATTGGTCTTCTCCTAACACTTCTTCCACTCTCCTCTCAATTCTTCTGTATAAAATTCTAGTTAAGATTTTTGATGCATGACTAGTTAAACTAATTGTTCTGTATTCTTCACATTTATCTGCCCCTGCTTTCTTTGGTATCATAACTATAACACTTTTTTTGAAGTCTGACGGAAATTCCCCTTTTTCATAAATATTACACACCAGTTTGTATAATCTATCAATCGCTTCCTCACCTGCACTGCGCAGTAATTCTACAGGTATTCCGTCTATTCCAGGAGCCTTTCTGCCATTTAAATCTTTTAATGCTCTCTTAAATTCAGATCTCAGTATTGTTTCTCCCATTTCATCCTCCTCAACTTCTTCTTCTTCCTCTATAACACCATTTTCTAATTCATTTCCTCCGTATAACTCTTCAATATATTCCACCCATCTATCGACTTTACCTTTCGTATTATATATTGGTATACCATCTTTGTTTAACCTTTTCCCATCACAATGCTCCGCGCTTCTTAGCGCTCCGCAAAAATAGTTGGTATCTGATTGCCTCTCTTCATAGTCTTATGCTACCCTCTTGTGAAAAAATTTTCAAAAAATTACAGTATATTAACGAGATTTAACAGATTCTGACAAAAAAAAAAAACCTTACGATTGGATATTTTTTATGCCTGTAACAACAAAAAAATTGAAACCGTACAAAAATTACAATAATTTAATTGCAGAATTTTTTTGCGCATTTCTACCGCGTTTTTTATTAGCGAATTTTTTTTTTTTTTTATTTGTGTTTATGAAACATAGTTTGCTGATTAAAAAAAAAATACTTTCAAGCAAATCGGTTGAAAGTTGGGCAAAATATGATGAAAAACCCGTGTCATAAATTACAGATTAATTAGCATATCAGTTTCGAGAAATTTTTATAGTTATTTATTTTTTCTTAGCGTTACATATAATGTAAAATTTATTTTAAAAATTATAAGACTTCCTTAGAGCATTTATTACGTAAAAAAACTTTTTTTACAACAGAGTATTGCTGTTACACGCCACGGGGGGGGGGGGGCAATAGAGTTCATGAAACGCATAATAATTACCCCAGTAATTACAAGCTATTCGGTACAAACAACAGTTATTTTTTATGTTACTATGTATATAAAATCGTAATATATATTATATATATATAATATATAAAATAAGAAATTACGAGCGCGCACTAGTTTTTACACCAACATATAAATCGCAATATGGGAGATTCCCCAAAAAAACAAAAGAATGAAATAGATGAAAAATAATAAATAACCTAAACAAATAAAATGAAGTAATAAATTTATAAATAAAAAGCGCTTACCCCTAGTTGGTGATATTTTGGCGTGTGTGATACACGAGAAAGCATCCATCTATACAGAGTGGTACCTCACAAGCCACACACCTCCAGACTGATCTTACGCGAATGCCGTTTGCCGAGCACACAACGCATTGTCTAAAACTGTTTGTTCCCTCACGTTTAGGAAAATGTCTTGCTTCACAACTTTCAAGACGTAAAAATTCACGATTTCTTACATAAGATCCTCGTGCAGAAAATCTCGTAGGAGATGATGAAACAAGCCCTTTCAAAACCTCATTTCGAAACCATCAGAAGGATTGGTTCTTCTCCATCTTACTGCCGTATTATTTATTATTTATTGTAAGCCGTATAAGCATTGACAAGGAGCATATCAAAAATGTGGAAAAAGAGCATATCAAAAATGTGGAAAAAAAGTTTTTTCGTCCATTTTGTCATGCGCCTATGTAAGTAATAGCTTGAAGACAGAAGATAAGATTGATCAACAGCCCCCATGTAATTATTGTAATCTACAATCATTACAGGTCTCACGACATTTTCTGTACCGTGAATTGTTACACTGTATTTACCCTCTTCAGCAGGCCAATGAATAGAAGACAGAAGTGTTACCATTCGCTTGTCATTGAATAGAATACAAGATATTCCATCCAGTGTCGTACGACAGGCTAACCGGTGTCTGGTCAAACCTAATTGTTTACGTCTGTTTCGTGTGAATTCAGCTGGCATTCCAGCACGATTGGATCGAGCTGTTCCACAAGCTAGAATTCCCACATCTTTCAGTCGTCGATATAATTGCAGGGATGAAAAAAAATTTTCCATATACAAATGATATCCACAATTTTCATAACCTGCAATTAGATTGATAACTGTACGTTCAGTAATTTTTTCGTTTACATTTTGTTCCTCTCGTTGTCTCCCGAGATATACATTCATATCGAATGTGTACCCAGAATTATCGAAAAGTCTGTAAACCTTTATCCCAAAGCGCTTTCGTTTACTAGGTATATACTGCCGAAACAAGACTCTACCCTTGTAGGCGCATAAAACCTCATCAACTACAATTTGTTGTCGTGGATTAAAGAGTTCACGAGATTTCTGACGAGCAATTTAAAATATTTCGCGTACTCTCCAGAGACGGTCATAGTTACCAGTTTGCATTTCTGATTCTATTGGTGGATCCTGGTTAGTGAAGTGTAAATACTTCAAAATATGAAGAAAGACAGTTCTCGGTAATGTATTCCCAAACCAAGCGAAATGGGAAACCTCGTCAGTCGACCAGTATTCTTGTAAAGTGTGTCTTACAGTATGACCCATTTCCAGGATGATTGCAAAGAAACGTTTCATCTGGGCAAGACTAACGTCACCTTGAATTCTGTCCTTAGGTAATGGCCTATCAGGTCTACGGCTTTGAAAATACAAATTAGTTTGTGATGTTACTTTTTCAAGGATAGCCCCAAAAAACAACATAGATACGGCAAACGGCGTCTGCCCATGAATACGGGGATCAGGAATATATTCAGGCACATTGTGTAAATTCCTACGACGCTTCTTAGGCCGACCTCTCTTATGAGGAGCGGATTTAGCCAAAAGGTCGGGATTCTTTACAAATGCACCTGGTTCCGGACCCATAAAAGGCAAACTGTTTAGTGTGTCATATTTACACCTATCAGTACAAACTAACCAGGGATTTCCAAGAACCGGCAGACGACCTTCCAACTCGTAACCTTCGTCATCTGTAACTGTTTCGTCATTTTGGGCCCGGTCAGTTGGATTTTCTTGTAACTCCGCCGTGTCAAGTTCCTCATCTTGGAGAGGAAATTCAACAGCTGGTTGCATTTCAACATCCAACTGCACTGGAGAACGATAATGGATTTCATGAAATATATTACCGTTTCCTTCAGCATGTGGATGTAGAACTGAACCGGCTACATTTATTTTCTGTTCCGTGTCAGTATCACTAATCGAATGACCTGGATCATCATCGTCGCTACTAAAATTCAGGAGATGCGGTTCCGAAAAATCGTTACTCCTAATTTCAGTATTTTTGATGTCGTCCAAGCCCTCAAGGTCGTCACTGTCATTTTCGTCATAATCTGAAAGTTCTTCGTCAAGAGCAAACCTAATCTGTTCGTCATTCATTGTCTCTATAAAAAAAAAAATTACGGCAAATAAAAAAAAATCACAAATTTAAAAAAAACGCCCTATATGTGAAAAAAATCGCACTGAATAAAAAAAAACCGATGTAATTTTGAAAAAAATAATGAAATAATATATTACCAACAGAACGCCGGTTTGCGATAGTAAGTTACTTACAGCAGTTCACTCGTACTCACTCACACAATAAAGTAACATATGTTAGTATAAAGAAAGAAATTCAGTAAAAACTACGTTTTATAAAAATCCCCTCCACTTAAAAGGCTATTCGGATTGACAAAAAACTATTTTTACTGTATACTGTTATTCATTACGAATCGGTATGTGTTTCATTGATGCCGATATCTTTTGTCAGACAAGATTTATTAGGCCTCAAATAAAAGTGACACATTTATGACCACAAATTCCTTTTTTTTTTGTGTGTGCCGTATAACATAACTTATTATGTGTTTCAATACATCGTTTTGTTGCTAATATAATAAGCTAGTTTTGTAAATAATAAATAAATCCGTAACCCTCATAGCAATTATAATACACCAGTCACACACACACACACAAGCACATTTCTGAGAAAAAAATGGTCATATTCTTTCTTGTCCAAATAAAACATTTTAATTCGTATAACTATAGTTCAAATTGTATAATAAAACTGATTTCTTTGTGAATATAAAAAAATATAACCGACTTAGATCCCATATAAAATGATTTTGTAACAGCGTTTTAAAACTGTCACCGCACAGAGCCACTTTACTGGCTTCCTGATCTGAAAAGGTTAAGACATTATTAGATTTTAATTTATGTACCCCAAAATTTTCCTTAACTTTCCTGTATGCTCCGTCAATTTTACCAATGTTCATTTCTCTTTCCACTTCTGAACACTTTTCTTTAATCCACTCTTCTTTCGCCAGTTTGCATTTCCTATTTATAGCATTTCTTAATTGCCAATAGTTCTTTTTACTTTCTTCATCATTAGCATTCTTATATTTTCTACGTTCATCCATCAGCTGCAATATATCGTCTGAAACCCAAGGTTTTCTACCAGTTCTCTTTATTCCGCCTAAGTTTGCTTCTGCTGATTTAAGAATTTCCTTTTTAACATTCTCCCATTCTTCTTCTACATTTTCTACCATATCTTTTTTACTCAGACCTCTTGCGATGTCCTCCTCAAAAATCTTCTTTACCTCCTCTTCCTCAAGCTTCTCTAAATTCCACCGATTCATCTGACAACTTTTCTTCAGGTTTTTAAACCCCAATCTACATTTCATTATCACCAAATTATGGTCGCTATCAATGTCTGCTCCAGGGTAAGTTTTGCAGTCAACGAGTTGATTTCTAAATCTTTGCTTAACCATGATATAATCTATCTGATACCTTCCAGTATCGCCTGGCTTTTTCCAAGTGTATATTCTTCTATTATGATTTTTAAATTGGGTGTTGGCAATTACTAAATTATACTTCGTGCAAAACTCTATAAGTCGGTCCCCTCTTTCATTCCTTTTGCCCAGCCCGTATTCACCCACTATATTTCCTTCCTTGCCTTTTCCAATGCTTGCATTCCAATCTCCAACTATTATTAAATTTTCATCTCCTTTTACGTGTTTAATTGCTTCATCAATCTCTTCATATACACACTCTACCTCATCATCATCATGGGCGCTTGTAGGCATATAAACGTTAACAATCGTTGTCGGTTTAGGTTTTGATTTTATCCTTATTACAATGATTCTATCGCTATGCGTTTTGAAATACTCCACTCTCCTCCCTATCTTCTTGTTCATCACGAAACCTACTCCTGCCTGCCCATTATTTGACGCTGAGTTAATTACTCTAAAATCACCCGACCAAAAGTCGCCTTCCTCTTCCCACCGAACCTCACTAATTCCTACTATATCCACATTCACCCTATCCATTTCCCTTTTTAAATTTTCTAGCCTACCAACCTTTTTTAAGCTTCTAACATTCCACGCTCCGACTCGTAGAATGTTATTTTTTAATTTTCTGGTGACCCCTTCCTTAGTAGTCCCCACCCGGAGATCCGAACGGGGGACTATTTTACCTCCGGAATATTTTACCAAAGAAGGCGCCTCCATTGTTGCTATGTGAAAATGCAGAGAGCCACATTTTCTTGGAAAAAAAGCAGCTGTAGTTTTCCATTGCTTTCAGCTGCGCAGTACTCAGACCATCTACGTAACAGGTAAGAAAACTACCATTTGTGACACTGAGATGATCTTTAAATTTTAATCGAATAAATTTTGTTTAAAGAAATAATATATTTTTGACACATATAAATGATAAATGAACAATGAATTTAAAATAAACTAGAATACCTTCCTTATTTATTGACGATGAATTAAACTTTCCAATAAAAACGCTTGGTACGTCGGTTTGTTTATTTTTTTTTGTGTGTGCTCACAATTTTATTTTAGGTGCTATTAGCGCGGAGATGACCGCGAAATGCGCCGAGCGGCTGCGTGCACCCAACTCTCTCTCCCATCACTGTGTTCTTTATTTTTAATGAAGCGCTTCACGCGTTAAAAAATCACAATTCAAAAAACAGCTAAATTTTATAGGCTGAAAGCAGTCCGTTGTCAATTAATTTACAGATTATTTAATTTAATTTCTAAGCGTCGATTATTTTTATTTCTATTTTATATTTGTATTTTTATTTATTTATTATTATTTGTTAATTTTATTTATCTCAATTATTATCTTATTTATACTGTATTAAATTAACTATTATTTATTCAAACTTAATGAAAGAGTCGGAGCGTGGAATGTTAGAAGTTTAAAAAAGTTGGTAGGCTAGAAAATTTAAAAAAAAAAACGGATAGGATAAATGTAGATGTAGTAGGAATTAGTGAGGTTCGGTGGGAAGAGGAAGGCGACTTTTGGTGAGGTGATTTTAGATTAATTAACTCAGCTTCAAATAATGGGCAGGCAGGAGTAGGGTTCATAATGAACAAGAAGATAGGGAAGAGAGTAGAGTATTTTAAAACGCATAGTGATAGAATCGTTGTAATAAGGATAAAATCAAAACCTAAACCGACAACGATTGTTAACGTCTATATGCCTACAAGCGCCCATGGTGATGATGAAGTAGAGTCTGGCAGGTAGAAGAACCTATTTTAGTCAAACAAACCTCTCATGATAAATCAATATGTGAAAGGAATTTCATAGAAAATACAATTAGAAATAAGGATGGTAGATTTAACGTTACCTCGTAAATCAGATAACATCAAAATTGGTGATTCAATAACCCCAGAAATAGTTTTTTGTCTTTAGAACGTAAGCTTATTCAAGACCCCAGTTTTAAGAAGGGATACTCTAATTTTATTAATGAATATATAGAGCTAAGTCATATGTCTGAACTTAATTCAAAGGATTTATTGATATCTACTCAGAAGTTTTTTTATCTACCTCATCACGCTGTTTTCAAGGAAACAAGCTTAACAACCAAACTAAGAGTTGTGTTTGACGGCTCAGCCAAATCCAGCAATGGTCTATCTCTAAATGATACGGTCCAACAAGACTTATTTTCAATCATTTTAAGATTTAGAATCCATAATTAAGTTATCACATCTAATATCACAAAAATGTACAGACAGATTCTAGTTACTCAGAAGGACAGTAATTTACAAAGAATACTGTGGCGTGAAAACCCTGAACAAGACTTAAAGCATTATGCCTTAAGAACAGTAACTTATGGTACGAGTGCCTCATTTTTAGCTACTCGTTGTTTAGTTCAATGAATTCAAGGTTATGGTTGAGTCTTGTAATTATTACAGGCTTGGTAAATTTATTTTGCATTTTGTAAGGCTTATCATACGTGTATTTTTAAAATAGGTTGTTTGGGTTTGTTTTCGATATCAATTTCTCTAGGCTCCAGTTTGACTTACTGTTGCATCATCATATTGGTGTCAGCTTATTTCTATCATGCATTATTTATTGCTGTTTAGTCTTAATATATATATTATTCTTAAGTGTTTTTTATTCTCAACCAATTTCAATATTGTCATAGTTCCTAGAAGTCTATTTCTCTTTGTCTGCCCTGATGTCATTTCTTCACTCACACTCTTCTGTCCATTGCTTTGTTCGCTTCCCCTACTTCTCACCAGCTTTGTTCTTTCCAGTTCAGTTTTGCATGTTGTTTGGATGTACAGGCTGGTCCCCAGGCAGGGACCAGCTTGCGGTTCTTTCTCTCTCGCTTAATGTTAATACTTTCATAGTTTTCATACTCTCATAAATGTTGTGGTATTTCTCTGTCAAAATATTCTCTTGTTCTACTCGTCAGTGTTTTGTGATTTTACAAATTTCTATGTTCGTTTTTGCCTCGTTTCTTCTATAAGTTAATTTTCAAATTCAATAGATAACGTCTCTGTTGAAAGTGGTTCAATTACTACAAACCAGCCAACTCTATCGACGCCGAATCTTCTCCAGCTGCTGATTACATTTTCATCGATGCAGAATCTCTCCAAACTCATTACTACAAATCTGAGGTGCTACGTAATTATTCAACTTCTAATCACAAATTGTTACCTCTGTTACAGACTACACCAACGATAAACTGTATGTATATGTGCACTTTAATTTCGTAAATTTTTTACTTGAAATGTTTATTGCAATTAACGCCATCATTTAATCTAATTTAACTTGTTAATCGCCGAGATTAATTCTTATCTATTCACGCACTGAATTCATATTACTTCTCTTAAATTAATCTAAAGAAAATTACTCCTGATGTGAATTTATGTTTTTGGACTTTGTAATTTCTTGTTTTCAAGAAAACTTATTTTCTAAGTTGAACTCTATGCTCAGTTATTTCAATTTGATTATTGTAATTAACTTTTTTTATACTGGAATATTATCGTGGCCTTTTTTCTATACTAAACTAGAATTACATGTTTTAATTATTTAATGTTAAGTTTGATGATGTTCATAATTCAGAAAAGGCCAGTGCCAATAACAAGATTTACTGTAGTTTATTTGTCTAAGTTAATGACATTTGTTCATTGCTAATTTTTCAATATTACAGCATATGTCAGTAATGCAATAGTTTTCCAGTCATACTATGTTTATTGATGTTATGTTTTTCTAAGTATATAATTGTAAATAAGCTGTTTTATGTTCTCTTGTTTTCAGGCTTTGTTAAATTGTAGATTTTCAAAATGTGTATTTGAAAAATGTATATTCATGTATTTTCTCATTTAATATCATTACTGATATGCTGATTTCAGTTGATATTTCTTATATAGAAAGTGTTTATTTCATAATTTCTTTTAATTTTTTAAGGTTATGATTTATCATAAGTTCAGTTGTTTTCTTTCCAATTAAAGTGCAATTTCTTTTGGCAAATACGAGCTGTGTGTTCTTTTATTTTTGTTAACTTTACCCAACAATGACCTTATTACAGGAGCTGATAGTGTACATGAAATTAAGCAGTTAAAAACTGATGTATGTAACTTATTAAAACAGTATGGCTTTCTCCTTCATAAGTGGTTCTCCAACTGTCAAAATATTGTTTTCTCCACTGATGATACTGTACTATTAAATCCACATATATATCATTAAATAAAAATGAAAACATACGTACTTTATGTATATTATGGAATAATTACTTAGATAAATTAACTTATGAAGTCAATCAAAGGGAAGTTAAAATATTCACTAAAAGACATATTTTATCAATTATTTCTGGTATCTATGATCCATTAGGTCTTATTGGACCCATTATATTCTTATGCAAAACCTTTGTCTAGTCAAGTGCAATTGGGATGATACTTTACCTGATAATTTACTATCGCAGTGGCAAATTTTATACAATCAATTAAGTTTAGTTAGTTCTATAAATGTTGACAGATGTGTAAGATTAAACATTGATAGTAGCATCAAATCCTTTCAACTCCATGGATTTGCAGATGCATCTCTTAACGGTTTCGGATGTTGTATATATGTTAGAATTACTTACTGTAATGATAAGGTTTCACGTAATTTATTGTTCCAAATCACGAGTTGCCCCTTTAAAACAAATGACTCTTTCAAGACTTGAACTCTGTGCTTGTTTGCTCTTATCACGTTTACTTAATCAAGTTACATTAGCTTTAAATGAAAGAATCAATGAAATTCATTTATATTCTGATTCCATGATTGCACTCCATTGGATTCATGGTCAATCCACCAATTGGAAAGTGTTTGTAGCCAATCAATTTCAGAAATTCAACAGTTGACTTTTAATGCGAAGTGGCATCATATTGAATCACCTTCGAATCCTGCCGAGATACTCTCTAAGGGATGTCTTCCGAAAAAATTAATTAATTTTGTATTATGGTGGTCGTCAAACTGTTCAGGTTATCTCTTTTGACTTCTAATATTACTGATTATACTGAGAAATTCTCTTCGCTGTCTAAACTAATTCGTGTCTTTACTTATTGTTTTAGATTTATTCAAAATATTAAGCATAAGTCTACTAACGATAGAAAATTTGATGCATTGTCTTCAAATGAATTAGAATTCACTCTTGAATTTTTCATTCATCAATCTCAGTTAGCATATTTTAAATCTGAAATTAATGATCTTCAAAACCAACGTTTCATTTCGAAACAAAGTAAACTCAGTTCGCTAGATCCATTTTTAGACTATAAAGGTTCACTTCGTGTAGGAGGTAGACTGGAACATTCTAATTTGTCTTTCGATAAAAAACATCAGTTAATACTACATCCTCATGCAAACATAACAAGGTTAATCAACCACAGTGAACATTTACGTCTTTTACATGCTGGACTCCAATTAACTCACAGTTCTCTTTGTCATAGATTTTGGATTGTGAATGCAAAAATAGCTATTCATTCTATAGTTAGAAAATGCCTAAAATGTTTTCGTTTTAATGCTGATAACCAATCTCAGCAACTTGGTCAATTACCCTCTTCTAGAATAACTCCTTCGCGAGCCTTTTCTAGTTGCGCTATTGACTTTGGTGGCCCTAATATGATTCGTCATGGCGGGCAAAAATCTAAAATTCTTTCAAAGGCCTGTATTGCGCTTTTTATTTGCTTAGTTACTAAGGCTATTCATTTAGAACCTGTTTCAGATTTAACAACTGAATCCTTCGTTGCTGCCTTAAAACAATTTATTGCTCGCAGGGGTATTTGTAATCAAATGTATTCAGATAACGCTACTAACTTTCGTTGTGCTAGGAACACTCTTTATGAATTGTTTCAATTTTTAAATCAAAGGACTTCAATTCGGCTATTCAATCTTTCTCAAATTCTCAAAATTTCAAATGGTCATTTATTCCACTTTCCTCGCCACACTTTGGTGGCTTGTGGGAAAGCGGAATCAAGACTGTTAAATTTCATCTTCGCCATGTCGTTGGACAAACCATTCCTACCTTCGAGGAATTTTGTACAATTTTAACTCAAATTGAAGCATGTCTTAATTCTCACCCACTTTTTGCTATTTCTACTGACCTTAAAGATCCTGAACCACTTACTCCTGGCCATTTCTTAATCGGTTCTCCTCTTACTTCATTTCCTGACCCAGACTTTTCTGAAACTCCAGAAAATCGTTTAGGTAGGTGGCAATTATTGCAGAAATTTATTCAAGTTATTTGGAAAAGATGGTCTAAAGATTATTTGCATCAACTGCAACAACGCAATAAATGGCGTTTTCCTAATAGAAATCTTTGTGAGGGCGATTTAGTTTTAATTTGTGATGACAATACTTCTCCATTATTTTGGAAATCTGGAATTGCTACTCATGCTTTCATGGGTTCTGATAATTTAGTTAGAGTTGTTGCCACTCGTACATCAAATGGTGTATTTCGTAGACCAATACATAAATTGTGTCTGCTACCCTTATCAGATAATTAATTAAAATCTTAACAGTTTTTATTCAATGTTCTTTTTATATGTATTCATTTTGTTATACTTATTACTTATGTATATCCTATTAAGTGTTATGATACTACCTAATATTTGTATTATTTGTCAAAATTATATTTTGTTCAAAATTGTATCATATTTGTATTACATTACATTATATTATGAATTTTCTTTATATTTTAATTTTTTATGTTTATATTCAATATCAAAAGTTTAAATTCAAAATCCGCCGATTTTGGCAGGCGGTCATGTTAAGTTTTAATGTCATATTTTGTTTTTATTTAAAAATATTGTAATGGCAGTTTTAATTGTCATAATTCTTTTTCTCGCCGCTCAGCTGACTCAATTGTAGACACAAAAGATATGATGATATGCAATAGTACGGTTATACACAATGTATTCATCTATTCAATTTATTATTTACATTAATATTACTAAATATATTCAATGTGTTATTATTAAACTAAAATGCAATTACGACAAATAAGATTACCAGAATTTAATCAAAAGTGTTTCTATACAAAATGTAATTCAATCAATAAATAAGGCATAAACTTAATATATATTCGTCTATAATCATTCAAACTTCAAATAATCAACAGTCAGTTTTCTCTCTTTTAATTCATAGTATGTCTAATCTATAATTCAGATCAGAATAGTCCCCGTTCTTTATTCATCTGCTTCCAAAAATCCAAGTTTCACGGTCTTATGAAGCGCTCTACTTCATACAAATATTACACAAATATCTCTTTTTAATTACTAAATCTATATTTGATAACAGCAAATTTCTGTATAAAAACTTTTGGGGCTTGGGCAAATTTATTATTCATAAATAAAAGATAATAATACTAAATGGTCAAGTACTCCTTGTGAAGTATAGTTTTTGAACATTATATGCCAGTATCCGTTAATCTACAGATAAAAATGGTGTAGATGTCCACATTATATTTACATAATTCTTTGGTAAACAGAGAAAATGGTTGCAATTTGTTAAGTGTTAAAATATTGATAATAATATAATGATTACGAGCAGAAAGTGAGAAATATCAAGTAAGGAAATATTTATCATAAAATTTTTAAAACCAATTTTACAACTAAATTTTATTATTAAAAGATACATAATATTTATAATTATTTTTATATATTTTTTTTAATTAATGAATAAAATAAAAAATATGTAATGTAAAAAAAATAAATAAAAAATCCAAATTTCAGTTATGTAACCCAACAATCTCTATATTCAATAATAATAAAAAAAAAAAAAAAAAAAAAAAATATATATATATATATAATTGGTTAGTTTTTAAACATTTAATGAAAATTTTTTTATAATAAAAAATAATAATAATTAAAACCCAGTAATTTATGAATGTTAAAAACTTAATTTTTAAAAGTAAAATTTATTAATATTAGGGTAAATTAATACTTCTTTTACATCTGTATGGTTATACTGATGGTTGGCATTTAAGTATAAATTTTTATCACAGAAGAAAATTGTTATTAAAAAAAATTTATATTACTGGAAAATAGAAAACATAACTGGAATAAAATTCAAAAGTGGTTTGGAAAAGTTTGCAACAACGAAAATAATAACATGAAGTTAAAATACAATTAAAATAAGCAATACTATGTCAATAAAAAATTTGTCAAAAGAATCATATAAAAAACTATGTAATACATATTTATTACATTTATTATGTTATATTATTTATTACATTAAAATATAAATGAATAAGAGATGATAAATTATAATATATGGTATACAACACGCATAAACTTTTGATCCAGAAATAAGGTAAGTACCTGTAAAAGAAAAGAAATTTCATAAAAGCAATTCTAGAAATAAGATAATTCTTTTATTAAATATACTCAAAAACCTCTGCGACTAGTCTTATAAAAAACATACAGAGTTAAAGAGTAATTTATTAATAACAGTCATATATATTATAAAATTAATCAAATGTTAAAACTACTCTTAGTCAATGAGCATTTACAAACAAATCAACAGTCTGTAAAAGATCATGCCTACTGCCATCTGGTGAAAATGAATTTAACTTATAATTCAACTTTATAATTCACTCAAAATTACAAGAAAAGTGAATTCATGACATTTCTCCCAATCCCAATAAAAATCCATTCATCCACCTGTGCAAGAGAAATTATTCAATACATTTATTCATCCAAACAGATATCACACATGTGTCCTTTTAATATTCCACAGGGTAGTGTTTTAGGACGTCTGCTCTAGGTTGTTGAATTCAATCTTTGATGTGGTTGAGGTTACCCATGGGATGCCATGTCATTATGTATGTGGATGATGGGCTTGCTGGTTAAAGGCAATTCAAAAAATGATATCTAATTCAGGGCAACCCAGGCTCACAAGATACTCTATTTATGTAGTTTGCAACATAAGATTGTGGTTAACCCAGAGAAAATAACAATGATGTTGCTCAACGGCAGACTTGCTATTACAAGACAACCTCGTGCATCAGTAGCAGGTCATCAAATTTGTTATGTCCCACCGCTGAAGTAGCTATGTGTTATCCTTGATAAGAATCTTCAATTCAAGCAGCACTGCTTGAAAATATGCTGCCAAAAAGGCTTGTTTTACTTCCTTCGGTGTTCAGAGAGTAGTTCACTCCGGTTGGGGGGCTTAATTTCAGAACCATGTGTGTTCTACATAAGGGTATATGCAAAGCTATAATGCTGTATGCTCTCATCGAATGAGGTATAAGTGTTACAGGAATTTTTTGTTGTGAGCCCAGCATCTCCTATCATTATCTGTGATTGGTGTCTATAGTCACCAACCGCAGATAACGATGTCTCTCAAGAGGTGGTCCTTGTTATTTCTGGTATTACGGATATTATTATCCTTGTGACTGAGCACCAATTATATTATGATCAAGTAATGATCTGAGTGCTTAGGGTAATTCAAATTACATATAGGAAGCATTTTTGTGTGAAACCTCTAATGTAACAGGAAGGTATAGGGATCATGCTTTTGTGAATCGGTTAATTTGATAGTTGACGGTTGTAAGTTAAGATAGGTGGTTGTGGTTGGAAGGGGCCATACGAAGGTGACAGTAGGTTGTGTAAATACACTGATGGAAATGTCTGCCAAGGAAATGCATCTGTCACACCCTGACAGAAGACTAATTGGTAACTGTGTTGGGTTATCAAGTTTAGAGTATCTAAAAAATGACCTCAGGAAACCCCCATTAGGACTAGGAACAGAGAGAGTGGGGTAACAAGGGGACCGGGATTGTCACAAGGCGTCTTCCCCTACCAGGGTTAGGATGTCCCTCTTTAGAGTCAAAAATTGTTAAATATTTAGGAATTTTCATTCACCTATAAATTACCAATATTTTTATTAAATAAATTGTAGAATGGGTTAAATGTAACAATATTTTCTCAAAGCTATAATAATTAACTCCTTGCAAGCCAGATATATTTACAGAGATAACATTAATTTTACACATTTGTGCTAATGTCATGCACCAAAAATCTTAACTAGAATTCTATACAGAAGAATTGAGAGGAGAGTGGAAGAAGTGTTAGGAGAAGACCAATTTGGTATCGGGAAAATTATAGGATCAAAGGAAGCAATTTTAGGCCTCAGATTAATAGTAGACGGAAGATTAAAGAAAAACAAACCAACATACTTGGCATTTATAGACCTAGAAAAGGCATTCGATAACGTAGACTGGAATAAAATGTTCAGCATTTTAAAAAAATTAGGGTTAAAATACAGAGATAAAAGAACAATTGCTAACATGTACAGAAACCAAACAGCAACAGTAACAATTGAAGAACATAAGAAAGAAGCCGTAATAAGGAAGGGAGTCTGACAAGGATTTTCCCTATCTTCGTTACTTTTTAATCTTTACATGGAACTAGCAGTTAATGATGTTAAAGAACAATTTAGATTCGGAGTAACAGTACAAGGTGAAAAGATAAAGACGCTACGATTTGCTGATGATATAGTAATTCTAGCCGAGAGTAAAAAGGATTTAGAAGAAACAATGAACGGCATGGATGAAGTCCTACGCAAGAATTATCGCATGAAAATAAACAAGAACAAAACAAAAGTAATGAAATGTAGTAGAAATAACAAAGATGGACGGATGAATGTGAAAATAAGAGGAGAAAAGATTATGGAGGTAGAAGAATTTTGTTATTTGGGAAGTAGAATTACTAAAGATGGACGAAGCAGGAGCGATATAAAATGCCGAATAGCACAAGCGAAACGAGCCTTCAGTAAGAAATATAATTTGTTTACATCAAAAATTAATTTAAATGTCAGGAAAGAATTTTTGAAAGTATATGTTTGGAGTGTTGCTTTATATGGAAATAAAACTTGGACGATCGGAGTATCTGAGAAGAAAAGATTATAAGCTTTTGAAATGCGGTGCTATAGGAGAATGTTAAAAATCAGATGGATGGATAAAGTGACAAATGAAGAGGTATTGCGACAAATAGATGAAGAAAGAAGCATTTGGAAAAATATACTTAAAAGAAGAGACAGACTTATAGGCCACATACTAAGGCATCCTGGAGTAGTCGCTTTAATATTGGAAGGACAGGTAGAAGGAAAAAATTGTGTAGGCAGGCCACATTTGGAAAATGTAAAACAAATTGTTAGGGATGTAGGATATAGAGGGTATACTGAAATGAAACGACTAGCACTAGATAGGGAATCTTGGAGAGCTGCATCAAACTAGTCAAATGACTGAAGACAAAAAAAAATGTGCTAATGTAATAGTTATATTATTTATATTAGTGATAAAAAATTTTAATTTATGACATCATCCATTTACATGATTTACTATATAAAAGTGGATCATCTCTTTTCATTGTACTAAATCTAAACAATCAGAATCAACAACAGCTTCTTTTTTTTTCTTTAAGGTAGGTAATAGCTTTCTTTTTTGTTACTTGAACTATACACATTGCTGGCACTCAAGCTGCTGCTTTGCTGGCAACTCATTGTCAAAGAAATTACTTTTAATATATTTTCTATATTATTATAATTTATTGTACATGTAATAATGTTGTAAAATGCGGCAAATAAATATAATTAAATTATTTTTTGCCATCTGCTATACTGCACATACAATTGCATCTTTGTATTTTTCAGTGTTAGCAGTACATATAGCTTCTTATTTCTATTTTTTTATTCATTATTTTTAATCTCTAAAAGCCCTTTTTTAACCTATATCTCTATTCTATTCTCTCATTTATGACAAGCAGTTGTCTTAGCAACTCAAACATTTCCATTTTCTGATTATCATTGCATTGCATTGATGAGCACCTACATTTAATTTACATAAGACCTATATATATAGAACATCTGGGCTGTTGCATATCATTACAGGTCGGATCCAAAAGTTTAAAGTTAAAATTACATTACTTAACTAACTTTTTATTAAAAATTAGATAATACATACCTTAAGTAGTATTTCCAATACATATTTATTTTAAAATATTTATATATAGAAGCAGAATCAGAAGAAATTTTAGTTCATTTAATTGAATTGTCTGTCAGGAAGAACAATAGGTGCAATAAGAGTCCAAGTATATAATGCAAGGCATACCCAACTTGAAACCATTTTAACCCACATCGAAGCAGCATTTGCATTCAATGTTTCTAAAGTTGAATTTGGCCTGCAATAATAATAATAAAAAATAGTACTTAATTAAGAAAGAATAAATATATATAAATACAAAAATTGGCATAATGTCTAGATTGTAAAGAAAATACATACTAAAAGTTAAAAGTATGTTGTTATTATAATAGTTTATATTCTACAAGAGTTTAAAATTTCTGAAGAATAATAATTAATTTTGTTTTAATCCAAAATATCAGTCTATTTTTAACTGTAATTAACTGCTGTATTTTCTTACTGTTATCTCAAAATCGAAGTTATAAAACCAAACCGAAATATACAAATAAACCAGGAGATCAGTTATGTTAAATGAGACATAACTGAATACGTGCAACCAGGGGTGTACACAAGGGGGGTTACCAGGTTTGAACCCCCCTTTGAAGGTTTACGTACTTTTTAATGTTAGCCGTACATAAAATAAACAAATAAAATGAACTAAAAAATTAAACACAACCACTAAATCCTTCCTAAGAAAATAGATGAAGTCATCCCAAACTCACAAATTTACACCAACTCCAAATTTACACATATATATTTGAGTATCTTTTTAAAAATTCATCATATCCTCTCCTCTAATTTCTCACTGTCAGAGTAACAAAATCTATCGACATAAGATCCAGTCCGCCGCTCTTCCTTCTTCAATAATTTAAGCCCCGTACTGAGAGCTGCGGCATGTACAGTACATCACTCAATGTGCAACACAGTAGTCATCACTCACCAGTGTTCTCACTGGTGCGGTGGGTGTCAAAGCATATACCCCTACTAGTCTACTGAAAGAGAGGAAAGACCATCAAACCCGTGCTGCTTATCAAGAATAATAATACCGACATTGTAATAGAATAATGGTGACACCTATAAACTATTTGTTTGTGAAACATATTATTGGGACAGCTCTGCAGTGGCAACAGTGCATATATGAGATATTGTACATTGTTGAGCAGTATTCACTTGTTAGTCTGAGTGCAGATTTTTTTGTGGAACATTTTATGCATTTCGCAGTTTATATTTTTAAATAGAAACTTTACATTATTGTTCCGTGTTCTTTAATATGTCTAAGCAACCTCAAAGTTCAATTTTACAATTTTTTAGCAAAAAATTACATGCCGGTAATGGTTCTTAAAACATCAGTAAAAATTTCACATCGCCAAATATTTCTTCGCTGCTGCAACATGATGATGCTGTTGTAAACGTTCTTCCTGAAACTAATTTCACACCCTCCTGTGAAAACTTGGCTGGAATTGAATGTACATCACCATCACTCAATAATGTTGACATGTCCGCTGAATCATTTAGAAGTGATAAGTGTATTGTTCTTATTACAGAAGCTTTAACATATTCAAGTTCCAGTGAACTACACACTTATGATATTGGTGTTTACATAGGATAAAACTTGTTTAATGAAAAAAAAAACTGGATGTTTTGAACAATATCTGAGAACCAAATCCAGGGTTTCTTTTTCCAACAAAAGGAAAAACCTCAGTGAGTTCCATATTGACATGTTGTATTTAATTAAATTTATTTCATTATATTTGATTGCTTCCGTAGATTTTATGTTATATAAAGTGCCTATCTTTTATACGTTATGTTAAGTACCTATTGTATACAAATAATCATTGACTAAAATATTTGATTATTGTGTGTCCTAAGTTGTAATAATGGCATGCGGCACTGGGACAAGCATTTTTATTATACAAAATTAAATAGATGTTAAAAAAAATTGTAGCCTATGGCTGCGAAAATAAATGGCTTTACCGCTGGGAGCGACTTGTATATTCTGAATTTAAGGGAGGGAGTTTTTGAACATTTTGTGCACTTTTTGCTCCAAGAAATGGTGTTGGATCTGGCAAGTAATCCTTAGGTCAACTTTGCAGTGAGAAATTTGACAACTGGAAGGATGCCGTCGAGTGCAGAACATGAAAAGTGTCTTTATCACAATGAAAGTTTGGAGGTACTCTGACCAAAATTTCATGTGGGAAGAGCAAGTCTATAGATCTGCTAATAGATACTGCAACATATGGGAAACAATGTATCAATCGGCAAGGCCACAGTGGTTGAGGACGAATAGAGGATGAGGTCGACCAAGAACCAGAAGAAAATGATGACAATTTTGGGGCATTTCTTTCCTTTTGAAGCAACACTGATACTGTATTAAAAAATATGTTGATGTGTAGTGTTGAAAATGCGCAGTACACCAGTCCTAGAATGCAGAATGAAATAACTGAAGCGTGCAACAACTTCATTGTATGAAATCTTGTGAAAGAACTTAATGCCTCCAGTTGCTTCTCTATTCTCGCTGATGAGACGTCAGACATATCAGGCTTACAACAATTATAACTGTGTGTTCATCATGTTGATACAGAAAATTTCACTGTGAAGGAAAACTTTCTACAATTCGTACCATTATATGATGTGACCGGAAAAGGAATTGCAACAGTAATACTGGGCAAGTTGCATTCATTAAATGTAAACATAAATAAGATTCGTGGTCAAGGGTATGACAGAGCTATGTCCATGTCAGGAAAAAGTAAACTGAGTCTATGCACATGTACAAGAACCCATCAGGTTGGTGTAGTGGTGAATGCGTCTTCCCAAATCAGCTGATTTAGAAGTAGAGAGTTCCAGCGTTTAAGTCCTAGCAAAGTCAGTTATTTTTATATGGATTTGAATACTAGATCATGTATATCGGTGTTCTTTGGTGGTTAGGTTTCAATTAACCACACATCTCAGGAATGGTCAAACTGAGACTGTACAAGATTACACTTCATTTACACTCAAACATATCATCCTCTGAAGTAATATCTGAATGGTAATTACTGGAGGCTAAACAGGAAAAAAAGAAGAAGGCACATGTAAAGGAAATAATTCTGTCAGCTTTCAATGTCCACTGCTCAGCACACGGCCTCAACTGAGCTGTATCCAGTGCTTGTAAAGTAATTGCCATTAGAAACTGTATGGGTACAAAATCAAGTCTGTACGATTTTCTTAATATCCCTAAAAGGCAACATTTTTAAAATCAGCGATTAGGGAAATGGAAACTAGAACTTCACGCCGTGAAAAACTTGTTCAACTTTGTGCAACATTTTGGTTGGAAAGGTAGTAGACCCCTACTATTGCAACCCTTCAAAGCTCATCAGAATGGAATGACAAAAACTTGTCCTCACCAGCAAATTCACTTTTATGTGGTTTGACCTAACATGATGTAGTAACCTAACATACCATCAGCTACGTACATTGTAAATACTATATTAATTTAACTACCAGTACTCTTTTTAAACAATGATTTTTCAAAACAATAATAGATTATAGAAGAGTACTGATTTGAATGTTTCAGATAACTGCATTCAATTCTTTATTCAAATTCCTGATAATTATTTAGGACTTAACCCCAAACCTGCACATATATCAAGCATATAAAAATCAAAGCAACTTAAAATTGTACACACTAAAATGGATATTATACACATTCAAAAATATCTTCAATTAAGCAAGAATATTTAGGGACATAAAGAGAAAAAAAATTATGTTAGGATGATAAGTGCACCTAATAATCCCATTTTCCAGGAACATTCCGAATGAAATATCAAAATATATTTACTAAACTTTTTTGTAAATACTTTAAATGCTGAGAGTATAAGTTATTATACAACTGATAAATTCATTACATTAAACCATTTATTGTAAAGTTTTTAATAAAGTCATCATAAATTAAAAGTAACAGAAGTGAATTTCATAGTAGATTTTAATTAACAGTAGTTATATCTAAATTCAATCTTTTATAAACCAATGATTAATAAGAACACTCTCAAATAGACAATACTGTACTGTCTAAACCAACTACAGCCATTTATAACTATGATATTAATATAAAACTATAATTACAGATAAAACCCATCATTAACTTGTGGATATAGATTCTACTATCCTCCCATAACTGTTACAACAAAACTATGATAAAAAAATTCAGCAACAAAAAAGTATAACAAAATTTTAATAACTTAGTTTTAATCATTTTATTCTCCCCTCTCCCAAAAGAAAATGAAGAAATATAATAAAAACCACTGATAAAAATAAAATATAATTTATCTTATTAGTTACAATATACAATACAAATAATACAAAAAAAAAAATAAATATATGTATATATATATATACACATAATAATAATAATCATTTATCACAGCACAAAACACTTCATAACAAGTGCAATAAACTCTGTACAATTTTTACTGAATGTGTTATCTTTTACTAATATTATATTACAATTCCATTACATTTTTTTTTTTTCAATATTTATGTGTAATAATTAATTACTGAACATAAAATGCAAAACTTTTTTTTCATGAGTACAAACTTATTTTATTTAATTACTGTACATAACACGTGATGTCAATGTACTCGAGACAAATGTAAATATTGCATTACAAGGCAATCAATCATACATAAAAAACAGTAGAAATAAGGTATATTAATCAGTTTAATATTTAGTTATTTCGACTTAGAAAAGTAAAATAATAAATGAAAATTCTACTCTGAAGCCTTTTTTTATTTCATTATTATCCCAAGATAAAAAAATAGATAAAAAACCCAAGCAAAAAGCATAAAGTAATAAAATAACCAGACAAACTGATTAATGCTGAAAACAGAGAATTATTGTTACATATTTTATCACTTTATTAACTTACAAGATATCAAGTCTTGATGCCATTTTCAAAAGTCATCAAATTATAATCTATGATAATGTATACAAAGTGAGCAATTTCCCTACAAAGTGAGGAGTATTCAGTCGCCTGTTTACAGATGCAGCATCCATCAAGAGGAAAGGTTCATACCGAAGTGTCATGTAAATTATAAAGGACACATTCAATTGAGATGTTTGTTTTCTGTCTACCTTCTGTCTGATCATTTAATACAGCATTGTGGATTTTAGTGGTGATTTCTTTGGTTGTAGCAATTTTTGGGCTTCTAGAATGTTCAATATTTGAATGGATCTAAAAGTAAATTTTAAATTCACTAACTCACTTTTTACTGTTGAAAACAAAGAGGGTTATTTAAATGACTTATTTAATTTTTAAAAACTCTTGTAAATGTTCACTTTTTGCTCACTTCACTCTGCTCGTTCTAGATGCACTTGGTTTCTGATGATTCAGCGGCTCCATATACAGTACATAAGCATGCTCATCACTTCATTCTGACAGTCCTGTTCCAGTCTCCGACTAGTCTACTACAATCTTTAAGAATTATTTCAATCATTAATACAATAACTTATCATTACATTTATGGATACAATAACTTATATAAAGATTCACATGTATATGAATAATATTTACAATTCACAATATAAATGATTATAATTCCAACTACACAAGACTTAATTTATTAAACGAATCAGCACCAATTTTATACATACATATGTATATCCATTGGGTGTGTTACACCTTTTAAAAATAGCTCAAACTTTAATTTTATCTATTTTGCAGAAAATATCAAAACCTGTTCACTTTACTCAATCACCACAAACAAAAAATTAAACATATGTGTCTGAATCTTCGCAGTACATCATCCAAAGGATCATATTTGAATAATATAGTTATTTTGTCATTCTTACACTATTAACAGTCCAAAAAGTTTCCGAACAATCCTGGTAGTGCAGTTAAGTTTCAGTTGACTATCCTCATTGATAAATGACTGCCAGAACAGTAAAAAGCAGCAATTGGTATTCAACATATCAAAAAAATTGTTTTTTTCAATCCATCTGCAACTAGTTATCTATGGTATCAGCTAATCTACAGTACAGTAGATGTATTTGAATGTATTAATATTGGTATTTATTAAGAACGTATAAAAGATTTACTTAAATGTGATTTAGGTTAACTAGCATTAAAACACTTGATATTGTGGAACACTATTAATTGAAATTTATTTTGTTTTACATCACTTGTATATTAATATGATAACAAGGACTAAATATTATACCAGTAATATGCTAATACAAAATCATTTTTAGAAAGAATCTTAGATTTTTCTGTTTAATTCTAGAAGCGTGTTTCCTGGACATTGATTCTGCACATCAGAATCTGGAGCAGTATATCACATGTCATGTCCACTATTTAGGAACATCTGAAGTTACAGTGCAGTAATATCCTACAAGCTTTCAGAAGAGTGATGTTCAGGTACCTGATGCTCCACTGTTGTTCAGAACTTATTTTGTCATTCAAAGAAAACAAAAGTTTTTTCAAAAATCTTTATTTTTAGTTGCTGAGTTAGCTGATCAAAATTTTTATTAATAACTTCATTATTTCTGGGAGGAAGACTGATGATTATTCATAAATTTTTTTTTTTATGTATAATTACTGGTTGAAATTTTTATTTTTATTATAGTATTTATTGTTAATAATTTACATGATTGTTGAATGTATCTTTACAGTGGGTACTGGAGCAAGTCGTTTTAAAGGTAGAGTCTGTAGTGTGCCAGTGGTTGGGAATTCACCGGATGCAATACAGTTATCTCCTCCGCCTCCTCCACCTCCAACGTTACCATTATTAAGAAGTCCTTCAGCACAACCAAACCTAGATACAGTTACTTCAACAACCCAGAAACATTCTCCAACTGGTAGGTTTAAAAAATATATTTATTTTTGTGTAGCAGGTTTTTTTTAAATTAGGCACAACACCGTAGAAAATAGTTTTGTGCTTTTTTATTTGTAAACTTATATACTGTTGTTTTAACAAGGGTTAATACAACTTTATATCAACATGTCCTTAACATTACACGTCAGATATGGTTGAGATCTGTGTAACTTAATCATGTAACTAAATATTCTCATTGAAAATATCTATAGAAGTATCTTTCTCAAATCTTATCCATAGTTCGTATGATTATTATGAATTTTAAATGATTAAACTGTTATGATTTTCAAATATGAACGTTAACTTCAAAATAATTAAATACATTGAATATTTCCAACAAATAAAAGTTGGGTAACATCAATCGGGATTCTAGAAGAGTAGAATTACACGATACTTTATAATTATGTTTTTTGTCATTTAGCAACATTTTAGAATTTATATTGTTACCTGAAGTGTATATTAAGTTTCAGCAAATAATCATATAGCCAATTCTTTGAAGTAAAATATTTTTCTACCTTTGTGAACAGTTAAGACATAGTGTAAAGATGTGTCTTTCTGTATCTGCACACCCATGCAACCATGTGTATCGTGTGATAGACATTTGCTTTATGTAGGTTAAAGTAGAAGTGGGGGTTGTATTAGAGCAGCTTTTCTCAATCTGGGGGTCATGAAATAGCCTACAACTTTACACATAAACAATAATGAAATAATTTTATGAGAATAAAATCATTTATTATAAACATTTTACTTTTATTTATAAGTACATATGTAAAGAAAATAAATTATTGAGGTGGTTGCATTTGTTTTTCATTTAAAAGTTTCTGCATATGTGGATCTGTGTTTTGTGAACACACAAAAGCAAATTATTTTCAAGTGATAAAAGATGACTCCTATAATTAGTTTTTAGCCCAACCATAGATTAAAAAAAAACTCTTTTCATGGAGGTAAGTCATGGCAAAAGGGATTAATGTTTACCTTGCTTCTATGACTAAATTTCCATATTCACTTCAACAAGCAAGCAAACACATATCTAAATCTTCAGATGTGAATTGCAGTTGTAACATTTTATCTGCAGACAATTCGATGAGCTGATCATGAATTTCAGCCAGAAACTTAGCAGTTGGAACACAATTTTCACTAAATGGATTCAGTACCCGTCTCTTCAAGAAATCATTTTTATCTTGTGGGAAATACTTCAACCGAGATATTAGCTCATGCAAATCCATCTTTCCAAGCTATCCAAACTGAGGTGAATAATTGTCTTCATCCAAATTTTTCTCTTTATAAGCTGAAGTGAGCAGAAACATATCAAAATTTTTGCTTTGAAGATGAATATTCCAGATATCAAGCTTCTAAATAAAAACGAACTTTGTCATTAATAAAATATTTTTATTACATCTTTGAAAATTCACATTCAGCCAACAGCAACATATACTCATTATTCTATAAAAACATTGAGAGTGGAGTTTAGTTTATCCTGGAAAAATATTATTAATTTATTTTGCAATTCCAGTAATCAAGTTAATACTTTTCCATCTGACTTACATCGCATAGTTTAGCAAACCGCCTATTCTGTAATGGTCAACTTTTAATAAAAGTAACCATTTCTACAGCTTTTGTTTAAGATTTTCCAGTATATTAATGTGGCAAGACCATGTCTTTGAAGGAAGACCATTCCACCCATGGTATAAGATGATCTTTTAGTTTTTTTCAGAAATCCATTGTTCTTTCCTTTTATTGCCTTTGCACCATCACTACATACTACAATACATTTTGTCCAGTCCATGTTGTAGTTTTTAGTAGTTTCACAAAAATCTTCAAAAAGAAAAAACATATTTTCTTTTTGTAGTCTGTCTTTATTGCATTCATATCTCACAAAGCATAAGAACTGAAGAATGTTTACCATACATGTTGATTCATCAAATTGAATACTAAAAGATTCAGTTGACTAACTTGCTGAATTATCTGATCATGAACATCAACAGCCGTATCATTGATTCGCCTTGGTATTGTGCAATAAGAAAGCACAATTTTATCAGTTTTTTTTTGCTTTTTGCATGACTACTAAACCACTGACCATACAAATTGCAACTGGCAATATAAGGTTATCTGCAGTTGTGTGGGGTTTGGACATCTTAGCTACTCTTAATGGTATGAGGTAAATGCTTCAAGTGTACTTTTATCAATATGGCTTGATTTACAACTAGAAGCTTGTTGATTTTTCAAAGTATGTAATTTTCCTTCAAAGATCCTCCTTTTTATCCTTTTTCTTGAGTACCACATAAATTATGTTAAGACAATGCCCTGGCTCCATAAGTGCCGTCATATTGGCATCTTTTAGTAACTGAGAGGCAGTTGCTTATTTATTGTGGCTTGAGGGATAACTCTTGCCTTCTGGGCACTGTGTTTTTAGGGACAGGCTGCAGAGGTTGAGCCTGGTGGACTCAGGAATGTGTCTACAATGCAGGCAGTTGGATGACATTCATCATGTTTTGTATAAATGCTTCAAGTACGAGTTGATGCACACAGAGACTATTTGTCAGCTCGAAAATATTGGGTCAGCATTAGATCTCCATGTTAATTGGCGAAACCAAGCCAAATGAGTCATAGTGGAGAGCTTCATAAGTTACTTGAATAAAAAAATATTGCTGAGGGGGTCTAGGGTGCCACTTGGCATTCCTGCTTTCTGTTTCTGTTGTTGTTTTGTATTCATGGGTTTTTTTTTGTTCTCGTATTCTTTGTTATTGCTTGTTGATCTCAAAGGCTAAGTATGGAGGGGTTGGTGTGGTGACCGAAACTCCCACATGGATGATGTCTTCTCGTACAGGGTCAGGATATACTTGACAAAGGGTCCATGAATTCTTTGTCAAAAATAGAGATCCATATTTGTGGCTGAGATGCTAAAATTTTATTCTGTTTCATTAGTTGTTCACTTCCCATCTCTCTTCCTTATCCTTAAACATTTCTATTATCAGTTTTTAAATGTAGGTCAGGGACTGCTAGGTGCACCCATCCAAGATGACAGTACTCTGATTTTTTGTTGTATCTTTAATGCAGAGTCACTGCATCCTTGATTTTGTCTTGTAGGTGATTGTTTGTAGTAGATCAACTTAGGGACTCCGTTTTATATTCATGATTACACAGTAAGCCTAATGGGTAAGTGCCTGTTGGGTATAAAAAGAAAACTTTTTTATTCCTCTGGCATAACTCTCCATTAAGTTTGTACTAGCTTTCATAAAATAATTTTTTTTTTTTATTACTGATGAGACATTTTAATAACTTGATAAAATGATTTCTCAGAAAAAGGCCTAGGAATTTTAATATATTTTAAATCTATCATTTTGGACTTTATATTTTTTGTTTTTCATAAGAATGATTGATGGACAAAGAACTGATCCTAAAATCACAATTGTCATTTTTGGCTTCAGTTCCTGCTATAGGAATCAAAGCCAAAAATGACCTTTCATCTCCTTCATGTTGTATGTTAGTGTATGTTTAATGATAAGTATCTTTGACTTTGAAACTTAACATTTTCTGTCGCTCTTAAACACACTATTCTGAGAGTAACTATTGGCAGTAGTAATTTTTAATGAAAATAGTGATAGTGGTAAAAAATTTTTTTATTTTTTAATTACTTTTATTGTTTAAATTAAATTTCAGGAAATTGATGGAAAAGCATTGCTTCTTCTTAATTCAGATATGATGATGAAGTATATGGGTTTAAAACTTGGTCCAGCACTGAAAATCTGCAATATTGTTAATAGAATCAGAGGTAGGCGACATTTTGTACTGTGATAAAAGGAAAAAATAATAATTAATATTATTATTAAATACATACAAAAAGCGCATCTCTGTTTTTACACTTTCACTTAACGTTAAGTTTTTTCTTTAACGTTAATTTTTTTCTTTTTTAAAGAATAAATGAAAAAAGGAATGATGTAAGTGCTTTTTTGATTTCACTTTCACTTCTTTTTTGTTGTATTTGCATCTATTTATTTGTTGATTATTCTGATATTGTTTTATAAAAACTAACTTGCTTATTTCTTACTGTAGTTAATTGTATTTATATGCATCGTTATAGGATTTTGCTCTTTGTTGTTTTTGTTCATTTTTTTTAAATTTCAAAGCAGTTTCATTATTATAATTTTTTACTCCAGAATTTCAACACGTGTATTTTCTTATACACTTTTACTCAGGTTATTTTTTTTAATTGTAAATAAGTTTATTTAAATTGAATATTTGTAACTGTATTCATATTATCTGTATTATTTCAGTGTAGATATTGGACATTTGTGTATTATGCTTTGATTTTGTGTCTTGTTTTATCTATAAATTTTATGAAGTAGGTATAAGGGTGGTGTTCATACTTATTCAGAAATTACTATATTATTACCATTTCAATTACTCTTATTTATCTTAAATTTTTAATTATTGTGTGTTTCATTCTAAAATATTGCTTTTCATTTTTACTGGGTGAACCTATGTTAAATAATTTTTTACATTAACTTTTAAAGATGGTCAATTTGTTCCTAATGTAACTTAATTTAAGCTGCCCACCCAACAGTTTCTTCTTTAAAACTAGTTTCTTTTATAATGATTGAAAAGAATCCTGTAGATATAGTAACATAGCTGCAACACCTATTAGTTGATTTTATATATATATATATATATATATACATACATACAACTATCCTTAGTTAAGCTATTAATAATTCATGCTCCATTTAGTATATTTTAATTCTTTTGTCTAGGAAATTTTAAAATGATCAAATCCATATAGTGAAAATATTTTTTTAATTCAAATTTAATCCCATATTTGTTAAAAGTTCATGTTAATTTATTTATGTTCAGAGTTTGTTTATTAACTGAAAGTTAAAATCATAATGAAATCTATGAATACACTATCACTGTCTTCATTTTCCAGTTTAGTATTAATTAAAGTAGTTGCTTAATTTTGCTATCAATAAGATGTCAAAATGCTACCAAAAAAAAAACTTTAAAAAACTCATGAACTGGTATTCATTAGGTTAGTGTGATTTTATGTTATAAATGGTGGTTGTTTGTTACTATGCAGCTTGAACTTAAGGTAATACTGTTGCTACAGAAACTTATCAAGATAACTATATGAAAGGAAGTCAGAAAATAGGTTTTAATACTTGAATATATTTTTGCATTTTTTATTGATTTAGAGAATGTATTGAAAATATTCATCCTTACATTATTTTTCAACTTAACTACCATTTCAAATTGAAGCTTGTGAGCTTCAATTTGTGCCCAGATGTGTCTGGGCACAAAATCCATAGATCAGTACCAACTTGGTAAAAGATGGTGAATTTTTGATCCAGTCATTTTTCACTTTCATTTTTACAGGATGCTTCCTACACTGCTTGAGAGTTTGTCTCAAGATTGTAATGGAATCTAGTAATTATTAATTATGATAATTCTTTATCTTCTTTAAACCATGGGAAATAAGTGAGGAACACTCCCTTATGACATTTCTTGTACTTATTATTCATTTGTTCAGAGTGTACCTATCAATAATGTAAATGGTCATGAATAATATTCCAGATTGTGCTGTGAAAAAACTGTAATTTCACTTTCAAATGTTTGACTGTGATAAAGTAATTATTATAGTAATACTGTAATTACTACCTAAATCTTCTTTAACTACTTACGTGAAAGGATATGCTGCATTTAATGTTATACCTACCGCACTGTTGTTATATTAAGTCCATGAACTCTTTGCAAGTTAATGATGAATTTCATTCATTTTCATCCATTTTGCCCTCACAAGTTGAATAACTGATCAGAATTCTTGTTAATTTGCAGATAACACAGTTGCCATTGCCAAACTATCAGCAGAACATAATAACTATCAATAATCTTATTGATACCCTTCCAGTCGAAGGGTTAAAACAAGTATACAAATTAATTGAAAATTTTTTTTTATAAAATGCATGTTATCAGTTTTTTCACTGTTTAGATGGTCCCTAATTAAATTATAAAAAATGAAAAAAATTTTGAATCTATTTTTCCCGATATTGTGAATTTGTAACTAAAAGACAGTTTATACCGTGATTTATATTTTTATGGTGGATAATGCAATCAGTTTCTCTACCATTCACCTGTTATATGATCTAAAGTTTTAGTAGTGAATATCTTCTATTCTTTACTGATTTTCAATAACCGTTACTTCTTTTATTTCTTCTTATTCTCCTTTTTTATCAATCTATAGTTCTACTTTTGTAATGCTTATTTTCTGCTGCTTTTTACACAGATTCCGTACTGTGTATGCATTGTATGTAAAAATGTACCTGTGTCTATAATACACATACATTGGTATGCATTGATGGTAGCAATAATATTGGGCTTATTGTAATGATGAATTTTACTTTCCCCAATTTCTGTTTGTTGTTCGATAACATAACTCGTTGGCTATGGGGAAATTGCTCACTTTGTATACATTATCATAGATTATAATTTGATGACTTTTGAAAACGGCATCAAGACTTGATATCTTGTAAGTTAATAAAGTGATAAAATATGTAACAATAATTCTCTGTTTTCAGCATTAATCAGTTTGTCTGGTTATTTTATTACTTTATGCTTTTTGCTTGGGTTTTTTTATCTATTTTTTTATCTTGGGATAATAATGAAATAAAAAAAGGCTTCAGAGTAGAATTTTCAATTATTATTTTACTTTTTTAAGTCGAAATAACTAAATATTAAACTGATTAATATATCTTATTTCTACTGTTTTTTATGTATGATTGATTGCCTTGTAATGCAATATTTACATTTGTCTCGAGTACATTGACATCACGTGTTATGTACAGTAATTAAATAAAATAAGTTTGTACTCATGAAAAAAAAGTTTTGCATTTTATGTTCAATAATTAATTATTACACATAAATATTGAAAAAAAAAAAATGTAATGGAATTGTAATATAATATTAGTAAAAGATAACACATTCAGTAAAAATTGTACAGAGTTTATTGCACTTGTTATGAAGTGTTTTGTGCTGTGATAAATGATTATTATTATTATTATATATATATATATTTCTTTTTTGTATTATTTGTATTGTATATTGTAACTAATAAGATAAATTATATTTTATTTTTATCAGTGGTTTTTATTATATTTCTTCATTTTCTTTTGGGAGAGGGGAGAATAAAATGATTAAAACTAAGTTATTAAAATTTTGTTATACTTTTTTGTTGCTGAATTTTTTTATCATAGTTTTGTTGTAACAGTTATGGGAAGATAGTAGAATCTATATCCACAAGTTAATGATGGGTTTTATCTGTAATTATAGTTTTATATTAATATCATAGTTATAAATGGCTGTAGTTGGTTTAGACAATACAGTATTGTCTATTTGAGAGTGTTCTTATTAATCATTGGTTTATAAAAGATTGAATTTAGATATAACTACTGTTAATTAAAATCTGCTATGAAATTCACTTCTGTTACTTTTAATTTATGATGACTTTATTAAAAACTTTACAATAAATGGTTTAATGTAATGAATTTATCAGTTGTATAATAACTTATACTCTCAGCATTTAAAGTATTTACAAAAAAGTTTAGTAAATATATTTTGATATTTCATTCGGAATGTTCCTGGAAAATGGGATTATTAGGTGCACTTATCATCCTAACATAATTTTTTTTCTCTTTATGTCCCTAAATATTCTTGCTTAATTGAAGATATTTTTGAATGTGTATAATATCCATTTTAGCGTGTACAATTTTAAGTTGCTTTGATTTTTATATGCTTGATATATGTACAGGTTTGGGGTTAAGTTCTAAATAATTATCAGGAAAACTACTACTGTCTAGCACTAAGCCCCCTTTTTTCCTTCAAGAAATATTAATAGTAATTTTTTTCTGCCTCTATACTTGTATTTGATAAATCTGTCTGTAGAGAATGAAACTACAATATGCATATTTCTAATATGCAATATGCATAATATGTTTTCTGATTAATGATTTATTTATTTATTTTCAGTGTGCAATTTTAAGAAAAGCTAATTAGCACAAATTGTGTTATCTGTTACAAAGTTAATTTTGTAGTAAATTGTCTCAGTGGCCCTAATTACTTATGTAACACCATTATAGTATTATAGTAATTTATTTCTTCAATGATTTTGCTGGAAAAGATGCTTCTGTAAACAATTTTTTTGTTCCCGCTGTGGCCAGTTTTAAAAAAGTTATTCTAGTTTGTTATAAATCATTTAAATTAGTATTCGAATTACAAAAATCTCTGGAACAAATTTATCACTTATTTTCTCCACAAATTTTTCATTACAGTCTGAATGAATGATTTAGTGACGTAATTTTAATATCTTCTATCTAGTTTCATTATTGAAACATTTATCTTCAACATTCAAACAATTTTCATCTGTTTTTTTAAAAATCAGATTTTTTTATTTCATCATCTCATAAAGATTATGAAATTGTGATGGAGAATTAAATGAGGAAGCAGAATGCCCTTACACATCTAAATAAAAGCTAGCCTGGTTCAGGTGGTATCATATGCACAATAACCTTCTAAATTTTATGTTTTTATTTTTACAGGTTATGTTTAAAATTGTTAATTTTTTTTTATAGATTCTGCTACGAGTGTAATTTATAGACAAGTAGGTATCATAAATGTATTAGTGTTCTGGTCAATGGGATAAGGTTAACCTTGATGATTTTTAGAGAACTATTTTTTTTAAGTTAATTTATTTTGTGTTATTTTTGTTGAACTTATTGCCCTGAATAGATTGAAATGTGTTACCAATAAAAATATGTAACATCTTATAAAAAATTATACTTACGTATATTGCATGCCCCTCCTACCATATTCCTACTTCATGTTTACATAATTTCCTCACAGGATGTGTGGCATGAATTCACCATCCCTAGTTTAGTGATATAGAAAGGGGTATTTTCAGTTTTTATAGGTTACAATATTGTCATACTGGAAAAAAGTCAAGTTTTTAATTTATATATATATTTTTTTTGGGTTACATTTATTTAAGAATATAAACAATTAATATACTTAATAGTATACCTAATTTGCAATTGTCATTAATAGTTTTTTAAGTTGGTTAAAATAGAGTATGTGGTAATCTAAGAAAAACGATCATGTGGTAATAATATCATTTTTAGAATTACTTGAGCGTATAATTTTTTCAGCCATTGATTTTTAAATGTTATCTTTTTAAAATTATCATGGTGTTTTTTTGTAAAAAAAGTAAGTTTTGGTTGGTAATGTAATATTATGTATTTTGCTCAGAAAGCGGAAAAGTTTGTAGTTATTGTAGTAACATTTGTTTAAGTATAATGTAATATTATTGTGATGATTTTAATGTTAAACTATCTTTAAATTCTACTTATATATTATATTTTACTTACTTTTTAGGATTACATGTGTATATACATATATACATATATACATATATATATATATATATATATATATATATATATATATATAAATATTTTTTTTTAAATATAATTCTCTTCTATTGCAAAGGAAAATATTTTAGGAGAAAGAATGTAAATTTTATTTTAATTTTGTATTTCATTAATATTATTTTATTGATAGTTGTAATTAATTTGTTATTTATATCTGTATTATTGTATAGAATTTAAATGTTATTTAACTTTTTGTTTTATTATTATTAAAAACATTTTATTTTAGTTCCTTTTATTTAGTACATTTTATTGTATAATTTTGTTTTATCAGTAAAATTTTATTTTGTTATATAAATACTTAAATATTGTTATATTATTATTCAATATTATTTATTCGTAATAATGATTGTTTTGTGTTGCTGTCAATGAAATACAAGTAATTTCAGTTGAAGTTAATTTTTTTACATTGCAGATCTTAACTTAAAGTTATCAGTCATCAACTGTTAATAAGAACATAAAATTAAAAAAAATGTTCTGTGGTCCTATATAATACACTAATCGGCCATCATTTCATAGATCCACCTTTCTATAAAATAATTTTTTTTTTAATTACAAATAATGTTTCATTTTTTTATATGTAGTATACTGCATATTAGCAAAATGCAGTATACTTTTCATTGAAGAACTGAATGATTATAATAGATATGGTTTGGGAACTGATTTAATGAAGTGAGTGCAACCATTCTTAGATACCAGTTTATGTTGCAATATGGTATATTTTGTTTGTAGCATTTGGTAACATTAATTTTTTCAATACTATATTTTTATGAAGTGCAATAGATAAGACATAGTAAGCTATTAGTATGTAGACTACTTTTTTTTATGTTAGAAATTGAAAATTCACAATTTAACTAATTCTTTTGAAAGTTTTCAATTTTATTAGTCGTTTTTTTCATGAAAAGTGAATAATTCTCATTATTCCCAGCCTAATCATCACTTACTTATGAACTAATAATAATAATTACTTATTTATCTTTAGTCTGATGCAACCTTTAATAAAATTTAATTTTAATTATTTGTACTATCTATATAATTCATAAACATAAATAAATGAATACAATTGCCCACTAGTTTTATTTACACATAGTGCTTGTTGATTACATTAAAGATATTGGTGACCTGATTTTCTTCACCATATGTATATTTGATGTTAAATTTAGTATATTCATTTGAGAAATAATTAGTATATTTTAAAATCAATAGTGAAATCTAATAATCACATGCAAAAATTATTCTGTTCATGTTATTAAGTGACAAAGTTTTAAAATAAGTTTGTTCTTCAATACGCTAAACGTATAGCTGATATGTATACGTGACATCAGTTTTTAAAAGTTTAAATCCTGTCTTACATCAGCAAAAATATTCCAATGAAATTTTTTCTTTTTGTTTTATAAATTTTAATAAAATTAGATTTTTTAAAAATTGAATCATATTTCTTCACAGTTAGCTATATGAAAATGTAAAAATTATTATCATTAAAATTTGTAATGTTTTTCAGCCACTTTGCATGTAATTAACATTGGTGTATTTTCACAATGCATATTCAATAACATAAGTATTAAAATTTTTTATTTTTTACAAAATTTGGTAAAATAGATTATACAGGTTGGTACTATTATTATCCAAGCTCTAAATTTCTGTTGGTCTGCTCTCTTTTGCCTTATTATTAAATATAAAGCCATAAATTAATGTTAAAATTTATCATTATAAAATATGACATTATTTCTGTTGATCGTTTTATTTGATTAATTTTGTGGCATTATTATTTTTAGTATTTTTCTATTTAAGAGTACTAACTAGTTAGGATTCTATCAAACTTAAAACAAAATAATAATTTTTTCTGATAAAATGAGTAATTTAATGATAATAATGTTTGTTAGACCTAAAACAATTTGTACTGACTTATGGAATATTTATTACTAAAGAGATCCTTGAAGAAGGTTTGGGTGGGATCTGTTAAATTACTAATTGAATACAAGAATATGAGATGGTGTCCTTGAGTACACAACTTAAATTATGATAATTTAGTTTGTCAGGTCTTTTGTTTTAACTCGAATGAGCAGAATTGTAACTCATTTCACTTCATATTTTATTTTACTGTTTTTTCCTTTTACATTGAAAAATTTCTTCATTACATCAAGGTATTTGTCTGGTTCTATTTTATAATCTGGTTACTGATGAATTAACATCATTATGCTAGCGCTGTACCAAGTATAGTTCTTGGCAGATATATATATATATATATATACATTATTATTACTTTTTAAAAAAATAATTATGAGATTGTTCGATAAGTCCTTAGAAAAAGATAGAAAAAAATTATTTTGTGTAAATTTTTCTTTATTTTTCAACATAATCTACCTTTAACTCTATGTACTTTTCTAAGCGTTTCTCCAACTTATTTAAGCCGTCCAAGAAATAGGATTTCAGAAGGTCCTCAAAATAAGCATCTTTTTGGGCAATGACCTCCTCATTTTACATGAACTGTTGCCCGCCAAGTGATTTTTTTCAATTTTGTAAATAAAAAAACAATCACTAGGGGCCAAATCCGGTGAGTACAGTGAATTTGTTATAATTCAAACTTTAGTTCCTTTATTCTGGCCATCGAAATTGCGCGGGTGTACACCTGTGCATTGTCTTGATGGAAGAGGATGTTTTTTCTTGATTTCTTTGCTCAACCGGTGCGATAATGACACTTAATACTTTCCAGTTATTGTTTGTCCTTTTTCCAAGTAATCAGTGTAGATACCGTATGCATCCCACAAAACCGTGGCCATCACCTTGCTAGCCAATTTCACCCTCTTTGGAGCCTGTTCCCCTTCAAAAACCCACTGTTTTGACTGTTCCTTTGTGTGTGAAGTATAATAGTGTATTCATGTTGCGTCCACAGTTATGTATCGATGCAGAAACTCATCAGGGTTGCAACGGAAAAGCACCAAAACATCCTCAGAGTCGACCACACGATTACATTTATTCTCCACAGAACAAATGCGGCACCCATCTTGCCAAAATTTTTTTCACCGAATTTTTTGTGCAAAATTGAAAACACCTTGTGATATGCCTGTGGCCTCAAATATTTTGCAGATTTGATTCATCTATTTGCACTATTTGATTCATCGATCTCTCAAAACCACATCATAAATTTTGTCAATCATTTCAGGGGTGGTCATTTTCACTGGACGTCCTAAACAATGTTCATCTTTTGTGGATATATGGCCATGTTTAAACTCATTTGCCCAATTGTGTAAATGGTTGCAAACACAGGAGCAGATGTGCCACGAACTTCATCCAACTCAGCTTTGATCTCTTTCGGTGTTAAGCCTTTTAAATATAAGTGTTTAATCATCACTCAAAACTCATTTTTTTCCATTTTTCTAAATAAACAATAGTTTGTTGCTTCAATCAACTATGACTTTGAAACCATGTGATGAAGATACAGCTGAAACTTTAACTGCACTCTAGCGACAAATGACGCTTACTAAAAGCAAACCATTTTCGATAGTACGAGCGCCATCTCTTGGATTTTCTTAGGACTTAATGAACAACTCTCGTATTAGTGCATAAGAAAGCATTTTAAAATTTCAAATGACTTATGATAAATTGGATTTTATTGATTTTTATTATTTTATAAATTTGTGAAGTAATACAGAATGATTAACCAAAAAAAGTGGAAATTAAGGTGATGAAGTCAGTTTTCTGGATAATTGATCAGCTTTTTACCAATCTTCATCAACCAGTTTATTAAATGATTTTTTTTTGAAAATTGTATCATCTTCCTAATTAGTTCACCATGAATGTATAGAATTGTTTTTTATATTAATACATTACCAATATTACTGAACCAAACGTGAGCCTCTAGAACCTTTACTTAATTTTCCCAAAATATTTCATTAGGAACACTTAATGCAGCCCATTTACATTTACACCCATCACAAATTCAAAGTTAACCATAAAAATACAATCTATATACATACTAAAGACTCATCAATAACTTATTGTTCTCTTCCAAGATCATTAATGCAGTGATACATTGTAGGCTGGAAACCAATTGAGATTTACATTGCCTGAAGCATCATAATGGAGAAATATGTTATGTCACCTTTCCCTTTTAAAGGGAATTTAAAGTTATTTTGGATAACATGATTCTCTAGTGACCTCCATAAAAAGGTTTAACTAATAGTATAAAAAAAAAATTTCCAGAAGAGTGAAAATAAATCTCAGCATTGAAATTTATATTTCAATTAGCAGAATATAAATTTATATTTTGCTAATTTTCCATGCCATTCTTTGAAGACTGAATTTTTAAAATGAAATAATTGTAATCATAAATTTAATGAATTATTCTAAAAAAGTGATTATTCTGATTATATAAATTAAATTATTAATACATACAAATGAAGTTATTATTTATTAATTTTTCTTAAAATATAATGAAATTTTATAGTTTAGAAAAACATTACAGAATCATTAAATTTAGTTGACTTAGGAGGATGGGCTGAATAATCTCTGACCTGAAAAAGAAAAAAACAGGTTTTTGTTTTTTTTTTTGCTTTTATTTTTTCAATATAATCTCCACAAAGACTAATATACTTCTCATAATAGTGCTGTAATGAGTTATACCACCAACTTTATAATGAGATTCATCTAGTTTTCAAAATATACATTTACACTATCAGTGACTCATTACTCTCAAATCATCCACTAAGCCATTTTTTTGAGGTTAGGAAATAGGTGATAAATCTAGTGAATAAGGCGCTTGGGAAAGCAATTACAACTTGTCGGTTGATGTTAGCTATTGTGTCAATTGATGAATGTTCTGGTGCATTGTCATATGAAACAAGATATATTTTGCTAGATTGGGTCGTTTTCTTTTTATACTTGATTGCTCAAACGTTGCAATAAGTTTGAAGGAATAAGCTAGTGAAGGATAGTATACTATAGAATACCAGTAAGAAATTAAACCTGCGGCGCCATCTATATGTCAGGCCTGAAACTTCTCAGCCCACCCCCATAAATAGCAATGTATATATATTTTTTAATAAATTAATTTTTGAAATTATTAGTTATAGAGATTTTTTTTTTTAAATGATGCACTGCTAATTTAAATATATATGGGAGCAGTAATTAAATTTTGAAGGAAATCTGAGGACCATTAAAATAAATTAAACAGAAATGGACCATGATGTAATCTTGTCTACTAAGTCAAGATTGGTGTCTAGTAAGTCAGAATTGTTGCCTTTTTTCTCTGATCAAATCTTATCCATTATTAATTTTCTTGATAAATAGCAAGTAGAAACTTAAATATCAAAGACTAGAATTTTTTTATTACAAATGTGTTTTGTGTAATAAGGAAATTAATAATTAAGAAAAAAAAATTCATTTTGAATAATTTGGGTTGTTTAGAAAACTGTGTAGATTGTTTTCAGTACCTGAAAAATTAAGATTTTTAGTATGATATATCTATGAATTAGAAGCACAAAAAAAATTTATTGAAATTAGATCATTGGTAGTGTTTTCTTGTTTAACTGCAAGACAAGGCAAATAAATTAGATTAATTTTATTGCCATGTAAAATCATATTGCTTACTAGTGCAATCTTTCTTAGTGCAAAGGCATATCTTTTTTATTACTATTTAATTTATTAATAAAAATTTCTGTACTTACTTTTATAATTACCAATTTTAAGATGTAATTTTTCCATTTTAAGATGAAAATTGTTTTTCTAATAACCTGTTCACTTCTAATAAAAAAAATTAGATGGGCAATGCCTTGATAGAAAGACAAAATTAAATTTTTACACTTAAATTTTTTATTGATATCCCTAGTTTAACTCTGTAAAATAACTTTCCTTAAATTATTTGTAATTTAAGTTTTTTTTGTCAAAAAATATTTGAAAAATTAAAATATTTGCATATATATAATAGTGTCAAATGTTTTATAATAGCTTGTACTTCACAATTATATTATTGAATTGAGTTATTTTTGACTTACTATAAATTGAGTTATATTTCCAATTTATTTTTGCAGTCATATTTTTCATTTTGTATCTTAGAAACAAAAGAGATTGTGACTCGAAAAGCCATCTATTTTAATAGCACAAAATAATAAGTTTATTGTTATATTTTTTTCTGTGTTGAACACAGAATAAAATTTCTGATGTTTGAAACAGCTATTTATATAGGAAAAAATGATTTTCCATTTTATTTTTAATAATTCAATGTTTGTTTGAAAGGGATTGATAGAATCAATATCAGCAGTATTGAAATTTGAGTAGTGTATTTTGCAGCCAAACATCTATGGTTTGTTAAAAATAATTTTTTTATGTGGTAACATGTCCATAGTAGAAAGTGATTAATGCCATAATTATGTTACTATTTGTATAATCATTGGTATTTTATATTTTTAGTTTAAACCTTTAGTTTGTTATGTGCTATTTATTCAGTAAATATAGAGTAATACCAATTACAACTACTCATTGTTTTTGCGATTACAGAAAGAAATTACTTTTTGTAACATCTGATCCATGAACATTCAAATGAAAGACATAAATACTACTATGGCCGGACTACACCGATTAATGCTTTAACATATAATGATTATACATAACATATAAACGATTAATGCAATTATCATATAAACAGCTTTTGGAATAAGATTTGAAGAATTAATTGATCATCCAAAAAATCTGTCTCATCCAATGCTTTTTGAAGCTTGCTTGTTAAAAAAATCTTTCTAGCTCCTGGTATCACTGAGTATTGCATAGAATAAGTCGATCGTAGGGCTGTTATCTTCCTGCTTCAAAACCTGCAAGTTTTCTTCACATATGTGAGTTGTGATGTAATGAAGAAGGAAGATATGGAGGTAGTCTGTAGGGTAAACATTTGCCCAGGGGTTTATGGTTTTGAAAATAAGATCTTTTAGAAAAAGTTTTAGAGTGTATGTTGTTCAGAATGTATGACATGATGGCAATTAACTTTTGTTATATACATTGCTTCGGTGGCGTTTAGTAAAAATAATCATCAGTAAAATTGAATATTGTTTTAGGACTCCTAATCTATACTACCATATAAAGAGGAAGAGGGTTTTTGCTTGTTTATGATAAACAAAAAAACTACTCGATCAATTGCAACCAAATTTTTACCTACGTTTCTTGGCATAAGTGAGAAGGTTTTGTAGTAGTGGAAATTTGCCAGTTGAAGCACAAAACTTAATGAACTGTGAACTGTGAGTCTGTGTCACTGTGTGAGCTAGGTTTGAACTGAATGATCTGACTCAATCAAATGTATATTATAAAAATAATAGAATTAAATTTATGGTAAAAAAAATTCTGTTTAACAATAATGTGCTTCCCATGGGGCCTGTGTTTGAAGCTAGAGTGGTGAGGTACACAAGCACTTCATGGGAAGCTAAAACAATCATCACCATCAACTGGTAACAAACACGTTGCCCCTGGGGCACTGGGGTGTTCTTAATATAATATCTCTACAAACAATTATCCAATTTTCAAAATTCAAATTAGGCGTTTGTTAGTAGGATAAAGGCCAACGTCTTCATACATCAGGTACACTACTCTAGATATAACAGATGCTTATTTGGAAATATTTATCTGTTTGTTTATTATCTCATCACGCAAGAACCAATCGACCGATTTCTTTCAAATTTGCAGAATACATTCGTGTTATCCCAGGAAAGCTATTAAGCCATCGACAGGGACCTTGCTCCCTTGAAGGTTAAGCTAGTAAAAATATTCATTATTTCTTCGCCCCAAGGAGGATGAAGTTGTGAATTAAAAATATTCATTAAGGAAAAGATAGATTAATCCTTTTACTTCATTATTATATTTCTGCCAGCATAGCAAAGAAATAAGTTATGGATTTTTTGTGTCAAAGGTGTGTGCACTTTAGTTACCTTAGTTACTATTATTCTAACCCACCGGGTTGGTCTAGTGGTGAAGGCGTCTTCCCAAATCAGCTGATTTGGAAGTCGAGAGTTTAAGGATTCAAGTCCTAGTAAAGGCAGTTACTTTTATATGGATTGAATACTAGATTGTAGATACCGGTGTTCTTTGGTAGTTGGGTTTCAATTAATCACACATCTTTGGAATGGTCGATCTGAGACTGTACAAGGCTACACTTCATTTATACTCATACATACCATCCTCATTCATCCTCTGAAGTAATAATACCTGAATAAGTCCTGGCTAAACAGGAAAAAAAGAAAGAAAAGCTACTATTATTCTATCTTTTGTAATTTAGTTTCTTTTTTAGGTTTGTGTAAAACCTTAATACTATAGTTATAATTTATCAATATTATTCTCACAACCATGAGGCTAACGTACAGCATGAGAGTCCAGAGATTGGAGCCCCCTGGTAGATGGGAATGGCGACCAAAGCAAGTTCTGGAGGTGAAGCAACCACTACTGGTCCCCCTGGAAAATTGGGAATGATGAGTAAAGTGAGCTCTGCAGCCATGGGGTAGGCCCCAGGAGGCCTCGAGGAGCCTCTGAGTTGGTCCCGGGATTTGCCTGAGCTGATCTGAGTGCTGAGTAGGTTCTGGATAGACAGGCCTAGTAGATATATATATATATATATATTTACATGACAAATGAGTAAAAAATTTTCTCGGTAAGATTAAAAACGTAATTTGTTTATGTTGCATTTGAAAAATATTATCTATATTTTTAAAAAATCTCATTTTTATAAAAATAGTAGAACACTAATTAAGTTATACGTTAGGAAAATATTTTCAAATATATTAATTTTTATTTTAATTATATTTTTATGGATATCATTTTATAGTGATGCTAACGGACATGATGCTTATAGTTTAGCCCTCCAGACTCATGAACAACATATCAGAAGAGATAAAGCAACAAGTAACATTTGTACAGCACAAGCATTACTTGCAAATATGTCTGCTATGTTTGCTGTTTATCATGGACCTAAAGGATTAAAAGATATTGCCACAAAAGTTCATAATTTTGCATTATTACTTTCACAAGGTATATGTTAATTATTAATTAAGGTATATGTTTTTTATAAGATTTTATTACAAGTTAGGTCTCTTTTTTTGTCAAATTTTAAAAAGCCTTCTAAACTTTTACTACTCTTCAGGTTTACATTTTAAATACAACTATTCTTTGCATTTCTGATTTTAGTATTGTCATATTTTGTTGTTGAATAAAGCACAGTTAAAGTTTATGAAGCGAACTTAGGCGGAACAACTTGGATAGAAAAACTTGGATACAGAGCATATATAACACCTGATGAATGAATGTAAAACGTATAAGAATGCTAGTGATGAAGATGGTAAAAGAAACTATCGACAATTAAGAAATACTATAAACAGGAAGTGCAAATTAGTGAATGAAAAGTGGATTAAAGAAAAGTGTTCAGAAGTGGAAAGACAAATGATCATTGGTAAAATAGGTGGGGGCATACAGGAAAGTTAAGGAGAATTTTGTGATACATAAGTTAAAATCTAACAGTGTGTTAAATAAAGATGGTAAACAGATTTATAATATGAAAGAAAAGCCTGATGAGTGGGTGGAATATATTGAAGAGTTATACGGAACAAATTTAACTGGTGTTATAGAGGAAGAAGAAGAAGTTGAAGAGGATTAAAAGGGAGATGCAGTACTAGATCTGAATTTAATAGAGCATTAAAGGATTTGATTGGCAGAAAGGTTCCTCGAATAGATGGGATACCTGTAGAATTTTACAATAACATTTAACAATAACATTTTAAAATAATAATTTAATTAAGTATGTTAGAAATGATACTGTATGCCTGATTTTGGACATCTCATAAAATTTTTTTTTTCCATAGAAAAATATTAGTAAGAATCCTTTAGGTATTATTGACCTATTGATTTTTATTTGCACTGTTTTTTCAGGTTTAAAAGATTCAGGGAATATTATCTGTTATAAACATTTCTTTGATACACTGCATGTTAAACCATTAATGGATCTGAATGATATTCTTGAAAGAGCTTCATCAAAAAAAATTAATCTTCGATATTTCAATGACGGTTCTGTAAGTAAACTGTAACTCTAATTGTTTTTCATAGTTTATAACACACGGGTCGATGTAGTTTTATGTACTTATCCTACCTAATTCTTTTTGCTTTTGGTCTTAATATTTCAGATAAAACATGTCAACTCTGAATACACAAGCTTTCAGATATGTAGAGATAAACTAAGAACTCAATTAGGTTGATGAAGCATAAATGGCATCCCCTGCATTCAATACAAATATCAACCGATTTCTCTTTCATCTCTTTTTTTAAGTTTCTGTTGACAATTGTTAATAATGTAGGTTTTACAATCTAAAAACTATATGTATGGATCTAAAAGAAAAAACCTTTTAATAATTCCAGCATTTTGTAAAGCGGTTAAAATTCATTGGTTTGACTAAATTATGTTGGATTGGATAATTTGATAAGATATTTGTACTATGCAATTTTGTTTGATTTTTAATTTTTCATGAAATTACCAAAAGATTAATATTACACCTGCAAGTTTGAAACAAATTTCATTGTTTACTCACAAAATTTTTGTGACTAATTTGTCATTGTCATTAATAGTAAGTCATTTTTTTTAGTAAAAGTAATTCACTTTGCTTAAAGGAATAACTAATAATTTAATAATTTCCAAATATAATATTTTATAACTTTATATGTACAACATATTTATGATGTTGGATTATGCTGTTGTTTTATTTATTTATTTTTTCTTTTGACTTTATTACCATTTCCATTATATTCTACAATAAAATTTGTTTATATACCAACTCAAATATAATACTGAATTTTACTAAAAACAATCAGCAATTAGTAAAAATATGGAAAAAAACTATTACAAATTTTAAAACTACGAGTAATGAAATAAAACATCCAAATAATGATTTTTATAATTTGTTTAATTTAAATTGTTTGAAAATTATTGATGTACAATATATTTGACATGCTAAGAAACTATGAGTTTAAGGTACCACCCAAGAAAAAAATTTGTAAACAATATTACTTGTAGGCTGAATTATTAAGAGAGCTAGTCTGAGCATGTGCACTTCTTACTACTACACATCTACACGTTTGTAAATGTTTACAAAAAAATAATACTTACAAATTATTGTAGAATAATGCAGTTCTAATATGCAAAACCAATCCATTTTAGGTAGATTTCTTAAAAATCTACTTGTTGTAACGAATACCGTGAATCAATTTCCAGAAAATTTCATTATTTGTATATATATATATATATGTGTATATATATATATTTCACTTTCTTGTGGACACGATAACTGCCATAATCTTGTGCCAGTCACCTTCAAATTGACACAAAGTATAATGACCCAAAATTTTGGTCGAGTTCCTAAATGGGTAAAATCAAACCATGGGGGGAAGCTTTTTCAAAAAAACAAAATATCTCTGTAACTTTCTTATTAAGTAA